>NW_022900944.1:17367509-17386673 GCF_012274545.1 Fukomys damarensis
CATCAAAGAAAAAAAAAAAAAAAAAAAAAAAAAAAAAAGGCGGGGAGGGAAGGAAGGGAAGGAGAGAGGAAAGAAGGAAATTTAAAAAAAAAAAAGGATGGGATGGGAAAAAGGAAGAAGAAAGGGAAAAAGGGACGGAGGAAAAGTTCATTTGTTCCCAAAGTGTGATAAAATAATAAAAATATAATCCATCATGAAAAAAAAAACCTGATGAAACAACCTACTGCAAAGAGCTCTATGGCTTAGTGGAGCAGTAGAAGCCACACTGGACTCAGTCCTCAAGCCCGACTTTGAATTCTAATGCTTGGCCTAACTTGCTGCATTCCCTAGGATGTGTTTTTGGGTCGACCCTCATGAGAGTGCTGCTTACTAACCTGCTGGGCCTAAGTCTCACAGTCCCCATCCCCTAAGGGGGAGCAGCCACTAGATGTCTCCAAAGAATCTGGAAGCCTCCAAGAGTGCCTGGTGCATGAGGGGCCCCAGGGGACATCACCTGAGGGTGCGTGGCCTGTCCCAGACCCGGTGCTAAGTGGGGGGTCGTGCACAGGGCTGCAGGCGGGAAGTGGGAGCCAGCTCTAGGCCTGGCTGTAAATGTGACCCTTCCGGTGCCCCCTGCTCTGGCCTCCACACTGCGCCTGGATGTCTGCGTGTGTCAGCTCCTTGCTGCCTCCATCTGCAGCTGGGATGTATGTGTGAAAATAAGAGATCTAAGCACATGGCTAAGAATGAGCTTTGGGGATCCCCTCTGAGGTTCCTTTCTGTGCTTCAGTCCCAATTACGAAGGAGACCGGGTTGAGCTATGTGCTCCATGGCTGCTGCTGGGCAAAACAAGGAAGAAAAGGATAACCCTAACCTTTGTCACCACCACCACCCTCTCTACTTTCCCCATTTTTAGCTCAGTGTCAGTCCCAGCCCTTTCTTTCCCCTTCCTCTACGTCAGGGAAGTGCTATAAATGACCTGGAAACCTCTCCTTGTTCTCAGTGTCCCATGGACTTCAGGGCTCAGAGTCCCCACCCGGCCCCTGGGAACTGCCTTGACTTCTAAATTTATAACATCAGAAGGGAGGAAGGAAAGCCTGGGCCTTGGGTCACCTGGAACCCAGTAGGCCTGGCAGCTCAGCAGCAGCCACAGCTTCATCTTCCTCGCAGCTGGAAGAGCAGCCAGATGCATCCTGTCTGCCACTCCTTCTGGAACCCAGAGGGCTGTGGCAGCCCTCAGGGGCCTGGGCTGCTAGGGCAGTGAAGCTTTTCCTTGGCCTCCTGTGTCCTCTTTGGGAAAAGAAGACTTTGCTGTGGGCTGCTGACCCAGGACTGTGCAGGGGATTAAACTCTGGACATTCACAATGAGCTGTATTCCCAATCCTTTTTTATTATTTGATTTTGAGACAGGGTCTAAATCACCAAATTGCCCAGATTGGCCTCAAACTTGCAGTCCTCCTGCCTCAGCCTCCAAGACTGCTGGGATTATAGGCATGTTCCCAGCATTGTTCTGCTTCCTCAATATCCCCCTCCCTTCTGCTTTCAGTCCTCTCCAAGGCAACCTTTCTTTTCACTAAGTGGAATTTCAGAAGTTACTTTCTGCCAGAAACACTAACCTGTGGGCAGAGCCCGAAGTCCCTGTGCTTTCCCTGGAAAGAGAGACGGAGCCCAGCAGAACACTGTGTGGTCATTTTTATTACCAGATTTTAGGTTTCTAGTGAAACGCAGGTACTGTTTATGGGGGCTTCCCTGTCCTGGCAGTGTGATGACACTGTGTGAAGCGGGGAATGGTCTGATCTGAGCTGAGGGGGGACACAGCCAATAGGGAGATTGAGTGGCCATGTGGGTAGGGACTTCCCACATCCTATCAATAAGATTTTCACACCTGAGGTAGAGGGGCAGAGAAGGTTGCCTTCATTGCTTCCTGGCCCTGCAGTTGGTGTCATGAATGTCAGCTATCTGAGCTGTCTACCTCCTCCTCAGAATTAAACAGCACTGAGGTTTCTAGCACCCTAAAGTGTTTGTTCCAAACGTGGCAGCCAATGAGCTCATTTTCTGCAGCTCTTGCCAAACTGAGCTTTCTGCAAGGCACAGGATGGGAATTATCAGCTCATCAGATGTGCATGGTCCCACTGCAACCAACCTCAGGGAAAAAGACCTCAGCCTGGACACTGGCCACCACTGACTGGTTTCACCTGTGTGTTTTACAAGCAAGGACTTTATGTAGTCTTTGTGTGGGAAATTGCTAAACAATGATGGAATAGACTCCGTTCACCACTTTTTCAGTCCAACTCAAAGCCTATCTTAAGACCTTGAAAAGCACAACCATTTTGATGTGGTTTTGTTCATAGGACTTTACCTGACTCTTTGGCCCATGTCTACACAACAAGGGAATATTTACATTATTACTTTGTTGGGTGCAACTGGCCTAAGGAAAAGTGGGCAAAAACCTCTAATTTATCATTTGTAGTATACACGAGTAGAACTGATTGCTGAGGTCTCTCCTTAGATCAAACATGGCGGGAAACATGTGGGCTTTCTATTTCTATACCACCTGAGATAGCTTATGAAGAGGAAAGGTTTGCTGTGGCTCATGGTTTTGTTGGTTCAGTCCATGACTGGTTGGCCCTACTGCTTTGGCCCTGTGGTGGCCCATCATGGGTTTGCATATGGTGGAGCAAAACCACTCACCTCAAAGCCAGGATGTGAAAGAGGAAAGGGTTGGAGTCCCATTCTCTCCTTCAAGGGTGTGGTCCCAATAACCTGCCATGAGGACTCACCTCCTAAAGGTAACACCTCCCTTAGTACCACAGGCTGGGATACAAACGATCACTTGAGGCTCCCAAGGGTTCATGCGTACTGACAATGCAAAATGCATTTAGTGCATCTCCAAGAGTCCTTTCAATCACAACTCTTCCAGTATCACTCAAAAGTCCAAGTTCAAACTCTCTTCTCAAGGAAAACTTTTAGCTGTTGTGAACCCTGTAAGAAATAAAAGAAACAAATAACATACTTTTACCATACAATAGATCAGGCACAGGGTAAAGATTCCCATTCCAAATGGAAGGGACAGAATAATAACAGACAGGGATCATTTAAAGCACTACAGCTCTGTGTCTGGCTCCTGGGACACTGTGGTGAGATGTGGGCTCTTGAAGGCTTGGGCAGCCTCTCCAACCATAGCCTTGTTAGTTGCAACCCTCACGGCCCCTCCCTCACCTCGCTGGCTGTGCTTGCTGCCTGCAGCTTCCCTCTGCAGTTATTCCATATTCCTGGCATCTCTGACTTCCTGGAGTCTCCACTGCAGTTTTGGCTTCACTCTGACAGTTCAATGCATTGCACTTCCAGCGGCTAATGGGACTGTGACCCTGCCACACACTGCTGACGTGTGTCATTCTGGGTGGAAGCCTTCATGACCTCACAACTCTGCATTCTGCATGTCTGCAAAGCCAGCATCTATGGATGACCCCAAGATCTACTGCCAGTGTAGAACTGAGTGGCTCAAGGATATGGGAATCATTTACTAAACCATTTAGGGCCAGAGGATCAAGATCCTCAGCCTCCTTCTCAAAAGACTTTGCCCTAGAAAGTCTTTTAAACACATTTTTAAATCTACATCTCTGAGCCTGTGATACTACAGTCTTGCCCATACCCGAGATGCCCTCAAAGCATCTTTCCTATTTCCCAGTACAAAGCATGTGGTTTTTAAACTGCACTCTCCTTGACTCCAACCTTATGTGCAGCTCCTTTTCTGGTTGAGTTATGAATGTTTCAAATATTTCTGCTGTGCTCCTTTCTTCTCCTAATTCTTACTGTAAATTGGACTAAAAGCAGCAAGTAATACTTAGGGCACTGCCAGAATGCGGTGCTGCCTTGAAATTCTTCTGCCAAATAAACTGTTCTGTCACCTTTAAACTCTGCCTCAAGGCAGGTTTATGCCAGTTGAACAATTATGGCCCCTAGTTCAATTTCTAAAAGAGCCCTCTTTCTTATCTGAAGCCTCATCGCCTGGCCATTATTGTCCACATTCCTATCAGCATTCTGGCCTTTTGCACTCCCACCAAAAATATTCTTTAAGCTCCTCTTATAGCCTCCGAGGTCTTTTTATCTTGCTTCTCCAAACTTTTTCAAATTCTTCCTATAAGCCAATTCCAAAGTCTTCTCCACATTGTCAAGTGTAGAATAAAGACAGACTGCTGCACTTTCCAGTACCAACTTTCTAGGCATCCTTCAATCCAGTTAAGTTGACAATCAAAATTACCCTCACAGCAAGCAAGCTTAGAAAAATCCTAGATTCTACTTTCCCAAGCAAATGACCAGAAACTAGCCCAGCTTTGTATCCTAGAAAATAAAAAGAAGGGAAGGAAGACTGCCTGGAAAGCATGAGGCTCTGAGTTCAATTTCCAGTGAGAGAGAGAGAGAGAGAGAGAGAGAAAGAGAGAGGAGACTTGAAGCCAGACTTGAAGCCAGAGAGTTGTTCAGCAAACTGGTCCTGTATTGATGTCCATCTTTATATACGCATCTATAGGTGGAAACATAATGTGAAGCTGGTTGATATTTATAGTGTGTCATTTTGATGGCTACTTAAAAAACAATATTGCTCTTTTGATTTTATTTTGTATTGTTTTAAAAGTTTTTATGTTTCCATCTAAAATGAGCATTGCTGAGTCCAGAAAGTTGCAGCATCGTAATACTTGGAAATAATAACTTTCTACAGAATAAGGTCAGTAACCATCACATCCCCTTGTGATTTGGCTGCCAAAGTTCCGCCCTCTTCTGTTAGCACTCAGCTGAGTGTGCACAAAGCTCAGAGCAATAATTAAAACCTCCCCAGCAAACTTGTCTTGCTTAATCTGATTGATACAATGTCTTTTGTTGTAATATTCCATCTGTTGTTTTCCCATGTGCTTTTAAATTTAGCATTGCCACATTAAAAAAAGGAGAAAGAAAATAGCACAGTTTGAAGGGGTGTAAAAATATAATTACTCTTTGGAAAGTATACCATATTTATCTTTTTCTTTTTTTCTAACTGCATCTCACTTAGCTTTCCAGCTCAAAATAGACAAATGCTCCTGGCTTATAGATATACAGCACTTGTAAATTATTTCTAATGGAGAAGAACACCCCTTGAGTGCAACTTCCAGGCCGCTGATAGTAGCATATCTTAAACTTTTTTGCATCATAAAGGAAATTGAATAAAAATATAGAAGGCTTGAAAGACCACTGGTAGCATAGTAGAACCTTAGCAAGTCAGCTTGCAAATAGCACCTCAAATCTCTGAAATTTCTCTCAGTACACTACTTTTAGGAAAATATAATGACAAAAAAAGAAAGAAAAATAAATATTGTTTAATTTAATTTATTTGTATGTGTTTACAGTTCATATTGATTACATTTATTGCTCTTTTTATTTTATTTATTTATTTTTGGTACCGGGGATTGAACTCGGGTCCTTGCGCTTGCAAGGCAGGCCAATGAACCGCTGAGCTAAATCCCCGGCCCACATTTATTGTTCTTACATGTACATAACACATCTTAATTCTTTTTCCATACCCTTTCCCTCCCATCCTTCCCTGCTCCCTCCAACTCTTGCTCCCCTTCCCATTTGCAAAACCTCTATTTTCATTGTTTTCTTCAATTCTACTCTTTAATCCTTTTCCCTTTCCTCTCTCTCCTCCCTCTATTTCTTGCTTCCCTTCCCAGTTGGAAAAGATCTCTCTACTTCCTATTATCTTTCTAGAAAAAGAAACTTTTATCAGATAAGTATTTTCCCCTAACTACACCTAGTTTTGATAACATTTGGCCCCATTTTCTAAATCTATTACAGCTGTATCTATATAGTGACATGTTGTGAATTCATCACTCACATTTAAGAGCCACACAGACCTTGCTGTTTTAACTCACCAGTGTTTTCCAAACCCATACAACTGGGTCTCAGATGTGGAAGGTGCTCACTAAATGTTTACTGGATGGATGGATGGATGGATGGATGGACGGACGGGGGCAATTATAGCACTGAGAAAGGAAGCTTTATTGAACAATGCTCTGCATCTTCTTTTGTTTGCCTCATGAAACGTGAACCCCAGGTAGACATGAGCTAAGGCTTTTCTTGTGCACAGCTGCATGCTAAATTCATAGGAGAGAGCTCACCTGAGATCAGGAACTTTTCTGTTACACTTTTGCTATTTATGAATGCAGGTGGGCTCTGTCTTCATAAAGCTATGGGCTTAAGAATGCAAACTTGCAAAAGAAAATAAATTAGAAGACAATTCTTGATTTCACAGAAATGGGTATTGCAGGCCTTGAAGGCATAAAAATATTTGAACAACTTTCAGGAAGCCCACGTGTGAAAGAATGTAAGGCCTACCCACCTGTCGGGACCTCACAAGCAGGGAGGTGCTTCAAGATGCTTGGGGTCACCCTTTAAGCCACAACAACGAGGATATGCTAAGAGTGAAAGAAACAAGGGCAAGGTCATAGGTTAAATTTTGTTCCTTCAAATTCTTCAATGAAGTCCTAACCTCCTAGTACTGCAGCATGAGACTGCACTTAGAGAGAAGACCTTTAAAGAGGTGATTAAAGAAAAAATGAGGCAATTAGGGTGGCTCCAATCCAATCTGACTGGTGTCAGAAAGGATTAGGACACACACATGGAGGGAACTCAATGCGAAGTCAAGGGAGAAGACAGCCTCCTGCAAGCAAGGAGAGAGGCCTCAAAGGTTGTCAGCCCTGCAGATGCCTTGATCTCCAGCCTTTAGAACCTAGAGATGATAAATTGCTATTGTTGCAGGTGCCCGGTCTGTAAAATATGTCAACCCAGCCCTTAGCACACATACGGGTATATAAAGGGGAAAGTATTTCTTATACTTCCTTACTTCTACTGTTTTATAGACTAAAAATACATTGTAGGATTTTCCATAGCCCAGACAAGATTATCAGAAAGCAAAGGTAAACAGTGCCTTTGCCTCTGTAACCCCCACCCCTGTTAGGAGTTGGTCAGTGGAGTCCATCTCTGCATCCTGGGCTGTGCTCCTTCTCCCCAGTCAGGAAGAGGAGACTGCACAGAATCAGTGCCGCTAACTCTCCAACCACAACAGCACTAGGGAAAGCTTTACCAAAATTTTACATCACTGTCTTTTTTTTTCCCCCTCATTGAGTTTATTGGTACATTTTAGGTATACAGTACAGTTACATGCATTATTGGGATCTTGTACCTTTACATGACAGGTGGTCTTGGTTCTCATTTTTTCCCCATACCCCTGCCCTCCCTTCACCCCTCCTCCCTCTCCCTTTACAAACACTTCGTATCAGTCAGAATTTACTCAGCGACTCTTGCGGCAAAGGCATAGGACTGCACATGGCAGGGAAATGGATGTTACTCTGACCTTCACAGAAAGGAACTGAACCTTCCCCACCTCCTGCCTACTGTCCAGCAATCACAGCATCTGGACAGGTTTCAAGGTCACTTTTGCAAATGTAGAAAAATAAGTGACTTTGTAAGTCCCAAGCCTTCACTTAAGAAACTGGCTCTGGACTTATTAAATGGGTTTTGAGAGAGGGAGAGCATTGGGTGTTGCAGGCAAAAAGAGTTGCATTCTTTCTCTGAAAATAGGTCAAACATCATCAAAACAATTTAACATACTATTTCCTTTTAATAGAAGCACAAATCAAATGTCTCACTCAATGAAAGTTAGAAGAGAAGCTCCTGCTCTGTTCCACTCAGCGTCAGCAGGCCTGTTTTGAACACCACTAGCTGAGTCCTGTTCGCATCATTAAAAAATTCTTAACTGCTGCTGCCAGAAGTAATTTGCCCTACATTGTCCACTCCTCAATCGCAGAACAAATGTTTCCTGTGGCCAGGATGTCTGCGACACAGCATCACAAGGTAGATTCCTACAGACAGCCAGGACTGCGAGCTGGGAGGGAGGTGATGTTTGTGGGGAGTAACAGGACCTGAACAGCCCTGCGGGGGATCCCAGGGTGCTGAAGACAGGACTGCAGGCTGCACAGCTATGTGACCAGCCTCCAGGGGGCGCTGGCTCCGGAAACTGGTGCCTTTGTGGCCTCCCAAACTCAGATCAGGTAGTCAGAAGAGCCAGAGTCTCTGATAGAGAGAGAGAGAGAGAGAGAGAGAGAGCGCGCGCGAGAGAGAGCACTCTGCTTCCTGGGTCTTCCCATCCTGTCCTTCCCCTCACCTCCTTCCTCCTCCTCCTCTCCACCCCTTCCCTCTCTTCCTCTCACCTCCAACATTCTATGTCACTTGTTCCCCAACCTAGGCAAGAGTCATTGCTGAGGAGATGAAGAAGAATCTCATGGAAGCCACACAATGATTCAGGGATGCCGAGCCAGGCAGAGAGTCATCTCCTTACTCAAGTTCTCTCTGGGCCGGGGTCTCTTTCCTGGAGAGACCTGGCTTCTCCCAGAGGCCACCTGCATACTAGCTGTGTTTGATTCTGCTCTGCCCTGCCCTCTGCCCAGGGAGGCTGTGGGGATGAAGCATAGGGAAGAGGGTGAGGCGCAGGGGTGTATTCCTCTCCCGGGCTGGCTGCATCTTCAACAGTCACCATGACAACATTACTTCAGTGTCAGGGCAATGGAGACGGTCCCCCTCTCTCCAGCCCTGCCCCCTAACCACCTCCAACCTCCAAAATCTATTTTGTCACCTTTGCTGCTGCTGCTGCTGCATACCACACTCCTGGCCTGGCCATTTCTGTCCATGATGGGGACCCCTCTAACCTTGGTCTTTGTTTCCAGCCCTGTTGGGCTAAGGATCTGACCCATCTGCCCTGTGCTCTGAGGACCCTGCCCTGCTCCTCTTGCCTTCTCCCTCCCTGGGACCTGGTCTGCATCACAGACAGATCTTTCCTGGGTCCTCCCCAGCATCCCCCCATAACTCATTCACACCCCCAGTTCCTCCCAAAGTCCGCTTCCAGGGACTCCAGGAGCAGAGTGCCTTAGTAAAGCTGCTCCCCATCTCCGCTCTCCCAGCCCCCAGGGAGAAGCTGCCCTGTGACTGTGGACAGAGAGAAACCAGGCTCCGAGACCATGTGGCTTCTGTGTCCTCCAGGTTCTCACCAAGTCTCCTCAGCGCCCCTCCCCAGGGTCCCCCAGGTCTCAGTGTGGGTCCCTAAGAAAGCAGGGTATGCTGGCGCTGGCGGGAGAAGGCGCCATCAGGCTGGGAACGAACAGTGATGGCGGTAAGCAGGGCAGGACTCTGGTTCCCTCAACAGAGCTTTAGAAAAGCACATTTAATCCTCATCAATGGGAAGAAAATGTCCCAAGCCATTGAAGCAAAGAGACCAGCATAGCATGAGAAAGGTTCAAAGTCTACTCATTAACTGTGGAGCTCAGAGTCACTGCTGCCAGGGGCCAGGCACTGGGCCTGTTCCGTGTGTTTGTGTGGTGACAGCAAGGCGACCACAGAAGAGGGAAGAGACTGGGCGGTGAGGCCTGTGTCTTCAGGACAGGGCTCTCTGGTGCATTTCTGGGAAGAAGCTATGTGGGTAACTCTTACCCTTGCCTTTGCAACACTTCACGTGTGTTTTCATTCTCTCAAGATGGGGTGAATGCCACAAATTTTTTTTAAAAAGCTTTAATTTCATTTATAACAAATACGTCACAAAGAGCCTGAACATGCAGCTCACATTTCCTAGAGCCATTTTAATGCCAGGCATTCTGGCCTGTTAACAAAACTGTGCCTATTATCAGTCCTTTGTCTTCTTTGGGGGTTCAGAAAACTTGATCCTATATTTTCCACATAGGCCTGGCCCAGAGCCAGGGAGCTCTCTGCTCAACGTCCGTCCCCACTACCGCCAGCACAGTTGTCCCCACTCACTCTGGAATCTAGGCAGGGCCTTAATTTCCGTGTCCTCCAGATCCTTGCTTCAGGAATCAGCCCCCTTTGCTCCCACTTCTCCTGACCCTGCACCCCCGGAAGAGCCAAGCACAGGATGGGAAAGGGACCAGTGAGATTCAGGGGAACCATCAGGGGTTTTGTGTGGCAGAGTGAAATAGGTGAGGTACATAAATGCTCACTGAACACACATTAGGTGGACACACACATGTTGTGTGCTTTCCAATGGACTGGAAGCTACTGAGGGGCAGGGACAATATCCTATTCATCTCCACACTCTCCCTAGTAACTCACAGGTACCAGTACAGTTGCTAAGCTAGGAAAGTTGATCTACTAATTTCTGGTTATATTAGAAACAAGTTAAAAAAAAAAGAAACAGTTATTTTTTTTCAAGGTTTTTCATTTCATGCCTCATATGAAACCCGTTATACAGTAGGTGTTTAATAAATAAATAAGCTGAACTGAAAATGGACCTTTCACTCTCTGGTATGGGTGAGTTTTAACGTCACTGCACAAGGAAATAAACAGGAGGATGTTGTGACCTATCTGTGGAAACCACCTCTGTGCCCCTGGCCCATACACAGGATGCGTCATGGGCACTACAGACAGGTCCCGACTACCCTGTGAATGCGTGACTCAGTCTCAGGACTAGCTGTGACCAACAAGATATTACAGAGGTACACGCTGTCAGATTGTAGTGTTTTTGGTCTTTGGCTGGTGGCTTTCAGGGCGTGGTGCCAATACAAAAAAATATATATATGGTTCTTAGCATAAGTTTGGAGTGGGGGGCAAAGACAGGTTTCAGCTGAAGGCAAAAAAGCTCCAAGTGTTATCTAGAAACATCAAGATTTCAATAGGGAATAAGGGAAAAGAAAAAAATGTGAGAAAATGAAAAAAATTGAATTAAAGTATTTGTAAATGGGGAGGGGAGGAGGGGGTGAAGGGAGGGCAGGGACAAGGGGAAAAAATGAGAACCAAGACCTGTCATGTAGAGGTACAAGATCCCAACAATGAATGTAACTGTACTGTATCCCTAAAATGTACCAATAAACTCAATTAAAAAAAAAAGATTCCATTGGGGAGCTGTAAATGGAAGCCATACTCAGTAATGTCCTCTCTCTGAACTTAAAGAACACTTTTAAAAATAAAAGTATCAGCCAGCATGGTGGCACGTGCCTGCAATCCCAGCACTTGGGGAGGCTGAAGCAGGAAGATTGAAAGTTTGATCTTGCCTCAAAATAAAATGTAAAATAAAAGGACTGGGGATGTAGTTCAGTGTGAAGGGTTCAATCATCAGTACCGAAAAGAAAGAGAAAGGAAGGAAGGAGAGAAGGGAGGAAGAGAAAGGAGGGAGAGAGACAGAGACAGAGAGAGAATACAACTATAGGAATGCACCCTGTAAGGATGGAGCCAAAAGTTTCTTTCAGTCCAGATATCAGGACGTTGGCTCTGGTGAAGTCCCCTGTGTTTGTGGGTGCTGTGTTTGAAGCTGCTGCAGATGCCGACTAAGCGTTACTGTGCCTAAGGGGACAGGGGATGGGCAGACGCACCAGACGACACAGGCACAGGGCCAGCCTGAGGATCCTGCCCAGACGGAGGGTGCCCTGGGCCATGATTATCTCCTCAGGCCCAGGGACACCTACTTCCTTTGAACGTGTGGAAGGATGACCCAACTCCCGAGACCTAAGGCCAGCTCAGGTCCCCCATGCATGAGAACTTGGGTTTCCCTTCTCTGATCCAAGCTCAGCACGCCCTCTTCTGAGTACAATCACATTTCTCTGCCAGGACGACAGCCTGCATGGCTGCAGCCAGCTGACAAGAAAAGTACCTTCTTAGCAATACTGGAAAGCTCAAGTAAAGTAGTCAGCTCAGTCAGATGTGCCACAGGATTTCCCATTAAAGTTACATTTTTTTTAATTACTGGAGGCTTCTTCAAAGTAAATATTGGATGATGGATAAAGGGAAGGGAGTGGATGGATGGATGGATGGTATTAATACAAAGTAACTGAGTTAGGATCTAATGTCTTACGGTATTGGAAACATAATTTCCACGTTCTTCATTTCATTCCAAATACGACTGTAGGGAATGGCTACATTCTGAGTAGGGCTAAATAATAGACTATTGTGAATCTTCCCTAAACAGAAGGAATGAGAAATTGTTGAAAACCCTTACTAGGAGATATGGCTCCAGCAAAGGAAAATCCAAAAACTGCTGAAAATTTTGAAGACTCATACTGAGACAGTGAAGAGTCCCTTCACCCATGAATCTTATACTCATAATCTGCAGAGAAATGGAGGATTCAGACCACAAGTTTCATCTTTGCAGAACTGAAAACTCGTGGTAGTTTTCATGACTCATCCTTTATTAGGACATCATTTTAAATCCATTTACAAAAGTCTTCAGGGGTGGTAATTTGTACATAATATTAGTGAGTCGTGTTAGGAGGCACAGCAATTAAAACCCAGCTGGGGAACAAGATGTCAGCCTCATTTCATCAATGCCTCTTCACAAGATATACTGCAGATACAAGAAAAATTTTCACCAAAGCACCCAGTGACTCTGGTGATTATTTATATTAATCGAGACAAAACTCTAAGCTAAGAGAAACCCCAGGACACAGCCAAGCCGCAAAGCCACCGACCAGCCAAGTGAACTCTAGAAGAGCCCTGCCTATAGTTTCCTTGACAACCGTTCCCATGGAACCAGTGTTCTAATACAGGCACAAAGAAACTAGGAAGATTAATTGATGATCCCGTTCCTATACTGCAAATGGCAATGAAGTTTGACAGTATTGTGGCAACTACTTCTAAATTTAGAGGAGGGGTGAGTTTTAAACCTTATTCTACTCCTTGCTTTGTTATTTTTTCGTGGAATTCCCCTTTTCTCTTTCTCTTTCTCTTCCCTAAATAAGAAAAACCCCATTTGAAAAGGATAACAACCACAGTGAAATTACTACCTTGGAAAATCTACCCTGTAAAATAATTACTTCTCACTTAAAACCAACAATGCTAAGGGGCAGCAAGTGGTGCGCCAAGGTGAGCCGGGACGGGAGGCAGATGTTAGAGACTTCAACACAGCTCTGTTGAAAATTTCCACACGTGTGTGGGTGTGACAGGTGCATCAACAATCCTGGTGTACTCCTGAAGACTGGAAGATTAATTCATAACCCAAACTGTCATGGAAACGCAAGTAAACCTTGAGATGGAGACGGCGACAGCCACGGAGTCTGCCTCTCCCATTTGCTTGCAGATGATCAGAGACAGCTCAACGAGCCGCTCCCGGCGTGGAAAACTTGCAAACGGTTGGAGACAGAGCAAGTGGTAAGACAGTGAGGGTAAACCCCACCAGGAAAGGCAATGTGATGGAATAAAAGAAACCTTGTGGTGGTAAATGGTGTCACAGAGCCGATTCTGGTCAGCCCTGTAAGAGAGACAACTTTCCAGCGGTAAATTAGAAGCCAGAGGAATGCCTACCAGAGTGAAGACTTAAATTAATGGAAGTGCCCCCAAGAAACTGCCTTTCTCTTAGCTTGTTTTGTAGATGCTGGTATCTCAGATGCCTTTCCCCAAATGTGCAATTATCACAGCAGAATAAAGGAAGAAAAGGAATTGCAGTGTACACAGCTACTGTGGATAAAGGCAGACTCATAAATGCAGGGCTGGAGGCAGTGGCTAGGACCAAGCGAAATTAAGAGCCCAGGTGTTCCCCCAAGATACCTGTGTGCCTGTAGCACAGAAAATTCAACAGATCTGGAAGATACTGAACCTGAGAATAAGAATTTAGGAAAGAATTCATCTGAAGTAAAAACGACTCCTTCTGATATTCAACAAGAGACCAGGTGCAAAATTCATCAGAAGTTGTAGAAAGAGCATGGGGTGGTGGCTCTGGTTGTGTGACTTGACCTTGGTACTCCCCTAGTGCTCTTTGGGTTTGATGTTGTTTGTTTTTTGAGATAGGGCCTTGCTGTGTAGTGTAGGCTGACCTTGAAATCACTATGTAGCTCAGGCTGGCCTGGAAATTGTGATCCTCCTGCCTCAGCCTCCTGGCCTTACCTAATGTTGTCGGAGAGACCAGAGATGTGTCTCCCCACCTTAGCCTCAGCCAGCCTGGCCACTTAGCCATCATGTGTGTCTCCACCACAGCCAGAAGCATTTCTCCAAATGCGAGGATAGAACATAGAAACATGTCAGAGCTCACGACCTTGGCCTTGGAAGAGAGGGATTCTTACCTTTAAGCTACACCTGTGGCTCAGTTGCTTCAGGAAATTATTGATATTCCTCCAAAAGAAATAATCAAAATTAACTTTTTTTTAAACTACTAAGTTGTACAGCTTCAGCTATTCTGTTAAGCTTACAGTATTGTGATTTGTGTATCCTGTTTGTTATTTTCACTAATTGTCAACTTCTTAAGCCCAGAGCACATGTGTGCACGGAGGGGTGAGTCTTCACTTCCTCTCGGTCTGTCTGCAGTCAGGAGTTCAGTCTGCAAACATTTTAAGATGATGCCTTGTACTGGATGCTGCTGTCTAGACACTGGCCCTACAGCACCAAGACATCCGATGCTGACTAGAGCCGTGAGCATCAGCAAGGTGGGGCAACGAGAACCCTGCACCTATGTAGCTGAAGGGCCAAACCACAGGGCATCCGGGGCTGTGGACCAGCGTTCAGAAACACCTCACTGAGGCGGCGGGGTTTTAATCTGAGATTTCTTATCAGAGGTGAGGGGGGCTCTAAGGCAGAGGGAAGGCCCTGGAGTCACAGAGAAGATGGAATATTCCAGGGGCAGGAAGGACCCTATGGCCTAGGGGAGGTGGACAAGCCCTTGGGGGTCTCCATAAGGACATCAAGACTTGGTCCTCAGGGCAGAGGAAGGCAGCTGGGGAGGTTCTTGGTCAGGGATCATTAATCTGAGCCCTGGGGCTCTGCTCACTGCCTTTTGATTTTCTGACTGGGACTTTGCCTGTTGTGTGGCCCTTTCGTATGTGAGCACTGTCCACAGGTTGTCCAGGACTCCGAGCAATCCATTAAACTCATCTTACTCTTTGCCACATTACTTTGTAGGTTATAAAAAAGACTTGAAAAAACCCTGGAGGAGCCTACCCGATGTATTGCCTTCCCCATTCTCCTGGCAGGCTGTGTGGGGCGGGATCTTTAAGAGCATGGAGCATGGTTCAAATCCCAGCCCTGGCATTTACTCTCTTGTGTGGACTCAGGCACACTAACCACTTCTTGTGCTTTCGTCTCCTCTTTTTTTTGGGGGGTGGGCAATAATAGGGCCTCACTGCCAGGGTAAACACTTACTGTCCTGTGTTAGTCCCTTCCCCATCACCAAAACACGATGCCTGATGCTCACAGCTTGATGGAGAAGAGCTTTGTTTTGGCTCATAGTTTAGTCCGTAGTTGGCCCTCTCCAAAGAAGCAACAGCATGGCCAAGGGGCCTGGAGGAGGAAAGCTTTCATGTCATAGTGTCCAGGAAGCAGAGAGCAAAGGGAGGAGTCTGGAGGGAGAGCCCCCCTTCGAGGCCCTGCCCCAGTGACCCTTCTCTCATCCAGCCCACTGGGCCACAGCACATTTAGGGCTAGCTTAGCTCCCTGTGGTTCCATCACCTTTCAAAAGCCCTGCCTATGCACAGGCTCTTGGGGCTATCTAGCTATAAACCATCACAAGTGGGCATTTTGGGGATGGAAGAGGGTTCTGCAGGCCAACATACACAGAGAGATTAGAATAGGGCTGCTGGCTGCCATTATCGAGATGCTTTGGTTTATTCCTGAGAAAACCAGACCCCTGGTGATAGTTGGCTTTAAACACAACATTGTTCAGGGAAGAATTGAGAAACAGTTAAAACACTAGGGAACTGTGGCAAGCTTGAAAGTATTTTAACTTGATGAGGATTATCTTTTGACAGAAAACTAAACAAAAACATAAATCAAATAAAGCGAACTATAGCTGTACTTAGAAAGACAAATATTACTGAGGGGCAGTACTGGCTAAACACCAACATAAGTACTTTTTCAAATGGAAGTTAAATCAATCTGATTTATAGATTTGGGTGCTAATCTACCAAAAGCATCAATTAGATCTTCATTTAGCCCTGATTATGAAGTCAGAACTTATAGAAAATCTGAAGAAGGAGGTGGGCATGGTGGCTCCCACATGTAATCCCACCATGCTGGAAGGCTGAGGCAGGAGGATCACAAACTCAAATTCTGCTTGGGAAATTTAGGAAGATCCTGTTTTGAAATTAAAAAAATAAATAAAAAGGCCTGGGTGCGTAGCTCTGTGTGAACACTTTGGGTTGAATCCCCAGTATGCCAAAAGAGAAAAAAACAAAAACAAAAAAACGGGAAAATTTGATGGGAAAAAAGGACGTAAAAATCACTCATACCCTTACCATTAAAAATGACCACCAATAATACTTTACACATGCTTTTATATGCAATGTGTCAATTCCCATGTCCTCCCCAGGTTGTGCACACACGTATGTGAGCATGTGTGTGTCTGTCTATATAACCAGTTTTTTTAAATTAAGGTTATTTTATGAATGGATGCATATTAGCTTCCTACAGCTGCTGCAACAATGTACTACCGGCTGCCTGGTTTTAAACAGTAGCAGTTTGCTGCCACAGTCCTGGAGCAACAAGCTCAAAACCAAGATGTCCGGGGACCATACTCCTCCACATCTAGGCAGGGTCCTGCTCTGGCTTCCGGTGGCTGCCAACCATCCTTGGTGTCCTTATCTTGTGGCAGCCTCTGTCTTCACGTGGCTTTGCTTTCACCTGTGTCATCACCTGTGTGCATTCACAGGGTTATCAGGACTCCAGTCACTGGACTCTGCCCTCCCTGGTCCAGGATGGCTCCATCTTAGCTAATCGTATCACTGACAATCTACTCCCAAATAAAGCCACATTCTGAGGTCTAAGTAGATCTGAAGCTCTGGGGACACCATTCAACCTGGTGCAGCATGTAATGGAGACCAGTGTCTGACTTTAGAATCATAAACTCTGCCGTCTCCCTTCAAGAGTCCCAGGGTGCAGTATCCACAGGTTATGATCATCAGGAGCTCCCATGTGGCTTCTATATGCCTACCTACTGGCGTGCCGTTGATCCCTCCCGACATCACTCAGGACACCAGGAGGGAAACCCAGTCTCCCACAGAAGCCATAGCCTGGACACGGCCCGGACACGGTGCTAAGTCTGGCCTAAGAGTGAGCCACTGGGATGACTGGGGCCACTGTGAGAGCAGCACTCATCAGGCCACCTCCTGGGCACACGTGCACCTCCTGGAGACTCAGTGCTCTCTGACACAGCCCCATGGCTTTTGTGATTTCGTTTCCAAAGGCCCCTTGCCTGAGCCTCATGGTGACCTTAGGGCCCTCTCGGTCACTGCAGAGGAGTTGTCTAACTGGATTTCAGGGATAAGGTTTGGGGTTTCACACTTTGAAGTCAGCAGCCCCCCAGGGTCCCCATGAAAATGTCCCCAGATGTTACCACCCTAGAACAACGAGTACCAAGAAGCTCTGGATGAAACCCAGCTCAGCCACAGAAAATGCACTGTCCTTCCCTCGGGCGGCAGGGCCCAGGGCCTGTGCGTCCTCTCACCTCTCGGAGCAGCTACATACCCAGGAAGTCAGTTCTGGCAGGCTGGGCTCTGCTCCGCCCACTCACAGCTGCTCCTGGCAGCGTTTCAAGTCCCCCTCGCTGGGCTCTGCTTTTGAAATTCAGCATCGCTATCACAAGCTGCGTACCATTCCATCGCAGGACACACTCTGACTTATCCGACTTCCCCCATACTCTTACATACATTCAGGTGATTTCCTATCGCGAACCAACTGTGATGAAAATCTTTACTTACAGCCTGGCGTGGTGGTGCATACCTGAAATCCCAGCACACTGGGAGGCTGGTCGACGGCGAGACCCTGTCTCAAAATTAAAGGAAAAAAAATACAGTTAAAAAGGGGCTGGCGATGTAACTCAGCGCAAAGGGCCTGATTTAATCACACACACACACACACACACACACCACCTCATTCACCTAGTACAAGCGTATCAGACATCTGTTCTGTCCTAGTCGTTGCTGGAGGCCTAACAGGACCTAAGGGTGTTGCTCTCAAACAGTTCACATCTGAGTGACAGAGAAAGAACAGAGATGAGTGAATACAAAATGGAACGTCTTCACAACTGCAGGGAGAAAAACATAAAGCGGAACCAGATGAAAGTGGTAGAAGTTGTTGATCTACTCAGGGCTAGTGGGAGGGACCCCCTGGGAAGGTGACTTTGGAGACCACACACAGGCAACCTAGCGACTAGTGACCTCGTGTGAACGTTTGTCCTTCATCTTCTGTTGTTGTTTTGCTACGCCACGTGTGAAAATGAAGAAGCAGAAATCACTCCGCTGAGGGAAATGACCGCGTGAATCAGCGTGGTGCACAGTACAACCAAATGGTGAATGTACCGGATTTATAAAATCAGTAGCTGCTCAGAAAGCTACAATTAATGTATCTCCTCCCTGGGATTCCAGATAGAAGGGTGACATAGAAACCTATAAAAGCAGCCACCAAAACATGTATACTTGAGATGTGGCTGGATCTATTTGTAATAGGTTCTTTTGTCTTAGAAATTTTGACGATTTTGTGACTCTCTATATAGCTTTGTCAGCAATGAGATTGGCAAGAAATAAAGACCAGCAGATTTGGGGATCTGAAAAGCAGATTTTAATCACCCACTATAACAATTTAATCAGTAAAACCCCCCTCCATGTGACTTTAAAATACTGCCTTGAATTTCAAATGTTTAAATACTTTGATCAAACTGAAAATCATTATCTTCATTATTTCATATGTAGGTTTTATCAAACCGCCACATTTTAGGTAGCTAGATGTTTAAAAGTTTTCAAACCCACACTTTAAAATGCATTCGATCACGTGTGTGTTGGTTTTCTGGTTACCTACTTGGTGTTGTGTACAAACCCCTCTAACCTTGGAGACCTAAAACAGCAGCGTGTGACAGCGCCCATCTTGGGGTCACAACTCTGGCTGGGCAGTTCCCACGCTCGTGTCACAAGGAGGTTGCTGGTGGCGATCTGCTGTGGCTGGGCTGGGGTGAGGGGTCGAGGACAGCCTGTTCACACTTGTAGCTCCCTGCAGACAGCCAGAAAACTGGGCACCGTCTGTGCTCCTCATGGTTCTTCTCAGCTCCAGACCAGTGGGTGGATGGGCAGATAATATCTGCCAGCCTGTGACACCAAAGCCAAAAACCTCTCTCTCTCGATTTCTCTCCCTCTCTCCCTCTCTCCCTCTCTCCCTCTCCCTCTCCCTCTCCCTCTCTCTCTCTCC
>NW_022900944.1:17386788-17396545 GCF_012274545.1 Fukomys damarensis
CTCTCTCTCTCTTTGAGATATCTCACCATGCTGCCGAGGCTGGGCTAGAACCTGCAGTCTCCTGCCTCAGCCTCCCAAGTGCTAGGATTACAGGCATGTGCCACCTCACCGAGCTGAGGCTTTTCTTCTATTGAAACCAACTAGTTCTTCCCTCCCAGAAGTACCTTTCTTCAAGAAATCTCTGAACAGCACAAAGAACAGGCACTTTTCTCCACAGCTCTGGCGAAACATGGACTGGACAAGGCATCAGCAGATGGGATCTGGCATCTCAGCCCCTGGCAGTGGTGGCAGAGTGATGGTGACAGTGATGCCTTTTACCAGGTTCCCCCATGGAACCCCACATTCCCCACCGTAGTTCCACGATATTCCTACTTTACAGGGGGGGGGTTAGAAAGCTCAACTGCATACTCAGCAACAGAGAACAGCAGAGGTGGGATCGAGCCTAGGCCACTCAGAAGCTGTTGCCTTGTGGGTCCAGTCACAGAAGCTCCACTACTTCACTGGAGAATAATAAACTAAACACTTGACAAAGCATATGGTAGTGCATGCTTGTAATCCCAGCACTGGAGGCTGAGGCAAGAGGATCCCTGCCTGCCTGAACTACATATCAAGACTCTTGTCTCAAAAAAACCAAAACCAAAACAAATGCTTCACAAATCACTTTGAAAACATTCTGGTTTGAAATCACAAAAGTGTTTTATAGTTAGTATATTTTCATTGCTCAAAAGCCAAATATGAAATGGTGAAGAGTCTGGCTCCCATCCCTGCCCCCTTTATCTTCTCCCCATGCCAATTTTCCCTGTATAAGTAATATTTTCATTATTTGCTTAAGCAAATTCAGCAAATGTCCTATTCCCTCATCCTTGGCACTTGTGTGATCCCTGTTTGAGCACAAGGCGTCCCTGTGCCAGAGGTGCCCTTGTCTTCCCTGCAGCTGCCTCGTACCCCGGCACGGAGATTGCCATCATTTATTTAACAAGCCCCCTGTTGGCAAATATTAGCCTCCCACCAATCTTTTGCTCTTACAGGCCAGCAGGAAAAGGCGGATCCACAGTGCTATGTGTGCAGATGACAGAAGGCACAGTCAGTAGCAGGATCTCTTGGTTCCTCTGTTGTTCAATACTGTCATCCCTTACCCACTGTGTGTTTACTTGTTTGTTTTGGGGGAAGGGTCTCATTTTGGGGGAAGGGTCATCCTCAAACTTCAGGCTCAAGTGATCCCCCTGGGTAGCTGGAACCACAGGCCTGAGCCTACTTCCTTTTCCACTTTTCATGTTTAATGCAAGGAATTAATCAGATCTGGTTTAAAATCTTTACACCATCTTTGGAGCCTTCTGATCAGGAACCCTCTGCCCCTTAGTATCAGAGAATGAGAGCTTCGTTCCTTTTTATGTCTTTCATCTGGGTTCACTTTCAGGCTGCACTCTGCCTACACCCCTCAATCCACAGGAACATGCTGGTGTCTTAGAAGAGGTGCATCTGGGACAATGTATGTTGGACTGTGTGTTCACTCTGCTACATTTGTGCTATTTAAACCCACACAATTATATTCTCCAAGGCCACAGCTCAGAGATAATTTGCAACCATGGACAAAAAGGGAATGGGAGTCGGATTCCAAGGGCAAGCATCTCTGCACCTCAGGAGGGCCTTCCTAGCTTTCCTTTATTCTTGTAGAAGAGGAGGTGATTCTACAACCGGCCTTCAGGAGGCCCACAGAATTGGTATCCAAGATGGCCCTAGATCACCTCACTTCTCTTCATCAATACCTGAAAGTTCTCACTTTTACCTTCTCTTGGTCAGCAATTTCAGCAAGGCCAGATTCATTTGGGTTAAAATTATATCATTGAAGAGGTAAATAGTTTCAGTCATTCATGCTTTAAGGTAAATTGCTTTCCTCCATTCCTCTCTGCTAACCTCATGTAGAGCAGCTGGGGGAGTAGCAGGTCCTGAGGTGGAGCAGGGGAGAGGCAAGGGGAAGGTTAGGGACTCTGGATGTGGGAGGCTGAGAACTCTGGGCAGGGAGCAGAAATCAGACAAGCGGAAGAGAGAAGGAAGGCTCCCAGGAAGACTGCCTTCTTGGAATTTTGTCCAAGAGTAATCCTGCTCACTTGGACCGCTCTACTGAAAACTGTATCTGTGACTTAAGTCTGCACTTCATCATCAGCCTTACTAGCCTGTGTACCAAAACCAGAGAGGGCAGAACAAGGGCCAGCCAGAAAGTAAACTCTGTACGGACAGCTGTCTTGGTCAGCAGTTACGGTACTGTTAGCACCGTGGCTTAGCTGCAGTACATTGGGTATCACGGTCTGGATTTCAAACCTCAAACATCATTACACGCACATGGAGAGCACGAAGAAACAACTGAGATCCGAACACAGATTTTAAGGCGGGGCTCAGTGCGAAGGAGGGAAACAGAACACACGTTTTCGAAGAACGAAGTTAATTATTTCCCAAATAATCCAACAGAACACCTCAGCTTCCCGAACCTCTCTGCTCTCTCGCCTCACCCCCAGAAGCAGCCCCCATCTTCGCGCTTCCGGCCTTTGGGCTAAGATCAAGTGTAGAAGCGGCGTCCGTCTCTTTTACAGGGAGTGCGGAACTGCCTGGGGCGGCCAAGCAGCCCACCTTCCGGCATCCAGGGTCCGTGCCCTGACAGCCCACCATCTAGCAATCCGGAGTCCCCCGCGCACAGCACCCTGTGTGTTCAGAGCTGGGCGTGCCTGGCACGGTAGCAACAGCAACACCATCCCAGGCCCCAAACTGCTTCTGACACCTGCATGTGATCAGTTTCACTTCATCCCTATTCGAGGGTTTCTTTCTCTGCCAACCGTAGCTTGTACCACACATTGATCTCATCTTCTCATACATTCTCCAAATATTTGGAGCATTGATAATATTTGTCCAATGATATCCTGCTGAGATCCACTTCCAGCCTCTTCTTAATACATTTTTAACTACAGAAAAGTGTTTGATTTATACAAAAGTTATAAAAATAGAGCGGAGACTTCTCATACGCCTCACACTCAGGCTCACCGCTGCTGATTCTATATCGATGTGTTATTATTAACTACATTCCACAACTCATCTGGACTTTCTAAGTCTTTCCCAGATGTCCTTTTTGTAATCCAAAATCCTGTCCAGGGTGCCACATTACATTTAGTTTTCTTCGTAGGCTCTTTATTAACTGGAAAAATTTGTGATTAACTTTTTGGAAGAGAGCCATTCTGTACACAATCTATAACAGACCCCCTCAAGCCCCCAAATAATGCATTAAGTCATAATTATTCACATACGTTAACACGACACTACATAAAACAAGCATTTTTGAAATTGTGCACTACTTTGTATTTACTTTCTGTGATAAAACTATTAATTAAGTGATACAACAATAGGAATAGTTAACAGTGCCAATTAGCCAAAATTAGTAGTACTAACTAGACAAATACATTAGAAAAACATAACCATATTTTGAAATAAACTCTTTACTTTACAATAGATTTTTTCAGGTTCTATTTTATATTTGTGGTGCACTTCACTCTTTTCTGGAAGCCCCTGGGGCTGAGCTGCAGAAAGCCAGGTGCCTGAAGAACATTTCTAGGAGCATGCTGGTGACCCCCAGAGAATAGAAGCCAACAAGTCAGATCGGTTCCTCTTTTTTTTTAAACTTATTATGTAGCCCAGGTTGACCTAGAACTCTCAGCAATTCTCCTGCTTCAGCCTCCCAAATGCTGGAATTAAATGCCTTGCTTTTAATCGTTGACAATCATTACTTGGGTGAACTTGATAACACTGAATTTTCCTGCGCCATACTTTTTCCTCCTGCAAAATGCAATTATCTTTTTATAATCATTTGACAATTAACATACTTTGCAGGCCTGATTGCATCTGACACTACAAACAAGCTCAATGGGGCAGGTACAGTATTTCCATCCACCAACCAAACTGACTTTGGAACTAATGGGTGCTGTGGACTGAGTGGGTCTCTGTGTTCTCTTCCTCCCTTCCTTTTGCCAGTGCAACCTTGACTCTCTAGCTACCTTCCCTCCCCACCCACCTCAGTGGTGAGTCCTGAACAACGCAAGCCATGGTAAGTTTATTCTCTTGGTCAGGGGTTGTTTAGGGGCAGATGAATGATCTGGTTCTGACTGGTTGTCTTAGTTACATTTCTCATTGTTGAAACAAAATATCCAACACCCAAAGTTAAAGGAGGAAAAGTTTCTTGTAGCTCACAGTTTGCAGAGGTTTCAGGTCATAGTTGCCTAGATCCAAGGCAGGGTAGCATGGCAGAGGGGAATTGCAGAGGAGAAATAGTTCATGGCAGGCAGAAGGCAGCAAAGCAGCAGGCAATGAACTGCAAGTGACAACAGCAGCCTTCTCTCTGTCTCTTATATTCCCTAAGGGTAGGTAGCACTCACACCTAGGGTGAAGAACCCTTAATCCTAACATTGCACCATGAGTCAATCCCAGCACCATATCATTAATCCAAGCATCATACATTCTACATCCAGCCACCTAGGAAAAATCCCACCTATGACCACATGAGGCTTGGGGGGAACATCTACATATGAGCCATAACACTGATGAAACCAAAATGTGGCCTGTTGGGGATGGAGAAGTAGGCAGGAGCAAAAAGGAGTTCTAGGGTATCTTCCAGACCTGAGAAAGACACCAAGATGAGAGTCATTGGGGCCTTGTGCCTCATCTGGGGCCTGGACCTGAGAGAATCGTCCTATAATTCTGAGGAACTGGCCTGGAAGGAAGGAGCCTGCACACTGGGATGGCAGAGGGAAAGCAGAAGAATGTAGGGCCTTAGCTGGGTGTGGTAGCCCACACCTATATTCCCAGCACTCTGGAGGCTGAGGCAGGAGGATCGCCATGAGTTCAAAGCCAGCCTGAGCTACAAACTGAGTTCAAGGCCAGCCTGATCTAATGAGACCCTGTCTCAAAAAACAAAAAGAACGAGGGCCTTGATGCTGAGCCACCAAATTAGCCAGGCTCAATCCACCTTTGTGATATATGAACTAGCATAACTCCTAATTGGCTTCCACAGTTTCCTGCTCTTTGCAGCAGAAAACCTGTATCATGTGTCGAATTTTGCAAACTCAAGTTCGTTTAATGCCGAAATGACCCTTGGCTTGCCCCCATGTGAGTTTCAGCTCCCTCTGATTGCTCCTCCTGAGGCAGCCATTTGCAGCCTCTCCCAGACATCAGAATCACGCGGCTGCGTTCAGAGTACGTCAGGCCCTCATAGGTCTGCAGCTATCAGCCTCAGCTGGGCTCTGCAGAGTGACTTTTAAAAATCTCCCCAGGGAATTCCAGTATGGAAACCGCTGGTCTGAAGGCTGGAAAGGACACAGAAGATCCATTTTAGGAAGCCCTTTGCTTCCTTAACTCTGTCCTGCCTCACAAACCCCACTGCATTCCCCAGCACCTCCCAAATGCAGGAGGCTCACACATCCTACTTTACCAGGGACAGTCCAGTTTATAACCAACCATGAGCCATCAAAAGCCCCTTACTCTCTCAGAACTGTCCCAACCCGGGTGACCTGTTTGTTGCTGTTTACACAAAAGGATTCTTAGTGGTTTCTGTTTCATGGCGCCCCTGCTTCACTTTGGCATGTGTCTCACCTGGCTCCAGTCTGAGGGTCTGGAGTGCCAGGGCCCTGAACAGTGTGCAGAAATTTGTAGTAAATGCTGCAATTCCCAGCCTTGGGACTTTTGATTTAGGGTACAGAAAGGGCAAGTGGGGACTAGGCAAGAATTTCAGATATCTCGTATTGAGTTGTGTCATGTCCTAAATTACTTGTTACCACTCTGGTGACTGGTAACTGACCCAACTGGCCCCAGTTCTAAATTCTAAGTGATGCCCCCAGGAACACACATCCAGCTGCTGCTCCTCACACCTGGAGAAGGAAACTGCACCAAGGGAGCTGTGGCAGCAGAAGAGAACTCTTGCTCTAAGAGCCAAGTGATACTCAAAGCAGAGAGCAGGAGGAGCTGAGAGGCCTGAAAAACAGGAACTGAGGGAGAAACACTCTGTGGCTTTCGAGTGGGGTGATGAAGTGTGAAAACTGGGGTGGGATTTCTGAGGCTCCCAGGTGGCGAAGGCATGGGCATCGAGGGAACAGCCATGTACACAGTGGCAGGCCAAGTACGGTGCTCACTTCAGAGAGTAGTGAATCTCCTGGGGGAAAGGGAAAGAGGACTTAGGGACTGCTTATCGGCCTCAAGAACCTGGGATGAAGATTGCTCAACAAGAAGGGCCCACATCCTGCCCCTGTCACGCTCTTGGGCAGAGCCCTGGACGTTTAGAGAGATCGCTCTAAGAGGTGGCAACGCTGATGGCTCTGAGCACTGTCTGGAAATGCTGATCACTTGTTCAAGGAATTTCAATATTAGAGAACTTCTGGAGTTCTCATGGCCAACCCAAGACTGAAGAGAATCTGGTGGACAAGTTGTTGCTCTTGTTCCAGAGGCTCAACTAGGGACTGTGTTGGCCAAAACTACCCCAAAACAAAGTGGCTTCCCACAGCACTGCCATTTCTTTCTTTGTAATTTTGATTCTAGGTCAGCGTTAGGCTGGCACAATCCAGCTCTGCTCCCTCTAGCACTACAGGGACAGCTGGCTGGGCATGGAGAGCTCGGCTGGTGCTGGCAGGCAGGGTTGCTGATTATCCTCTACCCCAGCCCTCTTATAGGGGCTCACACTCTGTCAACACAGAGGTTGGGCTCCAAGAGGGACAAAGAGGAGGTTTCCAGTCCTGTTTAGAGACAAGGCCTAGAATCAGTGTCAACATCACTTTATAGGTCACAGCAGCAGCAGACCCAGGCCATAGACAGAGGGGTAGAGAAAGAGGTGCCAAGTCCTAGTGACAAAAGTGACACAGAATCTGCCGCCATCTTCACATCTGTGAGTGAACCACAGGAAAGGCTAATGACAGCAGATTAAAACAACTGACTGTGGAAGCCCAGCTTTGTGGCTGTCAGGGAGAAGTGCCTGGCCCTACCAGGAGGAAGGAAAGGAAAGCTGGGAAGTTCAATATTTCTGACAATTCACTGGGAAGTCTTCAGAGAAAAGACCATTTTCATTATCGCAGTGAGTGTAATTCTCACCCCCCTGGGCTTGCTGCTAAATTTGTGCAGCCAGAGGAACAAAAGCAAAAACAAAAACCTATCTATGGCCAAAGAAGTCATAGACATGTATTTATTGTTCCTGGATATTAATATGTATGTAATTTGAAAACATTAAGTTAAAACATTTACCATGCACAAAATAGTTGAGTAGGGTCCTATGGCAAATATAAAGTTATACAAAACATGGCTCTGTTCTTCAGCAGCTTTTCACTGACTGAGCAAGTACTAGTTAGGCATGTGCCCACGCTGTGTTAGCCGCTCCTGGCTGGGCAGGCAAAGCTGGACAACACCACTGCCTCTCTCTTGTGGAGCTCATAGTCTAGGCGTGGAGAAAGACATGGACGTAAATGCTGTCATCCTGCTTCACAAGTTTGACCCAAGCTCTGGAAGTGATAAGTTCTGTATGTATATGAATGAAGGAAGAAGGAACATAAGCAATCCAAAAGGTTAATGGTGGGATTAGGGGAGGGACTTTCTTTTCTTTACACTTTCTACTTGAGGATGTTTTTTAAAATAAGCATACTTTTTGGTTTGAGAGTTTATGGTTTTGTTGTTGTTGCTGTGTGTTTGTTTGTTTGTTGCACAAGATCTCACTATGTGTTCAGGCTGGACTTGAACTCACTATGTAGCCCAGGCTAGCCTTGAAATTGTGGTGATCTTCCTGCCTCAGCCTCTCTAGTACACCACCAAGCCCAACTTTAAAATAGCTTAAAAATAAGCGTTACCTTTAAGAAAAATCCTGTTTTTAAATTTAGAATAGTGTTTCCATAGAGAAATGGCTAGTATGTGCTGGAAGTGCCTCCCAGAAAGACGGGAGGGAAGATCACATCAGACTCTTACAAGATGTCATGGCCAAGCTGTAGCTTTGAAGAGTAGACAGAAGTTGTGGCTGCTTGTCTTTGGGGGTTGTGACTCCTAATTGGGAGGAATTCTTCATTGTGTGTGGTGCTGTTGAATCTATAGAGATTTGCCCCCTCATAAAAAGTCAGAGACGTAAGAGACTACATTTCCTTCCTGCAAGCCAAAGCAAGTGCCTAGACCTGAATTTACTCTCCCCAGCTCCCTGCCCAGGACACTGAATCCGGATGGAGCTAGAGCACGAGAAGAGGTGGGTAGTATTACGTCCATGGATGAGGACCTTCACAACGGTGGTGGCCAATGGCCACCATGCCCAGCTGCAATGGCGTCCTAATCTTAGTAAGAGCAGCCATGTTTCTTACACACATTCCTGTCTATATTCCAATTTTGATTCTTTAGCCTATTTCTCTGTGGGCCCCGAAATCCTTCTAACAAATCGCTTCAGAATAGACAAGGTTGGAGGGCAGGTGTGGTGGTGAACACCGGTTAGCCTGGCACAGGCTGAGAATTGCCACAAGTTCAAGGCCAGCTTGAGGTTCTGCTATTAGAACAATTGACTGGTACAAGAGTTGTCTAGGCCAGGTGCAGGATGGGCAGAAATGTCACGGTCTGCGCCAGACAGAAAAACCAGAGAGCTCATGAGGAATATCTAGATGTATATATTATGTTTGCTTGTTTGCTTGCTTGTTTGTTTGTTTTTCCTGAACCAGTGATCAAACTCAGGACCTTGCACTTGAGAGACAGGCATGTCACCACTGAGCTAAACCCCTAACCCCTATATTGTGTTTTTAAAGTGTGTTCTGAGTACTGTACAGTTAAACTTTACTTTGTAAGTAATTGTTCTGTGAGTGGTCTGCAAGACAAGCAAACTTTTCTAATAAAGTTTAACTTGATACATGAGCAATTGTCTTGCAGTACAAGTAGGGTATGATGCTAAATGTCACGGGAACCAATGGTTCTTCCCTCCCTGCAGGATTGACTCCCCATAGCAAGAAGTCATGGAGGAGATCTCATCTGGAGAGGAGGAGGAAAAGGCAGAGGAATCTCTCAATTCAAATGAGATTAGGGAGCTGTATAAAGTATTGGAAACTGCAAAATTTCATAGAAAAGCACCACCAGAGTAAGGGTATAGCATGCAAAAGGTGAATCTGTAGCAAAAATGCAATGTCACATTTCTGCAAAATCCTCAAAAGGAGGCAAAAACAAGTGTCATTGGATAGGTTCCTTGTTAAAGTTGCACAAAAAGAAAAAGATTCCATTGAGCCAACAGACAGCAGTGATTCTGTTAATAATAGTGAAAGTTGTCCTACACAATAATTCTCCTCTCTCACCTCCCTCATACCAGCAATGAAGTTTGTCCAAATAAGGTCAGGATAATTTGTTTTTCTTTATATTTTATATTTTCTTTATTATTTTCTATTGTATCACAGTACTGTAATCGTTTTTATATCAATATTTTGGGGTTGTGGAACAATTCACCTGAATTTCCATTATTTCTTAGGGGAACATTCACTTTGGTATACCAGTGCTTTGGATTACTAGCATATTTCTGGAATGAATTATGCTTGCAAGCCAAGCTTTTACTGTGTTTGCTGTGCAGGGGAAGCCATAATCAGTTCTTGCTGAGTTTATTAAAAAAAGATGAAAAAGGGCCAGTGATTTAGCTCAGTGGTGCTGCCACCTGCCTTGCAAGCACAAGGACCTGAGTTCAATCCCCGGTACAAAAAAAAAAAAAAAAAAAAAAAAAAAAAAACAGAAAGGGGAA
>NW_022900944.1:17399139-17411595 GCF_012274545.1 Fukomys damarensis
TGAAAGAGGGAGACAGAGTTGGAGGGAAAGAAAGAAAAAGAGGGGAGAGACAGAGCGGCAGAGACAGAGAGAGAGAGACTGACAGTATACTAACCAGTCTGATTCCTGGTGTGTCTCTTTCCAGTTCTCAGATCTTGTGAGGACAGTCTGCCCTTCCACTCTGGGCTCAAGACAGTCCTACACATCCTCATACCCATCCCTGTTTGACTTCAAGCAGTTCCGACGATTCCTCCTGGTTCCTCCACATGAGCCCTAACTGATGTCCCCTAGCATCTACCCCATACTCCACCTGAACCAAGACCCAGTTATTCAGCAGATGTCTACTCTCTGTCTCCCTTTCCTGTTGGGCTTTGAACATCCCTGGAGGCAAAAACATGTCCAGTCTACCTTTTGAATCCCCAACACTTAGGGGAGTGACTGGCATATAGTAGACATCAGTAGATGTTTAGAAAGTGCTATCAGAGCTAGAGGTCAACACTTTGCCCACTTGTATTGATTCTGCCTTAGCAGGACTCTGTTTTTCCATTGAGTTTTGACAACACAGACGTTAAGCACAAGCAATTGCTGCAGCGCAGCTCTGGGAATCTCAAAGTGCTGTACCAGGAGCCATACTGTTAGACTTCTGGGCTGCAAAGGACCGTGAGAGGCCATTGATCAAGAGCACTTCACATTGCTTCCTGTAGCAGGTTGGCCACTCACTTTCATTTAAAAACATTAACTTCACACACACACACACACACACACACACACACACACACACACTGCAATGATACTAATGGAAAGCTTACATTAAAAAAATCATCCACAGTGTCATAAAGTAGTAACCTATTCTCATGACATCCCCTGCCAGCCCTTGTTTGTATACATTCTTATGACTTTCATAGAGTTGTAGTCATCATATAGATAAAAAGGTTTACTTAACAATCATAATTGTTTTTCCATGTTGCTACAGGGACTTTCTAAGTTTTAATAGCTTTGTAATATCTTTGTTTGTTTTATTTGTTTGAGACAGAGTCTTGCTATTAAATTAGGCTGGACTTGAACTCACTGTATAGCCCAGGCTGGCCGCAAACTCACAGAGATCCTCCTGCCTCAGCCTCCTGAATGCTGGGATTATAGGCGTGCACTACCACACCTGGCTAGCTCCATAATTTCTTAATTGATTATACATGTATTAAATTACTTAAATTCTCCTACTATAAACAGTCACATTGTTTCTTCTTTTCCCTCCTTTCTTCCTTCTATTATAGATGTGGTTGACTTGAACATCTTGAGCACTGATTCTCTTTTTCTTTTGTCTTTATTCTTATATGCTAATTCTCCCCAAGTCCCTATTACTGGTGTAAGGCTGTATTCGACAACAAATATTTACTGAGAAACTCTTGTTTAAGCTGCTAAATGCTGGATACATCAAGAAGAAAATAGTATCTCTGCCCTGGGTGATGGAGAGACATGTAATAACAGATAATTTAGACTTTTCCAAGGCAATATGCTAGAATACACAGAAAAACAAGCTGCTGTGAAGCCTCGATTAATATGTCTGAGAGATGCTCGATTTGATATATTCCTTACTAAAGCTGCTTATGTTCCTGCCCACAGCAATGTGTGGCTATAGCAGTTTCCTGCAATCCTGGCCCCAGTGTCATTATGAAAGACATTCAAAGAAGGAAGTTTGAAGCTCCTCAAAGAGTAAATGAAATGAGCAGTTACTGAATTCTTATGTTCCATAGATGAATGTGTGGGATACAATATAGTGTTTTGTTTGTTTTTTTGGTTTTTTTTTTTTTGGTACGGGGGATTGAACTTGGGTCCTTGTGCTTGTGAGCCAGTCGGCAGAACCACTGAGCTAAATCCCTGGCCCACAATGTAATCTTTTTAATAACAATTGGAGGCAGGTATTATTACTGTCCCATTTTGCAGAAAAGGGAACAGAGGCTCAAAGACATAGAATGGCCAGAGGCACACAGCTAACGTCATAGGGCCAGGCCATTAATTCCCCTGGTCAGTTCCACAGTCCTGCTCCCTCCTAAGGCTGACACAACACAAAGACAATGCAGTGGGAACTGTAGTACCCTCTTGCTGGGCCCAGGGTCCAGCTAGCTCTGTCCCCTGCAATGCAAAGCCTTCCTTCCAGCAAGAGGCTCCTGGATGACACTGCCTTGTTCTTAATTTTAAATCTATTTAAAAGCACCCTCTCTGCTCTCTCCCACACTATCAGGGCCTCTTTCCAACTCCTCACCCTTGGGGTACAGCAGGGTCACTAGGGTGATCTTGGAGGCCCATGCTGCTAGGGCTCTGCCGAGGTCTTGAGCTCCCATGGGGAAGAGCACACCTTTTGCTGCTTATTATGTATCTACATACACATCCTGGGAGGTAATATTTGTCCTTCTTTGGACATTTCTATTTCAAGTCAAGACAATCTATAGAACATTGTGTGTGTAAGCATACACCAACGTGCACTTACACAAACACGGAAGCACACTTGCAAAGGTTTCCTGGGTGAGGAACTCTTCGCAGTGACCTTGCATCTAAAGAAAAAGAAGTTGTCTCCGGCTGGGCCCCCAAGAAACAGTGCCTGAGACAGTAGTTCCTGAGAAAGTGACTCATTCAGGAGCAGGTAAAGGGGTCGGGGTCGGAACAGGGACTAGGAAAATACTGTAAATTCAAGGAAGCTTCTGCCTCCTCCTGACACCAGGCTGCTCTGTGGTTTACTCTGCTGGGGAAACCCACTAAGTAGGCTGTAGTTGGTCCCAGCCAGATGAGGCAGTTGAACTTCTGTAATCCTGTTGCAGACAGTCTTTAGGGATGGAACTTGTATTAGTCACTCTCCCATCACTGGAACAAAATACCTGACACCTACAGCTTAAAGGGAGGTTTATTCTGGCTCAAAAAGTTTCACTGCACTCAGCGCATAGTCAGCTGGCTCCAAGACGGAAACAGCGTGGCAAAGGAGCAAGGATGAGGAAAGCTGTTCACTGCATACAGCCGGGAGGCAGAGAGGGGGAAAGGAGCCCGGAAGTGAACACACGCCCCCAGGCCTCCCTCCAGTGACCTGCCTCTTCCAACCAGACCCCACCTCCTAACCACACACTGAACTTATCAAAGGTTGGGCCCACCCCAGAGCACAGCTCCCCACAAAGCAGTCACCTTGCAGACACTTTAAATCCAAACCCTAACATAACTGTGCACGAATGGCTCTCTGGACCTGGACAGAGCACATCCAGCCACCCTGAAGGGTCCTCTGGAAGAGACCACAGGGGCTAGAAGAGCAGGCAGAAGTGGGGGTGGGGGTGGAAACCGCGTCCTGCTGGGGAGAGGCCCACACTGAGCTCCTACCCAACACTGAAGCGCGCGAGGGAGACCCGGAGCTGCCCTCCAGTTTCACTGTTACATGAGTGGGCGAGCCTCAGACCCGGCTTCCTCCTTTGTCCAATGAGAATAATATGTCCTAGGGGAGGTAGAAGATTTAAGGTCTATTACTGGAAGGATTCTTTCGATGGCTATCCTGAGCGGAAGTGAATACATGGTAGCTATTCTGCTTTGACAGGAACATAATTTGTAAAATGCGGTCGGTCCAACTGGATCACACATCTGAAAAGCCCGTCCTAATATCATGACTGATAAGATCTAGAGATGGGGGATATAACGTTCTTATCACTTCGCCTGTGCAGACAACACCTTACCGGGGAGGCAGGCATCCATCCGGCAATCGGAAATAAACATCTTTTCCCGAATTCGAGCAGGAAGAAACATTCTTGCTCCTCGGGGCTTTCTATTTCAAAACCATTGGAGCAGGTGCAAAAAGAGGGAAGAACGTAACTCGCCCCTACAGAGTGTAAGAAACCCGGTCTCAACAATGATCAATTCGTGGCCAATCTCGTCTCATGTGGCCCCAACACTTTCCTCTGCTGTATTACTTGGATGCGAATACTAGGTATTGTAACTCTTGATCCATGAATATTTCAATATGCAACTCTGAAAGCTAGGATGCTATTCTTTTCACATTAACTCTTAAATTAGCATGCGGTAAAATTGCTTTTTTGTAGTGTGTGTAGCTTCGTGAATTTCAGCCCATGTGTTACAGGTTTGTGTGACTACCATTATAATCAGGATACGCAGTAGTCCCATCACCTTGGAGTTTTTTGTCCATAGCTCCAATATCATCACCACACCTTTAAAAAATTCAACAGTAGGGGCCGGGGATGTAGCTCAGTGGCACCATACCTGCCTGGCAAGTTCAAGGTCCTGAGTTCGATCCCAGTACAAAAACAAAAACAAAAAAACAGTAAATAAAAGAAAATCAACAGTTGCAGATAAAATTGACCCTATTTCTCTATAATTATGAGTGGTCCCTCAACATACTGCAATGCATAGTATCCTTTGTAAAGGGGAAGTTCCTGTCTACACACTCAAATGTGCTATAAGTAGAACGTGTCCCATGTGAGTTCTTCAGTCTGGCTTCTGGCAAGGGTTCAAGTGACAGGTATGATGGTGCACAATCCCAGCACTTGGGAGGCTGAGACAGGAGGATCACTGTGAGTGAGTCAAAGCCAGTGTGGTATATATAGTGAGTTCAAGGCCACCCTGAACTACATAGAAAGATCCTGTGTCAAGAAAAACAAAAACAAAAAAACAGACTTCTTCCTATGATAGTTATTTAATAAAAATCTCTTAGTTCTCCTAGTTAGTAGAATTAGCCACTTTAACATAAGTATTTTGATTTTAGAGCAGAGTGCTTTTAAGTTTTTGCACAATGAAACAGAATTTTACCTGAAATAACTCAAATGCTGCTTTTATTTTATTTTTTAGGAAAATGGTGTCAAATCCTACAGCTGCCGGAGAACTTTAAAAATCTTTCACTGAGATTCCTTCATTTCATGGATGAGAAAAATCAACTTGGAGAAGTTTAGACTTTTACAGAAGGCATACACCTGTCTGTTAGCCTGGGACCAAAACTTGAGGTCTCCTTCCATGATGTCCTGTTTTTTATTTCTTTTTGGAAACAGGGTCTCCGTGTGCAGCCCAGGCTGGCCTTGCCTCTGAGTACTGGGATTACAGACCTGTACCACTCGGCTTCGGGCCCTGCTGGCCTCTCTCCATCCTGCTGCAGTTGGTCACCTGAGCGTGAGGTCCCTCACCACTTGCAGATCAATGCATCATGAGTAGCAGGTGGGAACACGTAAAGCTACCCAAAAAAGTGATTTAGGGAATGTCCAGAAAAGGCTAATCTGTAGAGGCAGAAGACAGATTAATGGCTGCCTGAGAAAATAAGAAGGATTTACTGCAAACTGCTTGGGGAATCCTCTTGGTGTAATATAAATGTTCTAAAATTGGATTGTTGTGATGTTTCCACAACTTTGAAAATTCTCTAAAAACCTACACTTTACATAGATGAACTTTATGATGTCTTCGTTAAATTATACTTCAGTAAATGTTATTTAAAAAGCTACAGGGCCAGGGATTTAGCTCAGTGGTGCTGCCGCCTGCCAGGCAAGAGCAAGGACCTGAGTTCAATCCCTGGTACAAAAAAAAAAGGCTACATAAATATGTTTAATGATCTCTTATCTTCAGATATCTAAAAGTGGTGATGCTGGCTGCTCCTGTCTCTAGTCCACTATCCTGGGTGCTTTGGCCTTTTCTCCTCCTGCTCTTCCTCCCTTGGTGATAATATGGCTGCTGTGGCTCCAGATGGGGTCCACACATCCGCCAAGAAGAAAGATGGTGTTGGTGAGTTCTTGGTGCTTGCCTATCTCTTGTATAAGTGGAAGTCCTGCACTGCACCCAATTTCTTCCGGCTTCTTTCAGCAGAACCAATCATATGCCATTCCTGTCCTATATACAAGAAAACAAGTGCTGTATTTCCCTGAAAATAAGACCTAACCGGAAAATAAGTCCGAGTGTGAGTTTTCAGAGTGCTCATTATATAAGCTCTACCACCAAAATATGCCCAGTGAAGATCGTCAGCCAGATGGATACACTTAGTACGTCCGCCACAACAACACAGGACAGATGTGATGAATTATAAAATGATAATATTAATGCATAATTAAATATAAATACAATGATATTGTTACATTAATATCTGAAGTAAATAAAAATATAAATTACAATTATTTGCAAATACCCAAGCGGGCCCCTTTGGACGACAGGTATACAACTATGTAAAGAGATGAATTTGATTGTTATATCGGATATATTAAATGTACCAATAAAATCAATTTTTAAAAGAGAGATGAACTTGAGACTAATTGCTGAATGACCAGTCGGAGTACAGACACAATACATGACTACTGGGTGCACTTGACAATGAATGGATGTCGTTGTGTTAATGTGAATTTTCATAATTCAGCACATTGTGTATTGTAAGGGACTCTTTAATGCACTCATATGAAATAAAGAAACATTTTCTGAATTTTGGTGCTCCAATTTTTCATCACTTCCGTGTGGTTCGTCATTCTTAACTGTCAGCATTCATGGTGCCTCTCCTGTCTTGTAAATCTTCGATTAACACTTGATTTAATAGGAACCGTGAAGCCCAGCCTGCAAAATGCCATGACTTGGGTGAAGAATTCATGGGATAAAATCACTGACAGCTGTGTTGCCAGTGCACTATGAGCAGGCTACAGGGACAAGAAGTGCTCCTCTAAGGAGAGCTCCGTTGTTGGACAAGAGAGTTTGGGGCCAACATTTGGTTCTACAGCAAATGGAGTCCCAGGAAATTCAGTCCAGAATTGGGATGTGGGGAGTTATGACAATGTTCCAGAAGAAGATGACATGACTGTATTTGAATAAATGTAGATTTTTGTACATGAATAAAATAAGACATCCCTTGAAAATAAGCCCTATTGTGTCTTTTGGAGCAAAAATTAATACAAGGCCCAGTCTTATTTTTAGGGAAGTGCAGGCCATCTCAGCCTAGAGTTCACTGCATTGCCTCCTGAGCCAAAGCCCAGCTGTGTAGGCAGGAGAGGGCTGGGGTGAGGGGGCAGAAGGGACACAAGGAGAGGGACTGAGTGGGAAGCCCAGTGTGACTGCCACACTAAGAGACAGAATGTGCTAAATACTTTTTAATTTGTTAGTTTTTATAGCACAGTGGTTATCAGCACAGATTCTGGAGACTACTAGGTTTGATGCCAGCCCTGAGGTTACAGGCTGAATGGAGTCCCCTCAGACTGACCTGTGAAGCCCCAACCCCAAACCCTGAGAGTGGGGCTGGAAGGAGATTAACTTACAGTTAACAGAAACGACAGGTGACCTAAGAGACAGCAGGCACACATGCTCGGAGAGAGTCCTGGGAGGAGACCGCAGGGGTGGCATCTGTGCCCCAAGGGAAACCTTTCCTGATGACGGCACGATCTTGCACTTCCAGCCTCCAGATCAGTGAGAAAACATTCTGTGTACGTCTAGGCTGTTTCATCATAGAAGCCCTAGCAAACTAACACACCTGCCCTGCTCACTGTTTGCCCCTGCATGAGTTAATTACAGCCACGCCGTGCCTCTGTTTCCCTCTCTAGAAACAGGATCGCAGTCACACCTGCTTCATAGAGCTTCGAGAAACTTCACGAGAGAGAGCAGCTGGGGCAAAGGTGCTGGGGAAGACAAAGTTCCACCTGCTCCAGAGGTCAGCTTGGTGGCTGTCACGTGTGAGCAAGGACACAGACTTGGAGTGGGCAGAAGAGCCCGGGCCCCAGACCACACAGCCCCTGGTAAGCAGGGGCCTTGGTGAGAGGAGGAGCCGCACATGAGAGGCCTGCGCTGTAGAATGTGCTGCTTTTTACTCACTGTGGCCACAGCGTGGAGACGGACTGAAGGGAGATGAGTAGGTAGGAGGAGACAGCTGTGAACAACAGCAAAAGAAACCTCCAGGCCTTCCCACCTCGGCCTAGGCTGCCCTTCCGTTTCACTCCATCTCTGCGAGGCCTGGAGATATCACCTTTCCCTGGAGGTCAGTAGGGTGTAAAGGGAGGGTTTAGAGATGTCCACACGAGGAGGCAGAGGAAGGCAAGCGTCCCTGCCTGGAGAATGGACAGCAGGTGCCAGCCACTGCCACCTGGTGGTGACGACAACTGGGCTCTAGTTGGAGACCCTCAGTTGCCTGCTTTGTGTGGCGGGTATGGTGAGGCAAAAAGAAAGACAAAGACAAATTTGCAGTACAGGGGGACTGAGAGGTCGGTCGGTGCCTCAGACTGGGCAAAAGACAAGACCTCTAGGGCTGGCCCTCTTTTAGCCTGTGAGAGGCGCAGGGAGGGGTAGTGTACTTTACCTGGAATAGGGACTGCAGTAAGAACCAGGTAGAATGAGGAGCAAAGGAAAAAAGTTGAGATCCTTCCCCATATTTGGGTACTTGCCTTCTTTGTGCTGCCCTCAGCAGATATTATCTTGCCTCAGCAGCACATCCCACCCAGTCAGGAAGCCTGCAGGCTTCCGGGAAGACTTCCCTATTCCGGAAGTAAGTCAACATCTGCCTCGCGACTCTGAGGCCTGCAGTTTTGCCACCACCAATCTATACATATCATGTCTGGTCCACAACAAAGAAGCAGGACATTTCACAGATTTTTTTTGTTTGTGATTCTTGAGACAGAGTCCTACTGAATTATGTACAAAGTTCAGGCTGGCCGCAAAATCACAGTAATCTTCCAGCTCAGCCTCCCTAGTACTGGGATTACAGGCGTGCATAGCTTCACCCAACCCAATATTCCACAATTTAAAGTCTTTTTTCCCTTCACTGTCCCTTTCCCTTCTTCCTCTTTCAAGCCCCGGTGTAATAGAGGGAAATTTGTTCTACCAATATTCACCCAAATCTCTGTATTTTAGACCAGCTGTGTGTGCTGCAGGTTTGAATCACAGTTTTCTTTGTATAGTGGTTTTGCTTTGGACAGGAGGTTAGTATATTGCCCAGGCCACTGGGGGCTACCAAGGCGCTCTGTGAGAAACAAGGGAGATGCTTTTATCTTTTTTTCTTCAGTTTCTTAACCATTAGGTAAAAATAAAATCCAAACAAGCTGTGACCCAGAAGAACATGCCCTCCTCTGTATAGGCTGATAAGATCCAGGATCTGACAAAGTACATACTGAGGCAAGGCCTTAGGACAAGCCTCTGGATTTCAAAACATTCTGCCCCGAGTAGGCACAGCCTTTTCCCCTCTGAAGTCGAGCAAACAAACCTACGGACCCCAGTCACAGAACAGCAGCCTGGGGAGGGGGTGATGTTCCCTGAGGTCCATTGACCACATCAGTGTAGCCTGGGCCTTGCCCAGGAGCAGCCCTGAAACGTGCACTTTGGCCTCACAGTGAATCCCACCTGTCATGTGTGCTGTCTCATCCCAGTTCTTTGCTGAAGACACAAGAACTCATGAGTGGTCACTGGTTCTATAACATCATCAGGACTTGGCCCCATAGTGGGAACGTCAGGGAGCATCTGTGTTTGCTATCTCGGTTTCCTTTTCCTGGAGTGTGTGACCTTTTCCCATCTGTCTGGGCAGGGGCGGGCCCTCTGGAACAAACAAGGAAGAGCTCCACGAAGTGGGTGTGATGGCTGAGCTTGTTTGTGACAATTTGATTGGCTTGGGGTCTGCCCCGGGCCTGATGGAGCACACTTCCGGGTGTGTTGGGTGGGTCATGGAGGTGCGGCCTTGAAGGTCTATATCTGGTCCTCACTCCCTCTCGGGCACTGTTCCCCCACTCTGCTCCCAGGCCACCATGAGCTGAACACCTTTGCTCCACCACACCCTTCCGCCTTGTTGTTTCTTCTTTGGGGCCAGGTGACCATGGTCTGAATCCCCAGAAACTGTGAGTCAAATTAAACCTCTCTCCTTTTAGGTTGTGGGTGTCAAGTATGGTATCTCAGCAACAGGAAAGTTGACTAATGCAGTGGAAGAGGTGGCACTGATAGTCTCAAATATTACCTAGATATGTACATATGTGTATGATAGAAATTCTATCAGTAAAGCTGTTCTCATAGAGTAAGACATTTGCTACACTGTTTTAAACTGCAAACTTTGAGGATATGGAGGAATGGTTTGGCTAGTACTTTCCAAGATAGCAGTGATCAGTAGATCATGAGCAGTTCTACCAATCACAGCTAAAAAGGACTGGAGCCAGCCCTGCCCCCGCTTCTGCCAACAGGGACAGAGGCTGGTTGCCCGGCAACCATGATGCTTCCTCCCCACTGAGTATTAGAAGCATCATTAATCAACCCAGGCTTCTGTCAATACGATTGCAAGTCAGGTTTCATCTGTGTAAACCTGTTGATGGTGCAGAACAGGTGATAGATACCACAATGCCTTGTCTCAGCCCTAGACAGCACAGGTGACCTTACATCTAAAGCACAGTCTGTGAGAGCTGGAAGACTGTTTCAGGTTCACAGCTTTAATTTCACAGCGAAGACCTGGAGAATTTAGTCAGCCCAAGGTGGCAGCGTCAGTGGCACAGGAACCCTCTGGCAATAATTCAGTTTCCTGGCAGGAGATCGGTAGGTACAGTGGCTTGGCTTGGTTCCCCAGGGACCTCCTTCCTCTGGGAGCTTCTGCTCACCCTGAACTCTGTCCTGCCTGTTAGAAATGCAAAATGCCCTTTACAGGCTGTGCTTGTGGAGTGACCCTCAGTATCACTAGCTCACAATTAGCAGGGGTGGGGTCTGACCCCATGGGGAGCATCATAATTCTGTCAAAAACTGTCAACAAAGCTAGCCAAGGAGAAGTACAGCCCATTCTGCACCGGGCAAGCTGGGGTCAGCCTTCCTCTGCAAAGTCCAGGGCTCTGAGGGTGTAGGAGGGCTGCTTGGGGGAGACTGGGGGCAGCACTATGGAAAAGAGATGTGTAAAGGCTGCCTCTGGTGGCACGGAGCACCTACTTTCCAGTTTTAGTGCTCAAAGAGCAAAGGTAAGGCAGGGGACTGGAGGGTTCACAGGGCAGAGGCTGTGGTCTGAGGCCTGGTTCTCAGGGGCTGGGATGTGGAAATGAACAGCAACAGGGTTATCATTAGCCTTGTCCCAGAGCCTGGGCCCGGGGGGGGACTGTGGAATCCACAGAGCTGGAAGCTGACCAGCCAAGAGCCCCTTTTCCCACAAGTCACCATGGTTCCAGGCAAGGCAGGCACAGTCTTTAAGGAAAAAAGTCTGGAAGAGGAAACAAAGAGGCTGGGATGGGACATAAGATAGGGCTGTGAGCTGAGAAGCAGTTTCAGGTTTTCTGTTTTTGTTTTTGTTTTTGGTGGTCCCGAGGCACCATCTATTAGCAGAACATGCTAGGCAAGGGCTGTACGACCCAGGCTACATCTGACTTTTTAAAATTTTAGACAGGGTCTCCCTGAGCTGTCCAGACTGGCCTTAAACTTTTGATTGTCCTACCTCAGCCTTCTGAGTAACTACAATTACAGGGGTGGTGACCCCAGACTCTGGAGGGTGGAAGATGGAAATGTTTTGCAACTCAGTAAGATAGAGTCTATCCAGGTATCAAGAACTGCACTGAGCTAGGGGCTTGCTCAGGTGCACCAAGCAGTGGCCCTTTCTCCATAGCTCACAGGCAGTGCTGATTATGTGGATCTGAGGCTCACTTTACTCTCAGCACCTACCTGTTCTCTGCACCCTACTTTAATCTTCAGCAGCTTCAGACCTGCCACAGCCCCAAGGTAGGTACCAGGGTATGGTGACCAACCAGGTGTGTGCAGGAAAAATACGGAATATTATTATGCTCTTAAGAACGACTTCGCTCAACTCCTTTTTTGAGACCAGTGTTCCCCATGGTACCAAAACCAGACATCACAATAGCTATAAATTAAATAGCTATAAATTGGTGTATGTTTTATATTTATTTAATTTTTCCTTGGAGTACTCTTTCCTATAAGTACTCTTTAAGGAAGTAGAATCCATGTTTGTGTTAAGAAGGATTTAAACTTCATTTTGCTTCAAAAAAAACATCCTTGTTCATCTAGCAGTGTATGCATCTCTGCTGGGGCATTCATCCTGTCTTCCCCCACTCATCATGTCTGTGTCCTCAAAGCTTGGACCAGCCATCCCCACCAGAGTTGGCATTTGACACACAGTTAAGGAAGTGTATCAAGATGAGCTCATAAGGCTGAACTTTCAAGGGGCGGGGAATAGAAGAAAGAAAATTGGAAGATGACTTAGAGGTGAATTCAGATGTGTTGATATGCAAAATGGACAAGAGTAATGAGAAGTGTATCAATCAGTGCTCACTAGAGAAACAGATTTAATGTAAAATATATAAGTATTTAAGGATTTATAAAGTAGCTTTACAATGGCCACCCACAGAGTCAGGTGTGGAAGAGTCCAAAATGGCTGACTGTGTGCTGGAGATCTGAAGGACCCAGTCAAAGATCCAAGTTCTGGAGGGCTGGGGGATTTAGCTCAGTGATTCTGCTGCCTGTCTCACAAGTGCAAGGTTCCAAGTTTGATCCCCAATACCAAAAAAAAAAAAAACAAAAAAAAAAAAAAAA
>NW_022900944.1:17411673-17426036 GCF_012274545.1 Fukomys damarensis
CAGGTTTTAAAATTGGACCCCCAAAAAAAAAAAAAAAAAAAAAAAAAAAAAAAAGATCTAAGGCCTGGAGCTCACTGTAGTGTCCCACACAAGTCCATATCAGAAGGCTGAAGAGACTGTGCTAGGAGATTGTGTCCTGGAAGCCAGGAGACACGGTCCAAGGTGGAGCTCCTCTGAAGAAACTGAAATGAGCCTTCTTTCTTCCCTTTTGTTTCCACTCAGGGTATAAGCCTATCCACTGGTGCCGCTCAGACCCTGAGTGGGTCTTCTATCTTCAGCCAAAGCCAGAGCTATGCTGATGCAATTAGTTGGGCATTTCTTACTCAAATTGACATAGTTAACTATCACAGGAAGTCTGGCTGGGACGTAGGACAGGATAAGGCTATGCCAAACACCTGAGGTGTCATTTTTTGAGTTATGCTTTTATAAAAACTTTTCCACTACTACGTGTTTGTACTACATAATGATTATACTTATCGTGGGGAAATTGGTACGTGTGCATAAAATATCTTAATTCCTTTTCATCCCTTTCCCCTCTCAGCCTTCCCTGCTCCCTTCTCTTCTTGTTTGCAGAAGTTCTATATCCACTTTTTTCTCAATTCTCTTTTTTATTCATTCTTTTTCCCTTCCTTTCCTCCATCTCTTGATCCCCTTCCCATTTAAAAAGATCTCCCTACTCCCTATTATTTACCTATCTTTCTTTTGTTGTTATTTTTTGTTTTGTTGCTATTGTTTCTGAGGCAGAGTCTCACTATATAGTCCAGTCTGGCCTCCAACTCATGGCAATCCTCCTGAGAGCTGGGATTATAGATGTGTACCACCATGCCTGGCTGTTTTTTATGTTGTTCTTCATTTTAGATTTCTCATATAAGAGAAACCGTGCAATATTTAAACTTGTGTGTTTGATTTATTTCACTTAACATTGTGCACTCAGAGTTCATCCATTTACCTACAAATAGCCTCAAGTCTGTAGCACATTTTCTTTATCTATATATCTGTGGATGGGCATATAGGTTGTTTCCAAGACTTAGCTATTATAAATTATCCTTCTAGAAATATAATCATTATGTATATTTAAATTATACCAATACAATGATTTTTTAAAATAATAAATTGTCCTGCTATAAACATGATTATGATTATAAACATGATTATGCATGTATCAGTATGACTATAACTCTTTCAGGAAGATGTCTAGAAGGGGAATAGCTACAGGAAATGGAATTTCTAGTTTTAGTTATTTGAGAAATCTCTGCAGTGCTTTCCATAGTGGTTGTACTAGTTTACATTCTTACCAACGGTGTAGAAGGCTTTCTTCTTCTCAGCTTTTCCAGCATTTGTTATTATTTGATTTCTTAAAGGTTGCCAATCTTTCTGGAGTAAGATGGAATCTCCATGCTGTTTTAATTTATATTTTTCTAATGGCCAGTGATGTTAAACATTGTTTCATGTTTAATGGCTATTTGTATTTCTCCTGAGAAATGTCTATTCATTTTGGTTGCCCATCCTTTTATTGGTTCTTGAGGGGTTTAATTTTTTTTTTTAGTTCTTTATATATTCTAGATATTGGTCCTCTGTCCAAGGAATAGCTGGCAAAAATTTGTTCTCATTCTATGCATTGCCTCTTCACTCTGTTGGTTGTTTCCTTTGCTGTGCAGGAAAGTTTTAATTTTATATGATCCCATTTGCAGATTCTTGGTATTATTTCTTGTGCCATTGGGGTTCTGTTCAGAAAGTCATTGCATATGCCTGTGTCTTCAAGAGTTTTACCTATTTTATCTTCCAGCAGATTGTTTCTGTTTTAACATTTTGATCATTGACCCATTTTGATTTTTGGTAAATTATGTGGGTCTAGATTCAGTCTTCTCGTGTGGATAGCTAGTTATTCCTACCACCATTTGCCATGAGGCTATCTTTCCTCCAGGGTCAAATAGCTGAACGTGTCTGGGTTGTTTCGGCTTCTTCTATTCTGTTCCACTGATCCACATGCCTGTTTTTGTGCCATTACTGTGCTGTTTTTATTACTGTAGCTTTGTAATATAAGTTCAAACCTGGCATTGTTATGCCTTCGGCATTGTTATTGGTACCACGCCCAGGGTTGCTTTTGTTATTCTGGGTCTCTTCTGGTTCCATGTGAATTTTTGGATTGTTTTCTCTAGACGTGTGAGAAATGCTGTTGGCATTTTGATTAGGCTTGGGTTACATCTACATATCAATTTTGGAAGTATAGCCATTTTGATTATATTGGTTTTGCCTATCCAGGAACATGATATATCTTTCCATTTTCTGCTGTTCTCTTCAACCTCCTTTTTCAAAGTGATATAATTTTCATTGTAGAGATCTTTCACTTCTTTGGTTAGGTTAATTCCTAAGTATTTCATTTTTCTTGATGCAACTGTGAATGGTACTATTTTCCTAATTTCTTTCTCAGTAGATTTTTTATTGGGTATAGGAACACTATTGATTTTTGTGTTGATGATTTTGTACACTGCTACACTGATGAATTTGGTTATTAATTTTAGGAGTCTTTAGTGGTACAGTGAATTAAGTAATGGTCAACTCGTGACACCCAGCTGAACTGAATCGGTGTGGTCTTGTCATGGAAGATCCACCTGAGGATTGTTACCAATAGCCAAAAGATGAGAACTGGAGGGGAAGATCTTGACCTGTTGATTTTCTAGGAGAAGCTGGATGCAGATGGTTTTCCTGAAGCAAACTAGGCTCTTCTCATCGGAGGAGGAGGAGCCTGGGGCCCCATGTCACTGGCAATGGCTGCTGTTCTTATCAGGGTATCTCTGATCTTCACCTTGAGCATCACTTCCTGGCTCCAGTATAGATCCCTCAGCCTGACTTGGAAACTGGATAAAGAAGATGTGGCTTTTCTATAAAATGGAATACTACTCAGCCATTAAGAATGAGAAATTAGATTCATTCATAGGAAAATGGATACATATTGAGGATATACTCCTAAGTGAAATAAATAAGTCACACGTGTAAATACCGAATAGTTTCTCTGGTGTGAAAAACTATAGTAGTACATAAGATCCTAATGAGATAATTGACCATGTGAAATAGGAAGAAAAGGGCTAAAGGTGTAGGGAAAGTGGGAAGGGTAGGGGAAAGGGAATAAGGGAAAAGAAAAAATATGAGAAAATGAATAAATGGAAGTAAAGTGTTTGTAAAGGGGGAGGGGAGGAGGGGGTGAAGGGAGGGCAGGGACAGGGGAAAAAATGAGAACCAAGACCTGTCACGTAAAGGTACAAGATCCCAATAATGAATGTAACTGTACTGTATACCTAAAATGTACCAATAAACTCAATTAAAAAAAAAAAGATCCCTCAGCCTGGTGGCACAAATCATCCTACCAGTGTAGGTTTTCTGGCTTCCACCACTGGCCTTTGGGCCTGGCAGGTACAGATCCTTCATATGGACAAGCATGAGACATTGCCGTGGGCAGTAGGCCCCAGGCTGGACTCATGAAGGACACTGCTTTGGACTCTAAGCCTTTAGCTGGACTTGTGCGGGACATTGCTGCGGGATCCAGGCCCTTGGCTGGATTCTCTGGGACTCTAGCGTGCGGCTCGTCTCTTGTACTCCCCTGTATTTGACTTTGGGGGTAAATATCATAAAACAATCCTATAAATTATGCATCCTGTATTAAATGTATTTCCTTGCCAATACTCTGATTACAACAAATGGAATTTTGTAGGTCTTCTAATTAGAGAATCGTGTCATATGCAAATAATGATAATATGATTTCTTCCTTTCCTATATGTATCCCTTTTATTTCTTTCTTTTGCCTGATTACTCTGGATAATGTTTCAAGGACTGTATTGAACAGGGATGGTAATAATGGACATCTTTGTCTTGTTCCTGGCTTTAGAGGGAAAGCTTTTAGTTTTTCCCCAGTTACCATGCTGTTGGCAGTAGATTTGTCATAAATGGCTTTTATCAGATTGAGAGATTGTGTTTTTATCATGAAAGGATGTGGGATTTTTGTCAGAGGATTTTTCTACATCTATTGAGATGATATTTTATCCTTGCCTCTGTTTATGTGATGGAGTACATTTATTGATTTCCATATGTTGAACTAGAACTATGTTTGTATCCCTGAGAAGAAGCCTTATTGGGTCAAGATGTATGATCCTTTCAGTGATTTGTTGCAACTGTTTGCCAGTTCTTGTTGAAGATTTTTGCATCTATCTTCATTAAAGGGATTGGCCTGAAGTTCTCTTTTTTGGTTGGATCCTTGTCTAGTCTTGGAATTAGGATAATGCTACTTTCCAGGAATGACTTTGGGAGTCCTTCTCTTTTTATTTCATTAAAGGTTTGAGGAGTATTGGTGCTAGATCTTCCCTAAAGTTCTTATAGAATTTGGCAGTAAATCCACCAGGAAATGGGCTTTTCTTAGTAATCTTTTATTACTGCTTCAATTTTTTTTTTTTTTTTTTTTTGTACTGGGGGTCGAACTTGGGTCCTTGCACTTGCAAGGCAGGTGGTTGAACCACTGAGCTAAATCCCTGGCCCCTGCTTCAATTTTATTAGATTATTCAGAATTTGTAAGTCTTCTTGGTTCAGTTTTGGTAATTAAAATATTTCTAGGGATCTCTATTTCTTCTGAGATCTGCAACTTAGTGACCTAAAGATTTGTAATGTGATTTTTTTTTAATTTTATTGAGTTTATTGGTACATTTTAGGGATACAGTACAGTTACATTCATTGTTGGGATCATGTACCTCTACATGGCAAGTCTTGATTGTAATGTGATTTTTAAATTGGGATTTTGGCAGAGTCCACTGTGATTTCACCTTTTTCATTTCCAATTGTATTGACTTGTAATTTTTCTTTCCTTTTTTTTTTTTTTTTTTTTTTTTTTTTTTTTTTTTTTTTTGGTAAGACTGGCTAAGAGTTCATCTAATTTGTTCATTTTTTGTAGTTGTTTTTTAGTCTCCACTTCACTGACTTCTGCTTTGATCTTTATAATTCCATGTACTAGGCCTAGATTTGTATTTTTTCTTGTTTTTTTCTAGGACCTACAGGTGCATCATTAGGTTATTTATTTGGTCTTGCTCTGTTTTTCTGATATGAGTATTCACAGATACACACTTCTCTCTTAGGACTACTTTCATAGTGTTCCATAAATTGTGGTATGTCATACTGGCATTATCATTTAATTCTAGGAACTGTCTTATTTCTTCCTTGATTTTTTTCTGTGACCTATTGAGTATTCCACAGTGTGTTGCTTGTTTGCCATTCACTTGCATAGTTTCTATAGGTTCTTTTATTGCTTACTTCTAATTTCATTGCACTAGGATCTGATGATATGGATGGTAAAATTTCAATTCTCTCACATTTACTTAAGCACGCTGTAATGGCTACTCTGTGGTCTATCTTGGAAAATGTTCTATATGCAGCCAAGAAGAATGTGTATTCTGTTGTTGTGGGGTGGACCGCTCTAGCTATCTATTAAATCCATTTGTTCAAAGGTTTTATTCAACTCTGATATTTCTTTGTTGGCTTTGTTTAGCTGATATATTTGTGATATATCTATTTGTGGACTATCTAGGTCCCCCTCTATAATTCTGTTGTTTATCTGTTGTTTTGTGTCTAGTACTGTTTGTTTTATGAAGTTGAGTGTACTTTTTTTGGTGTACATGTGTTTATGTGCATATGTCTCCCTGTCAAATAGTTCCCTTAATCAAAATGTAGTGATCTTTGCACCTTCTGATCAGTTTTGGCTTAATGCTCAGATTGTTGAAAATATAATCGCCACTTCTGCTTGTTTGTAGGTTCCATCCTCCGATGTTTATTCTATGAATTTTTTGTATTAAATGTGCTTCTTATATACACAGTACTGTTGGACCTTGTTCCTTGATTCATTCTGCTAATCTGTGTCTTTTGACTGGTGAATTGAGACTATGCACGTTGATAGTTATGGCTGATATTTATTGACTTACTCTTGGCATTGTATTCTTTTCCTGCTCCTGGTTCATTTCCTTTCCCTTCTAATTACTTGTTCACCTTGCCCGGTACATTCATTCTGTTGGAAATTTTGACATTGTTAGCTTCATTGTCTGTTTCTAGGATATCCTTGAGAATTTTTACGGTGCTGGTTTGGTGGTCATGAATTTCTTTAGGTACTCTTTATTCTCCATCAATTTTGAGAGTTAAATTTACAGGGTATTGGTCTGGGGTAGAAGTTGTTTTCTTTTAAGGCTTGAAATACTTCAATCCAATCTCTCTTTGCCTTTAAGGTTTGTGCTGAGAATTTGCTATAATTTTGGTAAAGTCAACTTTACCAAACTATATGATGGGTTTTTTGGTATTTTTGTTTGTTTGTTTTGGGAACAGGGATTGAACTCGGGGCCTTGTACTTGAAAGATAGGCAGCAGCACCACTGAGCTAAATCCCCGGCCCCTATGATGGGTTTTCTTTTATAAGTGATTCATGGCTTTTCCCTCTTACACTTTTTAAGATTTTATTCTTGTGTTGGATTTCTGTTATTTTGACTTTGACATTGTTGTTGTTTGTTTGTTTGTTTTTTTGTGAGACAGGATCTGACTATGTACTTGAGACTGACTTGGAACTCACTGTGTAGTCCCGGCTGGTCTCAAACTCACAGCAATCCTCCTGCCTCAGCCTTGAGTGCTGGGATTACAGGCATGCACCACCACACCCTGCAGGGTGGTTTATTTCTAATCATGGGTAAGGGGGTTTTATATGCTTCACTTATTTGTATGTTAAATTCTTTTTCTACTTTTGGAAAGTTTTCTGTTATTACGTGTGTGTGTGTGTGTGTGTGTGTGTGTGTGTGTGTGTGTGTGGTACTAGGACCTTGACCTTGTGAGGCAGGTGGCAGCACCACTGAGCTAAATCCCCGGACCTTTGGTTATTACTTCTATAGACAGGTTTTTCATGTCCTTGTGTTGTCTTCTGATTTTTCACCAACTCCAGTTAATCTTAGCTTAGTTTTCTTTGTATCATCTAGCAGCTCTTCAATCCATTTCTTGTTCTCTTGTTGTTGTTGTTGTTTTTGGGGGGGTTTTGATGTTTTCTTGGTACCCAGGATGGAACTACAGTCATTGCATTTGCGAAGCAGGCAGCAGGAACCACTGAGCTAAATCCCCGGCCCATTCTCTTCTTGTTTCTAAGGTATCTTTAATTAACTGATCACCAACCACAATTCTATATCTAGATCTGACACTTTATCCTCACATTTGTCATTTCTGCTGCCTTTTCAATAAAATTTTTATTATCCTGAATTTCTGTTTGGAACTTTTTCACAGACTGTAATTCTTTTCTATTCTGGGCATTTATAATCTGCATCTCTTTCTTTAGCTCTTGTAGTTTTTTATTAGTGTCTTCTCTGTACTTACTGCTCATTTGTTTCATTAGGATCATTCTCTTTAGTTATAGCTCTCTTGATTTTTTTTTATTTTTTATTTTTTTACTTTCTGGAAGTATTTTATTTAAAATTTTTTTTTTATTTTAAAACAATATTGGAAAAACTGGATTTCATCCTACCAAAGATTAAAACTAGACCCCTATCTTTTAGCATGCACTAGAGTAAGATTGAAGTGGATTAAAGATCTGAATACAAAAACAGAAACACTAAACTTGCTTCCTGGAAGATAAGTTAGGCAGAACTCTTGAAGACATTGGCGTAGGAAAAGACTTTATGAACAAATCCTCAGTGGAATGAGAACTAGCACAAAGAATCAGCAACGGAGATCTCATCTTATTAAAAAGCTTCTGTACAGCAAGAGAAACCACGAACAGAGCAAAGAGATAATCTACAATGTGGAAAAAAAAAATTTACCAGCTGTTCCTCAGACAAAGGGCTACTATCTAGAATATATAAAGAAAAAAAAATCAGGCCCCCCAAATATAAAAAACCAATTCAAAAATGGGCATTTGAAATGAGAAGACATTTTCAGAAAAAGAAGTAAAAGCAACAAATAAACATATGAAAAAATGTTCAACATCACTGGTCATTTGAGAGATGCAGATGAAAACAATATTGAGATTCCACCTCACCCCAGAAAGAATGGCTGCTATCAAGAAATCAACCAATAACAATTGCTGATAGCATTGTGGGGAGAAAGGAACCCTTCTTCATTGCTGGTGGGAGTGCAGACTGGTGCTACCACTGTGGAAATCAATATGGGGATACCTCAAGCAACTAGGATTAGCGGTCCCACTGACCCAACTATTCCCCTGTTGGGTATCTTCCCAAAAGAATTAAAAGAATCATAGCACAGCAATATATGCACACCCATGTTTATAGTGGCATAGTTTGTAATAGCTAAAGCTTGGGAACAGCCCAATTGCCCATCAACTGGAGACTGGACAAAGATGTATGTGGTTTTTTTTTAAATAAAATGAAGCACTACTCTGCCATAAAAAATGAGAAACTAGAGACATTTAAAGCTACATGGATACACATTGAGGCCATACTCTTAAATGAAATAAATAGGACACGTCTGTAAATACCAAAGAGTTTCTCTGGTGTGGAAACTGAAAGTGTAAATAAGGACCAAAATGTATAATTGATAAGTGAAATAGGAAGAAAATGTCTAAAGGGGTAGGGGAAGTGGAAGAGGTAGGGGAAAGGAAGGAAGGGAAAAGAAAAAATATGAGAAAAGAATAAAATGGAAATAAAGTCATTGTAACTAGAGGGTGTGGAGGGGGTGAAGGGAGGGCAGGGGAAAGGGGATAAAACAAGAACCAAGGTACATCATGTAAAGTACAGGTTCCCAATGATGAATGTAACTGTTTTGTATACCTAAAATGTACCAATAAACTCAATGAGAAAAAGAAATATACAATTTTTAATTTTAATGTATTACAAGTAGATATTAATAAAAGAAATATAAAAGCCATTCTATGAAAAAATAAATTTTCATAACAAAAATTGTTAGAGCATAATGATGGTAAATACCTTATGTATCATAACCTTAAAAGAATATATTTTCATTTGCTAATTATTTCTCAGCTCATTTCCTATATCCTTTTTTTACATAAAACATTAAGAATTGACAAAATATCTCACATTCTGTATAATTTGAACAATTTCTTCCTATTTCACATGATGTGAGAAACTGAAAAATCTTTGATTTCACCAAGCACCTTATAAATCTGTTTTGTTACCTCCACTGTTATCCTTTCAGATATGTGGCTTTTGATTTCCTCCCCCTTGACCCCTGTTGGATGTACTTTGAGGGAGTTGGGAGATTTTAGGAGCATTTTGTGGCCTTGTTTCTCAGGCTTCTATTTTTTTGTTTGTTTTCTTTCTACACTGAGGCTTGAAGTTGATTATCGTGTGTTGCTTTGTCGCTAGTATGAAAACTTCTTTAATGTCTACTTTTCAGAGATATCCCCTGGGCACAGCTAACTATGTGTTTTCCTCTTTCCCAGGATCCAACTATTTCTATTTGGGAAAGAAGATTGCAGTTTATGTGGCCCAGTACCCAGTTCTTTGGCATTAGACCATAATATTGTTTATGACCCCAGGAAATCCAGATACTGGCACAGAGAGAAACTGAACTGATAGCAGCAATTATGTCACCTTGGCCAAAGTAGTAAAATCAGCAACAACAATAGCATGAAATACAAACTGGATATTGACAACCACTAAGAATTAAAAATTAACCACCCTTAACCATAGAAAAGAGACTTACAGTATAAGCCAATTTATTCTATAAACAAACCAGAAGTTGATCTACAGTAACTACTCGATAGAACAACTTTACCTTCACTAGCAGAAGAACAGTGTTCAATAATAGTAAAATATAATTAGCTATCTATAGATTCATAAAGCTTAATGGTTATACTAGTCATGATAAGAGGATACAGGGAATAGGAGTATGAAAAAAAGTAGACTTGAAACATTAAGCAATGGAAGGGAGGGGCCGGGATTTAGCTCAGTGGTGCTGCCTCCTGCCTCACAAGTGCAAGGTCCTGAGTTTGATCCCCAGTACCACAAAAAAGAAGAAGAAATTAAGCAATAGAAAATGAGAAGATGGTGATAAAAAATGAAAGGATCCTATTAAGGAGTAAAAGGAAATTAGTAGTATCAGGTAAAATTAACAGAAAAAAACAACAAGGAAGCAGATAAATAATAAAAAATAGAGGGCAAACAAAAGAAAACAATAAGGGAATAAATTAGGAGAGAGAACAAGAAAAAAGAGGACTGAATCATATAAATAAAGATGATAACAATAATGCAAAAAGGGGGAAAAATAGGAGATAAACTCCAAACACCTCCCCCTTCCAAATCTCAATAGAGGCAAAACAAAACTGGGCAAAAAGAAGAAGAAAATTCATATGTATTTCCAAATGTGCGGTTTTCTTACTGGATCTGCAGTCTTTCAAATTCAGCAAGGTGTAGCCCTCTCTACCACTCTTTACAGCCTGTGGATTTGTGTGGTGACCATTCTGCTCAAGAGGTTCCTGGGTCTGTAAACCCCAGTCTGTAGCAACTGTCTGAGCTGAGATGTGCCCCCACTCTTATGGGTACCTGGGGAACCAATCAGATCACTGGTCTCCTCTGGATGTAGACTGCTGGACTCAATGCCATCACCTTCACACCCAGCCACCCCTGAAAGCCAGACCCACCAAATTTGGCATCCCACAACAGAGTGTAGGCCCCACATCCCTCCTGGCCTGGGCTTGAACTTCTTGGACTTTAAGGGATCCATGTTTATCCCTCACCCTCTCAGTCTATCTCCCACGGTTGCCTCTCCCCCAGTCACCATGACAGGTTAACCCTTCAGTCCTGGAGTGAAGCTGTAACTTAGGTGTTCCATGGCTCAGTCCAACATGATCATCAACCCTTTCCCAAAATAGCACCAGACTTATCTCTCTTTGGCAATATGGCAGGTGCTGTGTTGGACTTATTCTCCAACTCTATCACACCATGAAGAAGTCACTCTCAAAACTCCATGCTGTGTGTCATGGCTTGTGTCTAGAGAGGCCCCCCAAAGCCCCAGGCCATCATAGGTGGAGGCTTTTCAGAGGAGGCTGGACCTAGAGTGTGTGATGCTGGGATAGAGGATGTGTTATTATTAAATTAGTCTTCTGACTGACTTGTTATAGTTCTGGGTGTGTATAATGGGTGTGTGTGCTATACTCCCTAAGGGCAGGTAGAATATAAGGGACAGAAACAGGACTGCTGTCGTCACTTGCTGCTTCTTCCTATGCTACTTTGCTGCCTTCTGCCTGCCATAAACTGTTTCTCCTCTGAGATGCCCTCTCCCATGCCACCCTGCCATGGAGCCAGCCAACTATGCATAGAAACCTCTACAAACCATGAGCCAAAATAAACCTTTCCTCCTTTAACTTTGGGTATTGAGTATTTTGTCTTGACAACAAGAAGAGTAACTGGATTTGGGTTTTGGTTTTTTTTTTTAACACCAGTTGTGGGCTTTTCTTAGAGATCACACTCTTGGCCCACCTGTTATCTCTCCCTGAAACAGCTGTCTGGTACAGGCTCACCTCTCCTCCAGTGCTTGGTCTCTTCCTCAATCAGGTCGGTTGACAGCTCTGTGCTTTTGAAGACTATTTGCAATGAAGTATCTCCAGTGGTCCCGGAAAATTGAGCAGAATCCAACCAGGATCTTCTATCCCAGGCTTTGGCCTCATTCAAGGGTGAGTCAGATTGTTGGTTGGCATCTCTGCAGTGCCATGCAGAGGAGAAATGAAATGCAGAGCAGGGTTAGGGTTTGTGGTGGCTGTGGCCAGGGAGCAGACTCTCCAGGTGTGCAGTTGGTCATGGGGTGGCTTGCTGGCCCGTCTGTCCCACGGGGCTGTAAATCCATCTTGGAATGTCGTTTTTGTGGCCAATGGTATGGCTGAAGGATTTGGGGATAAGAGATAATTTTCATATTAGCTTTTAGAGGGAAAATTCTTATCAATCCTAACTGTGTCTCAGTTACAATAGTTTTCTGTGGTAACAAATAACCCAACTCTGTATTGTGTGCATCTGTGTGAGTGTGTATGTTGCTGGAGACTGAGTCCAGGGCCTCAAGGATGATAGACAAGTATTCTACTACCTGACTTTGTTAGGACTGAAAAAAAGAAGGAAATCCAGAAGACTGTAAAACTGAAAACTCCAGAAGTAGGTGAACCTCAGACACAATTTTATTAAGATCCTACATTCATTTCTGTGATTATTTTGGCTTTTTTGGCCTTCATATATAGGCCTGATCTCCAGTTATCAAACTGGAAGGAAACAAAGTTAAACCCCTACCTTTAAACATAAACATTTTAAAATTACAAATATGTCAGAGAATTAAAAGTAAAGCCAAAGCAACCAATAAAAATATTAGAAGAAAACTGGAAGAATAGCTGAATAACTTTGGGTTGAAAGAGGCCTTTTCAAGTAAGCAGGCCTCATAGCCCAGAAGCTATGTAAGAAAGAGAGAAAAAAAGAAATATTGATATTCAGTTAAAAATAGTTTATGTCAAGCCATAATCACAGCACTGAGGAAGGCTGAGGCAGGAGGATTACAAGTTAGAGTCCCATCTGGGCAACTCAGTGATACTCTTTGTACCTTAGAAAGAGCTGTGGATGTAGCTCAGTAGTAACATGCCCCTGAGTTCCACTCCCAGTACCCCCCAAAATTATGACAAAAACATCAAAATCAAGGTCATAAATTAAAAAGAATTCATTTGATATATAGCAGAATATGCATTATTATCCCTAACATATAATGATCTCAAAATTATCCAATAGAAAAATAGTAATCAGAGAAGTGTAAAGAAAGCATCAAACTGGCAATTTAAAAATCTTTTAGAATAATAATAATCATCATCACTCTTGGCAGAGTGTAGAGAAATGATGTATTACTCGTAACAGTGCAAAAGGTTATGAACCTTTTGGAATGACATCTAGAAAGAGCTACAAATGCTAGAAATACTCTGAATCAAAAATCTCACATTTAGAAATTTCTTTTAGAAAGCGAACAAATGTTCGTATATTACTTTGTGATAGTGGCAAAACCTAAATATCGGTAGTGCCATTGTTAAATAAATGTGATTCAGCCACATTATGTGCTATTACTAAAGTGTTAAAAATGATTTGGTTCAGCTTTTTTTTTTTTTTTTTTTTTTTTTTTTTGTTCTGGGGATCGAACTCAGGACCTTGTGCTTATGACACAGGTGGTGGAATCACTAAGCTAAATCCCCGGCCCTCAGCTCATTTTTTTTTTTTTTTTGAGGCCAGATACCAAAATCAAATAAAGATCAAAAGAAAAAAAATTATTTCTTGTGCCCGTATCATACTAGCAAACCAAATCTAACCATGTATCAGTATGAAGAGTATTATAGACCATGACCAATTGGAATTTATTCTGGAATTGCAATTGATTTAACATCTAAAAATTAATTAATCTAATACATCATATAAATAAAAGAAGGGCAAAATGTGATCATCTCAATAAATGCAAGAGTAGTATTTGACAAAACCCAACTGCTTCATGAGCAAAGCTCTCACCAGCTAGAAGAGCAGGGAATTTCTGGAACTTGATAAAGTCCGGCTAAAAACACCCTGGCTGACTGCATCATCAGTGGCAGAGGGCTGAGCGCTCCTCTGAGATCAGGAGGGACAGGGGTATTCACTCCGCATCTCTGTTCAATGCTGTCCTATAGGCTGTAGTCAGACAATTGGCAAGAGAAACATATGCAGAGCATCAAGATTGGAAAGGAATGCCTGCCTCACAAGCGCAAGAGCCTAAGTTTTGTTTGTTTTTTTCTTTTTATTGAGTTTATTGGTACAATCTAGGTGTATAATACAATTACATTCATCATTGGGATTCTGTACCTTTACACAATAGGTCTTGATTCTCATTTTTCCCCTTGTCCCTGCCCTCCCTTCACCCCCTCCTCCCCTCCCTATTTACAAACACTTTATTTCCATTTTTTCAGTTTCTCATATTTTTTCCCTCTCCCTTATTACCTTTCCCCCACCCTTCCCATTTTCCCTACACCTTTAGCCCTTTACTTCCTATTTCACACTATTAATTATCTCATTAGGATCCTGTGTGCTATTATAGTTTTTCGCACCAAAGAAACTATTCGGTATTTCAGTTAAAGAAATCTCTGTATGAACATTAAAAATAGGGAATCCTAAAATAAAACTAAAAAGGAAAGTAAAAGACAAAAGGCAATGATGTAACATCAGAATAATCCTTAATTCTGGAGATGAAAATGGTCCCTGAACATATTTACATTGCTTCTCACTCTTATAGTCTTATGTTATTCTTTTTTTCATATTTAGAGAATATTAGTTTCTGTAATCAAACCCACCTAGATATGACCTTACATATTTAGTACAATGTGTTACCCCTGTACACATGGAAAAA
>NW_022900944.1:17426284-17434459 GCF_012274545.1 Fukomys damarensis
TCTGGGGGCTCCTGTTACATGGAGAATTGTTTTCTGTCTTTTCACTTTCAGTCTATGGGCTTCTTTTTGCACTAGGTGTGTTTGCTGTATACAACATATTGTTGGATTTTGCTTCTTATTCCATTTTGCCAGGCTATTTCTCTTGATTGGTGAGTTGAGGCCATTGACATTGCTGGTTATAACTGATATGTACTGACTTAGTATTGACATGTTATTGGCCGGAGAATTGTTTTCTGTCTTTTCACTTTCAGTCTATGGGCTTCTTTTTGCACTAGGTGTGTTTGCTGTATACAACATATTGTTGGATTTTGCTTCTTATTCCATTTTGCCAGGCTATTTCTCTTGATTGGTGAGTTGAGGCCATTGACATTGCTGGTTATAACTGATATGTACTGACTTAGTATTGACATGTTATTGGCCTTTTGTTGATTCTTTTTACTTTTTCACCTTCTCCTTTTAATTTCTTGCCTTGGCTATTTGATTTGCTCTGTTGGGCCTCATGAAGTTGTTGCCTTCATTGTCTTTTTCTAGGATCTTGTTTAGAATTGCTTGTAGTGCTGGTTTGGTATTCATGTAGTTTCTCAGGTGTTCTTTGTCGTGGAAGTGTCTTATTTCCCCATCCATTTTGAAAGAGAGTTTTGCTGGATACATCAGTCTAGGTTGGAAGTTGTTCTCTTTTAGTACTTGAAATATCTCATTCCAGGCTCTCCTTGCCCTAAGGGTTTGTGTTGAAAAGTCTGCTGTGATTCTGATGGGCTTTCCTTTGTATGTGATTTGTTTCTTTTCTCTTACTGGCAAGCGCCTAAGTTTGATCCCCAGTACCAGAAACAAAGATTGGAAAGGAAGACAGGAAACTATCTTGATTTGCAAATCATGTGATCTTGTATGGAGTTTATCAAAATTTAAAATTTTTATGCTTCATATGATACCATAATGGACAACCAGCAGACTGGGATAGAATATTTGTAAATCATATGTCTAGCGCCTAGCATATATAAAGAACTGTCATGACTCAGTAGTTAAAAGTCAAATAACCCAATTGAAAAATGGGCAAGCTGGGAGAGGTGGTGCAGATCTGTAATCCCAGCACTTTGGGAGGCTGAGAAAGGAGGATTGAAAGTTCCAACCCAGCCTGGACAACTTACTGACTTAATGAGAACCTGTCTCAAAAAAAAAAAAAAAAAAAAAAAAAAAAGGCCTGGACATGTGGCTCAGTGCAAAAGCCCTTGATTCAATCTCCAGAGTGAAGGAAGGAATGAATAAAATTTAAAATATAAAAATGAGCAAATGATCTGAGTAGACATTTCTCCAAAGAAGGTCTACAGATGGCCAATAAGCACATGAAAAGGTCTTCAAGAACTTGGCTCACAGGGAAACCCAAATCAAAACCACAGTGAGATGTCACTTCACTCAATATGATGTATATAATTAAATGTGCAAAATAAATAATAACAGTTTTAGTGTCCATATGGAGAGATTAGTCTCCTCATAGTGTCCTCATGCTCTACCGGACAGAATGTAAAACAGTACACCCATATTGGTGGAGTCTGTTTCTCAAAAGGTTAGAGTTACAGCGAGCAACTCTGCTGCTGTGTAGATAACCAAAAACCCACACAAAACCACGATCATTCGTGTTCGCAGCAGCGTCATTCCTCATAGCCAAAAGGTGTGATCAACTCAAACGCCTAACAGATGAGTGAATAGACAAGATACCACATATCCATTCTGTGGACTGTTCGTGATCAGAAATGAAAAGAATTAAATATTGATACATGCTTTAATGTGGACAAATATGTGAATAAATCCAATTATATGAAATATCCAGAATAGGGAAATCCATGGTGAAGGATTTTGAGGGACAAAGGCGTCTTTTTGAGGTGATGAAAATGTTTTAAAATTGGTTACAGTTATAGCTGCACTGCTGTGTGAGTGTACTAAAAATGTTCAAATTGTACCTTTAAATGGGTGTGTTGTATGGCATGTGGATTCTAAAAACTGTGACTTTTTAGGTGACTTTGCTCTCTATTGATGTGGATGGATTGCTATAGTATGCTTTCATTTTTTATCCACTAGTACATGTTCACAGTACATAGTGTTCTCACCCATCTCAAGGAGTGGACACGTGTATCTTTGTGTACCTTGATTCTTTTTATTCTCCTTCCCCTCCCCAACCACCTCCTTCCCTCTGTCTCTAGACCCCCTTCTTCCATTGTCATGATTGCTATCATTATTTTTGAGTTCATGTTCATGCTTGCAACAGATAATGATTACATTCATTGTGGGTAGTTGGTGCATGTATATAACACTCCCTAAATCTTTCAATGTCCCAGTCCCCACAGACTGTCTTGATCCTTTTCCTATTTGCAAAAGATCTCTCTGCTTCCTTTTGTCAATCTTTTATTTTGCTCTTTATTTGTACTCTGGATTATCCAAATGGAGAGAGCCCATATGGTACTTAAGCTCACGTGTCTGATTAATTTCACTAAACATTATGTTTCCAAGGTGTATCCGTTTTCCAACAAATGGCGTGAATTTGTCCTTCTTTATAGAAGGCGTTCCTTTGTGTATAAATACCAAATTTCTTTATCTATGATATATTTTTTAAGTCAGAAAAGAGAGTTCCATAGTACTGTGCACCCATTTTATGTTTTGGGGGGTGTTTTGTTTTGGTTTAGTTTTGGTACTGGGGATCGTACTCAGGTCTTTGTGCTTGCAAGGGAGGTGCAGCACCACTGAGCTAAATCCCCTGCCCTCCATTTTATGTTAAACATATGAATATATGTTTAAATGGGCATTAAATCAAAGGATATATGCAGGGCTAACATTGGAGGTGAGAAGGATGTGGAGACAATGAGATTATTAACTTTATCATTAAATATACTTGAATTTTTTTCAGTTTTTAATTGAATTTATAGAACTAGATAACAAAAAAGGTGATAAAAAGAAAGGAAAGGAAATGACTTAAAAAGGGAGCAGGAGCCAGTAAAAATGGGAGATTAGAGGAGGGCAGAGTGGAGGCCAAAAGACAGAAGAAAGACAGTCAGGCTAAGGTGAGGACAGATTCCGAAGACATTGTGCAAGGAGAATTAAGAAGCAAGACTTCGTTGCTGAATGAAGACAAGGTCACTACAAGAGAAAAGGTACCGCCTAGCTCCTGGAAAAAAGCCCGGATGGAGGAGAGGTTTGGGCATCCAGGGCGAGGGGGCACAGTGTCAGAGAGAAGGTCTGGTGCAGGCAGGAGAATCCCACCCACTTAGGGCTGCTTCCTGCGCAGGCAGCCAGGGCAGGCGTCCAGGCAATCGCAAGAACATCGGAGCAGAGAGCAACTGGGTACCCCGAGGTCTTTCACTGCAAGCTCCAAGGGACTTCTCAGCAGGAACCCAGGCTGCCAAGCTCTGGAAGAGATGGAGATAAAGGTGAACAGCAAGAAAAACCTAGGCTCATGGGAGATTTCGCACCCAAAGAAAAGGAAGTGGGAAACAGGAGCTTGGCTGAGAAAGAGAGAGCTCTAGGAGGTGCTTTTTTGGGTGGGGAAAATGTGTCTACCCTTGTAGGCTAAGGGGCAGGTCCACTTCATAGGGAGAGTTTGGACACCCATAAGAGAGATATTGGGAGAACTAGGTATAGTACTTGTAATCCTAGCACTTGGGAGGATGAGGCAAGAGGATTGTCAGGAGTTTGAGCTCAGTGTGGGCTACACAGTGAGTTCAAGGCCAGCCTGAGCTATGTAGTAAGATCTTGTCTGAAAAAACAAACAAAAAGTGATATTTAAAATATTAAGAACCACCCCAGGAAGGTCACCAGCGTATCAGACATAGGCTGTGCAGGTGGCCTTTCGCTCTGTCCCTGTCGACACTGTATCCCTGGATCATAGGGAGGCTTCAGGGTAGAAACAGGGAGTAGGTGACAGGTGGCAGAGGGAGGAAATTACTTCCACAGGGGAAGCAGCAGCTGTGGTTAGAACTCTGAAAGGCTGAGTCAGGATCCCCTAACTTCCTGAAAAGCAGCCATGTATAATGAATAGAAGAATATCATACCATAAAATGGTTAAGCCTGAGCTCTCTGATTAGAAGTTGCTTTTAAATCAAATAAATAATGGATGCCTCTCATAAACTTCAGGCACATAGGAACAGCCCACAGAGAAGTAGCCTGAGGTGGAAACAGTGTGTATTCTTGTGGCCTGTACTTGGGCAGCAAATGGCAGCCCCTTAGGTGACAGGGGAAATGGAGTGACAGTGAGCCTAGGGCACGGAATCTGAGCCCCCACACACACACCAGTCTCAGATGGAGCAGAGAACTGGAGCGAGGTTACCCAGCACTCCAGAGAATACAAAGAAGTGCTGGGGATTCCCAGGTCATGTGGCCAGGAATGCCCTGCGGAAACTGTCACCAAGGTGATCCTGTCAACCTCAGGCACACACCGGCCTCCCAAGGTCAGCACCGCTGTGCTTGTGAGGACGTCATTTGGAGATGCTTTGTCTTTGTCAACCCCGATCCCCACAGCCCTCCTGCCTGCACCACATCCACACAGCCTGCAAGATGGGACCTGCAAGGTGTGCTGTGGCCTTGACAGTAATTTCAACTGAGTCCTTTAGGGAAAACCTTGGCAGGCAGCTGTTTCTTAGAAGATTAAACCAGCATTTAGGACCCCCGTGCTTTTAATCCGGTATCCTTGCTCCTAACTTTGTTGTTGGAAAGCTTGGACTGTGATTCATGTATGGTGTGCACTCTTGTGTGACTAGGTAGGCTGCCACAGGAGAGCCCTCGGAGGGCTGAAGTCTGATGTGGAACAGGCCGTGGTGATTCCCTCGCCTGGCGACGGGAGCATCATCCCACAGCACCATAATGCTCTTCCTTTGTCTTGTGGGTAGCTGTTTTCCTTTGTCTTGCATGAATGAATGCACAGGCCCTGTGACTTTTGGGGGTCACTCTCAAGGAACCAAAAGGCTTCTGGTTACTTTTAGCCAAAACTGCAGTCTTATTTCAGTGATTGATTTTTCTGCTACAGTGTAATAACAAAACCCTCTAGGGTTGGGCGGGAGGGTGGGTCGTGGTAGGTGCCATGTGTATTTCTCCCAGCCTGGCATATCTCAAGCTTGGAGGAGGTGGAAAGGTTTCAGGTGGCTCTAGACACCACAATTACCTCTGCCTGCTGCCAGTGTTTCCATCCTGCGCTCACCACCCCACCCCGCTGCGTAATCTCTCCAAGTCCATGTGTTTCCCCTAGCACAGGCACTTTCATTTGGCCTCTGACTAGTTGCTTCAGATTCTTCTCCAGGGCTGTGAGCATAGGAAACAAACTTCTGGCTTCTTCCTGCCCTTGGTCTCTGCCTTTCGGAGTGGTCCGCCCCAGTGGGGCCTCTTTTAGATTTGTCTTCCCTGGCTGTAAGCCATTTCCCTCACCACCATTTTGGTTAGATGTTAAGGCCACATTTGCCAACAGTCAGTTTCTTAGGCACAAGTCCACACCCGTCCATGGTGTTCCAAACCTCGGGGACATAGGGCTCTTGGAACCCCTCTCACTGGATGCGAGGCGAGAGAAGACTGCCCTGTGCCTGCTGCTATGGGTACAGAGCTGGGCATGACCTTTTCTAACCGCAGAAACCTGGTCGGCCTCCTTTTATGCCACAGAGTGAGGGAGAGGTTGAAGGAACGCTGCTTCCCATGTGCTGTGTGGTGATCCAGCTCCATTTCTGGAGTGTGAGAGGGGCTGACATTATTATTACCTGGAGCTCTCTCGAAGTGGGAGTAATGTAATAGCTCCCATTTGACATCCTGTTCCATGGGTACTCTTGGTCTCCTCAGTTGGCCCTGCAAGGTTTTCTTTAACTAGGTAGGTTTTGATAAAGATCAGCCATTTCAATAAACTTTACAAGGTTTTGTTGTTTCTCAGAGGCTACCCAAATTACTTCCTGTTGGATAAAGTTTGGCCACAACCTGATTATACAGGGATTTTTAACAGGACTCAGAGCCTGAGCTGCAGCAGGGATTTCCAGTCTGTGGGAGGATTATCTTCCCAACTTTGTTTTTCAGATGAATAAGGGAAGTGATTTGACTCATAAACACCAAAAAAACTGGCTCCCTGAGAGAAAATGAGCAAGACTAAATAATCTCTTTGTAATTCTAAGAGTTCTGAGGTGGTTTTAGTTAGATAACAGACTCACTTAGAAAATCAACCGCCTCTACTCAGTTGGATGAACTCTTGTGCTGGTTGATGCAACCCGCAGTGTGGTGTGGAAATCGTGATGGCTTGTTGTGGTCTGATGAGGGAAGGCGTCCCTGAAAGCTGACTTTCATCCTATTTCACAGAGCCATTGCTGACATATACCTCCAGGCCTGAATGCTTATTTCTTCCTCGCTGTCCCTAACGCTGTGTTTGGCCCTTCCCTGGCATCGTGAAGCATTCTGGGACACTATCAACACCCACTATGTCATTTAAAGGTACAAGGTGAGCTGGGTGTGGTGGGGTACACCTGTAATCCCAGCCCTCGGGAGGCTGAGGCAGAAGGATCACGAGTTCAAGGATAGCCTGGGATACATGGTGAGACCCTGTCTCAAAAAAAATTTTTTTTAAATAGTACAAGGTATATCTTCATATGCATTTTTTAAAGCAACCAGTTCTGGAATAGTATTTTGATCTTACTTGCAGCCCACATGATTCAAAATATCCAATATACTCTTGAGTACATAGTGGACAACAAGTTTTAATGAATGTAATAATAGCAAGATCAATAAAATAAAAACAGAAGCCCAGATAAGCTTATATTTTTTTCTCAGTTCTCTTGAACTCTAGACAATGTAGCAGGATATATTCAATATATCTCATAATGTGGGCAGACTCTGCATAAGGCAACCAAGAATTCTTCATGGGCAACATTTTAGCATACTGTTCCTAGCTGAGGATGTTGCTGTCAGGAATGTAATTCATACTCTTCTAGTTGATTTGGATGGACATTTTGAAGGTGAAGGTAGCCATGACTTAGTGCTGCTGACAAGTGGCACTGAGCCTGCTGTCATGAACTGAAGTTGGTTTCTTAAGTGACAGTGGCAAGAAGGGCAAATGAAAGGAATTCACAACCATCAAACGTGACACAAGGTTTCTCAGTCCTTCCACAGAGAAAAGGAAGAGGATTTTAGAAATTAGGACCCTGCTTCCAAGAAAGGCATGGCTGTCACGGGCCTGTGAGGCATGTGTGGTTCTTCAGCAAAAGGCCCATGTCCTGGTCCACGCCCCCAACTCAGGCTCCGATGTGGAGGCCCTGAAGGGAACCTAGGCATTTATATTTAAACCGCCATTGCTGATTCCGACCACGTGCAGACAGAGTTGGGAGGGACCACTAATTCAGAACTTTAAGCCTCTTTTAGCAATGGCAAACAACAGAGCAGTGGCACGGGAATAGGGAAAGGGACATCATCACAGTTGACATTCACGGTAGGCCTCATGTCATAGACTTCTTTGAGAATCTGATGAAAGCTGTATTTACCCTCCTCGGTAAAATACTCAGTCGGCTTACCCAAACAAAATGCAGCATGTACAGTACTGTCAGGGGATTCTACAGCAGGATTTGTTTTATGTTTTTTCTGTTTTAATTAGATAAGCAACAGTTCAACTCACTAAAGTAAGGAAAACAAAAGGCCAGATCCCCGGACTCGAGAAGCTAACAGTCCGATAGCTAGCTAGAAGGGAAGGGTAAGGAGAAATCGGTGCAGAGAGCTTTCCTGAGCGTTGCAGGGGTGGGGGTGGTACTGACGAATGTTGGAGACTGTGACTGGCTTGAGTTGAGGCAATAGTCTGAGAAAGACAGGTGTGGCCCGGCAGCCCCCCAAAGGTGGTGGACAGATGAAGGCAGCCAGGAAGCTGCGCCTGGACCCGAAGTTGACCCTGAGCTGTGATAAAATGCCATCGCTGCACCCCGCTGTAGAGGCCACTGCCTTGGCGCCCCGGGAGGCTGGGCCCTGGGGTGGGCCGATGGATATAGGTTTTTGAGGACTCGAGGATGAGACCCAGGCGGCGGAGTGGAGCCAGCAGGCGCAGGCGGGGAGGCGGCCTGGTCGCCGCGCTCAAGCCAGGGTCCCACGTTTGCCAACTCGGCGCCGGGCGCGGGTGTGGGACTGAGTTCCAGCCGTGTTGTGCGAGCCCCAGAGGTGTGCGGCAGAAGCGAGCCGGACCCGAAG
>NW_022900944.1:17435026-17451925 GCF_012274545.1 Fukomys damarensis
GGGGTCCCCGGCCACTCCGCGCCCGCTGGGGCTTGACGGGCGTCTGGGAGGAGGCGCAACTTGCTCCCCGGTCGGTGCACCGGCGTTCATACAAGGAGGAACAGGGATCGGGCGCTCGCGAGGCCACGGCGATGGGTGCCCAGGGCTCGGGTCCTCTCTTAGGTGGGAACAGTGATCGGCTTTGGGTGATAGAAACAGCCCTTGTGTCCGGCCACTCCGCGCCCGCTGGGGCTTGACGGGCGTCTGGGAGGAGGCGCAACTTGCTCCCCGGTCGGTGCACCGGCGTTCATACAAGGAGGAACAGGGATCGGGCGCTCGCGAGGCCACGGCGATGGGTGCCCAGGGCTCGGGTCCTCTCTTAGGTGGGAACAGTGATCGGCTTTGGGTGATAGAAACAGCCCTTGTGTAGTGGTTTTACCCTCCTTGAATAAAAGGGAGAAAGAGGGTTTCCACATTTTAAAATACATGTGCTTTTTTGCCCTACTCTTCTTTCTCCGTCCTCCCTCTTCCCCACAGCGTTTTATTATATCTCGAACTCTTCCCGGCTTTTAGCGAACAGGTTTGTCCTGGCCATGAATGTGACAACATAATCCAGGTAGAATGGAAGCCGAGGGTCTCGTTCTGGCTTCCTAATGTGTGGTCCTGTTAGAACCGGCACAGAACAAAACAGCTCTTGGATCTGTTACAATGTTGGAAGTGAAGGGCAATATTAGTTTCTGCTTCTTCCATTCTCTGAATTGAAGACAGATTTTAATAATGCAGGACCACGACTCTTTTCAGGGCTGCAGTTCAAAGGGTAGGCAAATGTGGACGTATAAACTCCACGGTAGCAGTTAATAAGCTGACCTACTTCAAGTTTTCTATTTCAAGAATGAATTGTTGGGCTCGTATATGTGATATATGCAGATCAAAGAATTGTACCGTTTCAGCTCTCGTGTTTTAAATCCTAAACTTTTTCTTGCTTGTCTCCTGGAGACCCTGATTCCCAGACTCACTGTAGTCGTCATCTCATAATGAACTATAAATGTGTTTAATCTTTGAGGCATAAACATAGAAATTTAAATGATGTGTCCTTTATTTATACATTTTTAGATAAGTGTTTTTGCAAGCCCCCAAATTGGAAGCTAACAAGCTGGACATAGTAAATAAAAGAGTGAAGTTTTGCTAACAATGAAAATTGACAGATGTTAGGATATTGAGTGAGCATACTAAAGTATTTGAAAAGTGCCTGTGTATTATCTGCCATTCGCCAAATGCAATCTTGGATTTTTAAAATTAGCTTTACAATATCTTGATAGCAGTTTCTTAATTTATGTATTTCTCATCAGGTCCCTTCTATAAACTGCTTTAGGAAGGAGATGATTTGCTCCGTGGAGTGATTTTTGGGCATGAGCATTATAATGGCCTGTCTTTAGCCCTGTTACAGAGCTACCAAGGCCATGTGTATGATGACCTTTTGCTCAGATTGCCTGCTTTGTGCTTGTTGAGAGGGAAGGCACTGCTCTATGCTTTGTCTCCCCAGTGGTCCACACCTCTGCAGTACAGCAGCCACAGTTACAGGGCAGCTGGGAGTCAGGGAGAGGAAAGGCCCCTTGGTCTCTGTAATCTTAGCCATTTTGTGTCACACAGTCTGACCACTTGGGATCGCTTCAGTAGCCAGTTAAGCAAGACAAACGCTGATGAGATAATGTGATACCTGGCAGTCTTCCCCTTCCTGAGAAAAATCGACAGCACTCTGCAGCAGTACTACAGCAGTGATTAGGTTCTTGTGAGGCCCAAATGAGATTTGTGCTAAATCCCTCAAACAGGCTACAAACCCAGGTGTTACTGCGTCTGGCTGTGAGTTTGTGAGAGTCCACAGAGAGACAAGACCAAGGTGTGTAATAAGTCTTTTCCTATCTTAAGGATAAAACAAAAGTGTGCCCCTACTTATCTCTAAACTTTTATTTCCAGAGCCTACGGGGTCATATATATTTATAATTTTTTTCTGCATTATTGTTCTAATTACTTTCAGTCTAGCTCATAAATGATTGGAACATTAGCAGGTTATCACCAGATATAATTTCCTGATGTGTTTGGACTTTTAAAAATGGCTTGTGGTGAGTCTTAATTTTAAGAGATTTTTAGGGCAGTTAAAATGATATTTTGAAATGATAATGGAATTTTTGGTAATTACCCCAAAATTCACCCTCCCACTGCCCCAAGTCAAAGAAGGTCTGGTAGGTTGGGCTTGCAGCTCCTTTACCAAGTAAGGAAGGAACAATTTCCTTTTTAACACCTACAATAGATCAGTGCTGTCCAATAGAATTTTCCGCAGTGATGGCAATGTCCTGTAATCTGTTACCATAGCCGAGTGTCACATGTGGCTACTGAACACTTGCAACATGGCTGGTGCAACTGAGGAGATGAATTGTAAATTTTATGTAGGTTTAATTAATTTAAATGGCCACATGGGGTTAGCGTCTCCCCTACTGCACAATGCCCCTCTAAATTCCCTCCACCCATTTCCTGTAGCACTGGACGGCAATTATCCCTTAATTAGAAGGAAATAGAAAATGGCCTTAACAGTTTTGGGAACTGAGATTTGACTCAGTTATCCTGCTCTATGAAAAGCACTTACTCTGAAGAAGATACTTTATGCTGGTGTTCAATTCTGCTCTCTAAACCTGGCGTTTCCCTTTCTGATTTCCATGTCTGCAAAAATAAGCATTACCTGGGTGGTTTGGCTCCTTAGCCTGCTATGGTTTGGGTCTAAGTGTCCCCGCCCCAAAGCCTCATGGGGTCATTGGTGGCTTTTTCAGAGGTGGCTGGATCTAGAGTGTGTGATGCTGGGATTAAGGGTGTGTGATTACTAAACCTCTACACTGATTGGTTTGACACCACCCTAATCCCAGTAGTCTAGATGGGGTAAAAAGGTCAAAAAGATGCTGTTGCTTTGCTACTTTCTGTCTACTATGAACTGTTGCCCTCTGCCAAGCCACCTTGCCTTGGAGCCAGCCGACTATAGACTGAAACCTCTACAAACTGAGCTAAATAAACCTTTCCCCCTTTAATTTTGAGTGTCGGGTGTTTTGTCTCAGCAACAAGAGAAGAGTAAGACAGCCTCATGTTCATGAATCTGAGTGTTATTTTCTCTTTTGTGCACTGTAGAGATCGCTTATTATTAAAGTTGGTTACTGCACTTTTCCATTTTTCAAGGTGGGGAAGGGAGATTGGGAGAAAGTAGGAAGCGGCTGATTGCTCAGCTGCAGACAGTGCTCCCCTCATCCACAGCCTCATCTGACAGCCGCAGAGACCTTGTGAAAAGCCAAGCACCTGGGCTCAGGGACAGCCAAAGGTATTTTCCTTGCTTTTCTGGGCTCTCTTGCCTGGTTTCTTTCTCTTGAGTCTCAAACCCAGTTCCTCTTGCTCAGCCGAGCCTGTGAGTTACCAAATCCACTTTAAAACATAACTGCCGTTATTTTTAGTAAAACTATTGAAATGGAATTTGATATAGTATCTACCATATTGTTTGCATTTTTAGATAAATATGCTTTGAGGAAGGCAAGTGTTTTGACCATGCAGAGGGACTCATTTTAAATGAGACCGTTTCACAGGACACTGCCTGTCGTGTTTCTTGGGTGATGACTCTCGGCACCCGGCAGGGAAGATCAGATGCCTCTCCAGGGCACAGTTCAGGTCCTGGAGGTTCTCCTCCCCTAGGAGGGACTATGCCTCAGTCATTTAGAAATTTGTCAAATGTGTCTGCCATACTAATTAAGATACGGGTTAAGGTTACCCTGATATTGTCTTTGCCTTAAAGGTATTCATGTTTTTAGGGTAACTTTTCCCAAATTACTCTCCACACCACAAGGTGAAGGGGGCTTGAATGAATTTAGGAAACACTCCATAAGTTTTCATAGTATGGTAAGGCCTCAGAAGTGAAGTGGGTATATTTATCTTTTTATCTTTGTTGGTATTTTCCAAAAATTTCTTCATACAATACCATAGTACTTATCAGACTGCAGGTCTTGGGTCTTGAAATCAACTTAACAGGGTAGGGTCAGTATTTTTCTTATGAAACAGAATGTACAATAGAAGTGGTTTCTGTGTGGTTTCTCTTAATGAGGGCTATTAGTGTTTCGTGACATTTTCGGTTCCTCCATGTATAGCAGAAAGCTACAGGGCGATGGACAGTTGTGCTTATGAGCACTAAAGAAACGGCCTCCTGACTTAAATCCTGACTGCACACCTTGGTCTGTACACAGGCAGCATGATATGTACATGTTCATTAGCTGTGTTATGTTATATGTGTATGTATGTACCAGGGCATCGCCTGTGAAACTAGGCTGGGACCCACTTGGGAAACATAGAATTAAGACCGGTAATGGCCGGTAGTTAGTGGTGCTGACCAACTGCTCTGTGCTCAGTGCCCTCATATATTACTGTTTCTCACAGCTGCCCTTGGATTTAGGTATTGCTGTTATTCTGCAGGACTACATCCCAGGTGTAGTGGAGGCAGAACCTGAAGGAAAGCAGATCACAGGACAGGTCACATGTTCAGCCATCCCACATCAAATTTTGCAACGTGATAGCATCACACAGATGGGGTCTTGCAAGCTTGTGACGCTCAGACCTTGCACAGTATTGCCCAAGTGCAGAAATAAGCTGACAGCACCTCTGTTCTGTGTAATATGACACCCGGCAGGTGAGAGGAGAGTCATTGCACATTGACTGGAACAGAGCTTGCTGCTGTAGCTCAGTCTCTGTGGGCTCCTGTACTTGGGAAGGCGGCCTGGCACCCAAAGAAACCTGAATGGCCCGGAGCCCAGAGACTAGCTGTGCCTGCCGTGGTGTCTTCCTTCCCTCCTAGCCACTCCCTAACTTCTGCACTCTGGTTTGTAGCAAAGAGTGACAAGGGCTCCAAGAGATAATGCTGTACCTCCTAGTCCCCATTTTTTATTGAATTATTTGCCTTTTCAAAATTACTTCCTGTCTTTAATTGGCCCATGACATATCTTAATAAGGCAAATTAGAACTAATAGCTAGGAGTCTAGCTCAGTGGAAGGTTACTTGCTAGCATTCATGTGGCTCTGGGTTTGATCCTCAAGATCAGCACCATGGCCACCACCAACAAAATGAAATGAATGAATGAATTAATTAATTAATTAATTTACAAATAACAATACTGCCGTAAGAATTTAATATGAAATGAAATGTCTTAAAATTGAAGCTGGACATCTTCCCCCACCCTATCCCCACTGCAATCTAGAAAGTAAAACGAATTTCATTTTGGAAGTTGGTTTCAGTTTTTCTTTAAAGGTCAAACTCAATACAAGTGATCCCTTATCCTCCGCCAGGTAGATTGGAAGAGGTCACAGTTTGCTGTTGCACTTATTTTCCTTCTCTAAAAACCCCAGAGGCTGTCTGACACACTGAAAATCCTTTAGATACTCGGATGTTGGCCAAGGTTACAAAGTCTTCCATCGCTTTGGACACTGTGCGGCATCAGAGAGGTGAGGGGAACTGTCACTGAGAAGCATGGAAAATCGTGAAATACTTTTAGACAACTGTAGATAAGGCTTAACAAGTAATTGTGCTTAACTATGGCAGTAAAGGAAATGAGCCTACAGTTTAAATGGTGTTATTTAACTCTGAAGCAATTATGAGTTATAATGATAACTAAATGTAAACATAAATGTCTTCAAAAATGACATAGCCTTCCTATTCATCAAACATTTTGTTTTTAACAAAGTAGATTTCTGGAGGTTTTTTAATGTTTATGATGACTTAGCTGCCAAAGAAATGGCATGAATTGGGAGTTTAAAACATAAATTAAAACTGACTGCGTCAGCTCGAATGCTATATTTGCTATATTTTTAAAAACTGTGCTAGTTAATAAAAGTCTTTTAAATTATTTTTCAGCTATTAATTCATGAGTAGCAAGATACTGATTTAAAATGTTGGTATCCCTGTAAAACCATCCAAATAGAAATATTACTGTAGAAGGAACATTTGTAAATAAAATTAAAAGAAATTGATGATGTAACCGTTCTGGAGTTGGTACTGGAACTGTATGACCTAGAATTTCTAAATTCTGGTTTCACTGAAACTAAAGTATCTTTACATAGAAATATAATAGCTAAAATACACCCAGCTGCAGTAGGAGGGGTACTACATGAAAGGATACAATGCTCCTTCCTTTAGGGTATTCTAACATCACAGTACCCTCAACCTCAAAAGTGTGATATTTTGAAAAAACTTCAAGTCTTATCAATGATAGACAGTGTTCAAAAGTACCATATTTATCTCCTTGTGATTTTTGGCAACTGATACAGTTGTTCCTGAGAAGGCTGATTATCTCTCCTGTGACATTTTTATTGAGGTTTTTCCATTTAATTTTAGCTTATATGTGGCATAAAATGGATCTATATGAAAAGGAATAGGTTGGAACTTCACACTGAAATTTTGGTTGCATGTAAAAGGTAAAGACAGAAATTTTCCATGAACTGACTTGCAGAAATGATACAGTTATGACCAAATAGGGACACGCAGGATCTGTTATGATGAGGCCACTGACCCAGAATGGTGTCCACTTAAGAACCACAAGCACGGGGCTGGGGATTTAGCTCAGTGGCATGCTTGCCTTGCAAGTGCAAGGTCCTGAGTTCAATCCCCAAGACCAACGAAACAAAACAAAAAGAACCATAAGCACAGTTGTTAAAAAATGTCACTCTTGAGCTGACCATGATGACACATGCAGGTAATCCCAGCACTCAAGCCTGAAGCAGGAGGATTGCCGTGAGTTCTTGTCCAGCCTGAGCTACATAGAAAGATCCTGTCTCAAGGAAAAAAAAAAAAAAAGGACAGAAAAGTTGCTCTTTATGAACTCTTGGTCAGTATTTTTGAGTCCTACAATAGTCTTGGGCTCAGTTTAACTTTTTTCTCATTGTTACTTCCTTCTTATTCATAATACAGGCTTTAACTCATTTTTTCACATGGGAAGTTAAAGATGATTGTTCTGCATGGTAACTGCTCCCCTACTGAGCATCTGAGAGCTAGAAAAAGCCTTTGGAAGTCACACAATTTATTTCATAAAGTCTTGGCATGACTGCACACATCGCAGAAGGATTGGACTCCATCCGGCTTTTAGTTTATGAATATTTTACATTCCTTCTACAGAGTGTTTAGCCAGGCAGACTTACCCTGACTCTGATGTTAAACCTCAAGGCTCACTTCAGCTTCATCTGGCTCCAGGTTGACCTGCTTGTTGCATATTTATCTTCTTTTCCCCCTAAATCACTGTGCAGAAATTATATCATGCACTTTTCTCAGTCTTGGGGCATGTGATTGTCTAGGGCAGGGGTTGGCAAATCCACATTTTGGCCACATCCTGTTTACTTATTACATGTGACTGCTCTACGCCATCACCAAGAGCCGAGTAAGGGGGCCAGAGACCACCTGGCCCTTAGAGCTGACATCATCTACTCTCTGGCTCCTTATGGACTGAATTTTTAGGTTTGATTACTTCAAATTGTGCTAGCCTTGGGTGGATGTTGGACAGAGCAGTTGTAGAATGAACAAGATGGTGTAGTTTCTCCAGTCCAGTGAACTGTGTGATTTGTGTCCTTCCACTGTTTGTGGCCCTACAAACAAACACCGGCCCTTGCACATGGCAGGCTTGGCTGCCCAGTGAAGGTCTGGATGAGCTGCTACCTTGGACAGCACCACAAACCCACCGGAGTGGCAGGCAAGGCAGGAGCAGAGATTTCCATCCTTGCTGCACTTTACAGTTACCTGAAGGGTTGTGGAAATGGAGCTGCAGCCTAGAGCAGTTAAATCAGAATTTGTGGGGATGGGAAAGGACCCAAACAGCAGACTTGAGTGTTAAGTACTGGGAGTTGAACCAGGGCCTTTGCACTGAGCTACACCCCCAGCCCTTTTTATTTTATTTTTTACTTTGAGATAAGTTCTCACTGAGTCACTAAGTTGCCCAGGCTGGGCTTAAACTTGTGATCTTCCTGCCTCAGCTTTTCAGAGAGCTGGGAGTATAGATGTGCACCTTCACCAGCAGACTTTTTAAAAAGCTCCCAGCTGACTCTGTTGTGCTCCCCTGGCTGGGTAGCTTCCCGGCTAGACAATGTCATTCTGGACTGGCATCACAGGTGGCCACTGGGCATACGTGGACACATGCGGCCATGGGACCCTGACTGAAGCTGGAAGACTTTGGCTTCTCTTTGGTGTTAGGGATTGAGCCAGTTTCCCATTTGGTTGCTGTAGCAACAAGGGCCCACTTACCCAGTGGGGCCAAAATGCTAATTTGTGTGTTACAGAAAAGGAGAAATTACAGGCTCCTCCAGCTCATATGTCCAGTGCTTTCCAGCAAACACTTAGGGGTGCCGAAAAGTGTCTGTGAGAAGCCTCACTTGTTTGGTGTAGTGAGGTAACAGAGCTGTGCACAGTTCTCAGAGTGGGGTAGTTTAATAACAGAATCCTGGGGTACATGGGGGCACTAAGAAGGGGGAGCAGCCAGGCTGGATGGGACCTGGCCTCTCCAGAGGCGGTGACAGCGAGCCGAGCCTTGTGGGATCAGGAGAAATCATGTGCGGAAGGGGAAAGTGATTGAACAAAGAGGCGATACCGCCTGCAGTGGCGCCCTGGCTGAAATGTCCCCCAGAACGTGAGCGTCACACGAGGACTCTCTCCTACCTGCTTTATTTTTTTGATTAGTGCATGTCATACATAATTACATTCGTCTTGGGGAATTGGTACATACACACACTGCACGTTGATTGTTTGTAATTCCCTATTTCCCTTCTCCTCCCAGCCCTTCTGTCTCTCTCCCCTTCCCATCTCCACAAAGTCTACCTCCCCGTTTCCTACCACCTCAGTTTATTTTGCTCTTTGAATTATTTATATTTGGGTCTCTCATATAAGAAACAGTGTTATGGTCACAATTTTCATCCATTTTCCTAAAAAAAAACTCACATCTGTCCTTCTTTATGGCAGAGTAGTACTCCACTGTGTAGAAAAACCCATTTTCTTCATTTATTTATCTGTTGATGGGCACGTAGGCTGCTTCCATAATTTAACAATCATGAGCTTCTAGGTACTTTAGCAGGCTTTGTGAGACGTCCTGATTCCGACCACCCTTTACTATTTTTTTCACTCATTCCTGTGCCCAACAAGTGTGCCTCTGAGGTGTGACTGTGTGCAGACACGATAGGGGTGCAGCTTCAGTGAGTGGGCGGGGAATAAGGTGCGTGGTGATTCTGCCCAGAGAAAGCTTTACGTCTGTCAGAGACGAGGGCGCACAGTAAACAAGGAGATATCCCAGTGGACGGGATGATACATGTGCTGTGAGGAAGGACCAGGGTCATGGTGAGGAGTCTGGGTCTTGGAGAATGTGCTTTGCAGTAGGGCCCATGCTGCAGTTTGGGGGCCACTGTGGTTCAGAGGGGCCTGGTGCCCAGAGCAGAGGCTGGGGAAGCAGGTGCAAGACTTACCTGAGGCCCCCATTCCATGACTGCCGCCCCTGGCAAGGACAATGTAATGATCTCAAAATAGTTTACAAACAAGTATTGTTGAACAGAAATTAAATGTTGAACGATGCTGGTGAACTCTGGTCCTCGGCCTTGGTCAGGTGGGCTGGAGCTGGCCCCCTCTTGTGTTGGGCTCACACATGGCACACAGGGCCCTGGCAGCTCCCTGTGATCAAACCTCTCTGCCTGAAATCCGCCTCTTTGCCAGGCTGGGAGAGGAGCTACCTAGAGGCAGGGAGGCCGCTGTCATCAGTTCGGGTCCCACGGAAGTGGTGAGCTGCTTACACTCAGTGTGCTTGGCCCCGCTCAAGATGCTTTGGAGGAATAGAAGAGGAGAGGAAAGATCTGCTCCTGGCACGGGCCTAGGTTCCTCATTCAAGCACAGGGTAGGCAGAGACAATTCATGGTCCTCTCTGAATGTGATGGTGCCGGCTACACCTGGGCCATAAGGGGCAGTGGACATCATGTTCAAACAGTGGTTCACACCAGGTAGCTGAAACAATTGTCCGGGCCTGGTAAGACAAACCTTACAGGGAGTATAGTTCCATAGTTGGAGCGACACTCTTATGTAGCGAAGGAGGGAGGAAAGATGAAATACAGGTTGTTTTGTTTTGTTTTTTGAAGCAGGGTCTCACTGTGTAGTTCAGGCTGACCTTGAACTCATTATATTTTCCAGGCTGTCCTTGAACTCACTGCAGTCCTCCTGCTTCAGCCTCCTAAGTGCTGGGATTGCAGGTGTGTGCCATCACACCTGGTGAAGTATAGTACGATTACTGTGGAACTGAATTGATCAGGGCCACCTCCAACTTCTTGGCCCACAAGGGTTTCTCTGGGTTTTCCTGAGAAGTAGCGGGATGTGAAAGGTTTCCCCCAAATATATTAAATAATTTTGGCACAAATATTTCCTGGTGACAGGGCGGTTCACGTTTGAAGTGATGTGTTTTTCTCCCATTGGACCAATGTGTGCTTTATTGGCATAGGTAGTGTATGTGACTGTACCTCAGAGTCACGGCCTCTAACTTGACATTTTCTACTTATAAGATCAGACTCTGTATAAGTTTGTCTAGACTAGATAATCCTAGTTTTGATATTGGTGGGTTTTTTTATTTTTTTTTCAGCTTTAATTGAGTTTATTGGTACATTTTAGGGATACAGTACAGTTACATTCATTGTTGGGATCTTGTACCTCTACATGACAAGTCTTGATTCTCATTTTTTCCCCTTACCCCTGCCCTCCCTTCACCCCCTCCTCCCCTCCCCATCTACAAACATTTTATTTTCATCTTTTCATTCTCTCACATTTTTTCTTTTCCCTTTTTACTCTTCCCCTATCCATCCCACCTTCCCTGCACCTTTAGCTCCTTTCTTCCCATTTCTAAATGTCAGTAATCTTATTAGAATCTTATGCATTGTTGCAGATTATTCACACCAGGGAAATTATTTGGTATTTACACATGTGTGACTTATTTATTTCACTTAGGAGTATATCTTCAATATGTATCCATTTTCCTATGAATGAATCTATATTCTCATTCTTTATGGCTGAGAAATATTCCATTTTATAGTGGGTTTTTTTAAACTTTAACTTTTGGTTAATGGGCCTGAAAAAGAAGTAACATTACCCGGAGTAGGCATTAGGCTTGCAGATGTCATATTAGCGTTTAAGTCTCAGCTTGATCACCTTCCATACTGGCTGTGTGCTTGGATAAGTTATTTTGCCAGGGTTAGAGTTTCTAGTTTTCCTCACTAAGTGTGGATTTACTCAGCTGTCTCACTCTGTAGACTTAGGTCCTTGAGGACAGGGATCATGGGCTCATCCATTATGTGGAAATTTAGTGTGTGGGATGGGACCCAGCAGGTAAGGATGCTAAATATTCCCGAACAAATGGGCATCATCTTGGCCACTTCCTGGGTTGTTGGGAGGAGCGGGTGGGATGCATAACGGTACAGTGTCAAGCGCACAGGTCCTGAGTTAGACACCTGGTACCAATCGGGCTCTGGCGTTCCCAGCACTGTGGCACTGGGCGTCCATGGGCGTGGATGATAGGACCTGTGTCCCTGCCTGTGGAGAGGGTGAGGTGCTCTCACTCCTGGGCGGTGCTGTGTTCACAAGGTCACCGCAACAGCACGGGAGGGGATCGCTTTGCTGCTCCCACCCTACAAACGTTTATTTCGCAGGACCTGCCTGCAGTACTGTAGCCCCCCATCTGCGGCTGATGTACCAGGACCCCCGTGGAGGAGCCCTGGAAACAAGACAGCACCAAACCATGTAGGGAAAACAGCATGGTGTATGTTTTCCTGTATGTACGTGCCTATAATCGTTTAACTTGTAAATTAGGCACAGTAAGATATGAACAACTAATACTACTTAAAGAACAATTATAGCAATATCTATAATAGGTGTTATTTAAAATCTACGAACTGCTTGTTTCTGGAATTTTCCACTACTATTCTCAGACCATGGACGGCTGTGGGTGGCTAGGACGGCAGGGAGCGCAGTGATGGGTAAGCGGCGGTGAGCCCTCTCCGCTTCACGTTTCCAAAAGCCAGCCAGTGTGGTTTTCACCTGGACCCATCCAGTGACCCAGGTGACCCCGTGAGGCAAAGGAGAAGGTGCCCAGCAGGTCCCACGCATGGCCAAGAATTCGCCCGCGTGGTAGGTCTGTAGGATGGTGTCAGTAATCGTGACATCCCAGAGAACACTGTGAAGTTTCCAGGTCAGCTTCTCCGACTCCTGCCTGTATCATCTTCCCGCTCTCTACCTTAAGGTCTCACCCACCGGGGCCCTCGCGCGGCTTCTTACTCTCCTTAGATCTAAGCTGCTGGTCTCCGCATGCAAGGCCAGGCACAAGCCGAGCCCACATTTTATTCCAGGTCCTCGCTCGTGGGCCTGTCCTGACCACTCACCTGGCCCATCCTGTCTCCTCACCAGTGCAGTTCTTGCCCGGAATGCCATCCCCGGCTTTGTGGTATCCGACGTAGGACGGGTCAACTGCGGGTGCGCAGTGTGCGTTCTGCCAGGTGGGCATTGCTCTTTCCCGGCTGGCCTGGCAGTGGGCTCGGTCCAGCGGTGCTGGGCGGCGCTGAGGAGCGGTGTGGTCACACAGATCACCGGTACCCTGCCGCGGACTCCTAAGGCTAGTGGACTAGGTGCACTGTTGACTCACAGTATTTTAAATTTACAAAGGATTTGTCAGAACGCTGCCCCACCATTAACTTGAGGAGCGCCTTTTCATTTGCCCGGTTTTAAAAATTGTATTTTTATTAACACATATTTGTACTACGTTTACATTCCTTGTACGGAGTCAGCTCATGGACATGATGCACCCTAATTCCTTTTATTTATCCCCTGTTGCCCTCCCCTCTTCCACCATCTCTTAGTTCCCTTCCATTTGAGAAATTTATCTCTCTACATCCTACTTCCTTTTCTTTTGCATTTTATTTATAATTTGGGTTTCTCATATAAGAGAAACTGCATAGGCCCAGGGATTCAGTTCAGTGGTTCCACTGCCTGCCTTGCAAGCCGTTGGTCCAGAGAAACCGTGTAATATATAGCCTATTGTGTCTGGTTTATTTCACTTAGCAGTGTGGACTCCAGATAACTCCATGGTCCTTCAGATGACCCAAGTTCATCCTTCTTTGTGGCAGAGTAGTACTCCACTGTGGGTAAATTTGCTTTATGCATTCATCTGTTGATGGCCATGTAGGCTGCTTCTAAGATTTAGTGATTTTGAATTATTTGCTACAAACATAGGTTTGTATCATGTATCCCTGTAATATGATGTTGCCCATGGCTTGAAAGTCCATTTTTCCCACCATAAACCCTACCTTTTCCTGAACATGTAACTGGCTTCTTCCTATCTTTTTGCATTTAATTATATTTAATGGAGAGATTTATTAGATGCCACCTTTAAAGTATCTTCTTATTATAAAGACTCAGATGATTAATATGATATGAAAATTGTCATAAGCTTAGGCTTTCCAAGTAGGCATTTGAGAAAATTGTGCTTGTTTCGTATCTATACTACAACATAGTTTTTCTCCTGGCCAATGTGATGCTGCGACACTGCACATAAATAAAGTCCCAGAGTCCGGCCGTACATGACAAAATAATGTCACAGGGCACATTACCAGGACCGCAGCCCGCGAGCCTCGACTTTGACATGCTGGGGCTGTCCCGCCTCAGCGGGTCCTCACTTCCTCATCCTTCAGGAGCTGCAGGCAGACTGTGGAACTGAGAGCCAGAGCCTCACAATCATGCGAGTGCCTAGTGAGAGTCCCTTGAATGTGGACATACGGTGCTTATTTTCGGCTCCTCTTTGATGCAGGCTGATTTGTCCCTGTCGGTGGAGTTCTTGCACTAATGCGGCCCATTTTTATGCCGCAACAAGATTGTATTAAATTTAAGACATAATGAAATACAATTTTGCTGCTCAAATACACGGTGCATTTATCATTCTTACCAACATCACCTTCCTCCCTCCCTCTTCCCTTCGTTTTCTTGTCTCCTTTCATCCCGGGTATGTAAAAGGAGGAGAGTGGAGTGAACCAGGAGCTCTGTAGCTGTGTGGGTCAATGAAACGCTGCCTCCTCTATGAAATTATAGCCCAGCGTAGCGTGCATGAGCAACTGCGGGCCAATTGTACTATGAGATTCAAGTGAATGGGGCTTAAGTTCAACGTAAGCAACTATCTGGGGAAATGCAGAGAAGTGGAAGCTTACAGAGTATAAAGCTTGTTTCACAATCGTATTTATTGCACTCCTAGTATTTGTCAAACACTGTGCTAGGCGATACTTATGTGACTGCATCCTCTAAAAATGTTTGAGGTAGGTCAATTCATGTGCTTTTCAAAACTAAATCAATTAGAATGCACTATAGTTATACAAATGGCCTAAAGTCAGTCCGCTGGAATTCAAATCAGCCGGTCCTAGAAGAATAAGTTTAAGAGATTTATTGTTTATCATGGTGATGTGAGCTAATAATATATTGGATACTTGAAAATTGCTAAGAGTGTATTTTAAGTTGATCTCACTTGAAAAAGCAGTATGTGTGGCAATCCAAATGCTAGTTAGCTTGCCTTGGACATTTTATATCAAAATATCACACTCACGCTCTAAATGTATATCCATTTTATTTGTCAGTTAAAAACAACACACAACATCCAGTGCCTGCTTCACAAGCACAAGGGCCTGAGTTTGATCCCTGGTACCCCCCCAAAAAAAATACATACACAATAAAAAACCAACCTGTATTTATGTCAATATATAGTTTAATGTGTAATCAAAAAATTTTCAGTGGCTATTTCTTTTAAATAACCACAAAGCTTTACTGAAGTTTGCATTTCCCTAGAGGAAATCAGCCATGATAAAACAGAATAAAGTGCAAAATCAGTAGTAGCAATAATACTGGGAGAAAGACACCTTTTAAGAAAATACCTTTTGGTTCTTAATCCTCCTGAGTAATGAATCGCTAATTAAAAGAACATGTTTCTGCCACCTGCCTTGCTAGCACAAGGACCTGAGTTCAATCCCTGGTACCAAAAAAAAAAAAGAAAGAAAGAACATGTAACAGGGCCGGGGATTTAGTTCAGTGGTTCCACCGCCTATATCACAAGCACAAGAACCCAAGTTCGATCCCTGGTACCCAAAAACAAACAAACAAAAAGAACATGTAATGACACCAAATGACTTATTTGGAGAATCTCCCAATAAAACTTTCTTCAAGATTATTAAATAGGGTCTGTTCAGTTTTTATTTTTTATCATTAACACGTTTGCAGTACATAATGATTAAATTCATTGTGTGGAGTCGGCTCATGTACATAACACATCTCAATTCTTTATTTCGTCTCCTTTCCCTGTCCTCCCTCCCACCACCCTCCATCTCTTGATCCTCTCCTCATTTGAAAAAGATCTCCCTGCTTCCTGTTACCTATGTCTTATTTTTTCTTTATTTCTATTTTGAATTCTTCATATAAGAGGAACCAGGCAGTATTTAAGCTTGTGGTTTATTTCACTTAACCTAATGGTCTCAAGGTGCATCCATTTTCCTACAAATGCCTCAAGTTCTTCCTTCTTATGGCAGAGTAGTACTCCATTGTGTGCAAATACCACATTTTCTTTATCCATACATCTGTTGATGGACCTACAGGCTGAGCCCAAGATTTAGCTGAAATGAATTGTGCTGGTATAAACATGGACATGCGTGTGTCCCTGTAATATGATGTCTTTAACTCTTTTGGAAGGATAACTAGTAGGGGAATATCTGGGTCAAATGAAGTTTTGCTATATCTAGTTTTACTAGATATATCAGTACGGAATTGCCATACTGATTTCCATAGTGGTAGTGTTAGTTTACATTCCCATCAACAAGGTAAAAGGGTTCCTTTTTCTCTGCAGCATTGGGTATTGGTTGATTTCTCAATGAATCGAATCTTATGCATATGGATAGCCAACTTTTTAAGCACCATGTATTAAAGAGGCTTTCTTTATCAGTATATGTTGTTGGCTTTGTCAAAGATCAGATAGATGAATGTGCGTGGGCTTTTTCTGCTTCCTCTAGGGATCTACATGTCTATTTTTTTCTTTTATTGAGTTTATTGGTACATTTTAGGTATAAAGTACAATTACATTCATTATTGGGATCGTGTACCTTTACATGACAGGTCTTGATTCTCATTTTTTTCCCCTTGTCCATGCTCTCCCTTCACCCCCTTACATGTCTATTTTTTGAGCCAGTACCATGCTGTTTTTAATCACTGTAGCTTAGTAATATAACTTCAAGTAAAGGACTGTGATACCTGTTATTCCCTGGTTCCATATGAATTTTAGAGTTATTTTCTGTTGATCTGTGAGAAATACTGTTGGTATTTTGATTGGAATTGTGTTGAATCTGCATAACAGTTTTGAAAGTATGGCCATTTTTACTATAATGGGATATTTTTTCATTTTCTGATGTCTTCATTGATCTCCTTTTTCCGAGTACTTTCACTTCCTGGGTTAGTTGAATTCCAAAGTGTTTAAATCTTTTTATGAAATTGGTATTGTTTTCCTAATTTCTTTCTCAGTGAGTTGGTATAGAGGAATGCTATTGATTTCATTTGTTTTTTGTGTATCCTGCTACATTGATGAATTTGGTTATTAATTCTAGGCATCTTTTGGTGGAATTTTTTGGGTCTTCTACATAGAGGATCATGTCATATACAAATAATGATAATTTGACATCTTCCTTTTGAATAGACCTCACTTTTATTTCTTTCTCTTCCCTGATTGCTCTGATTCATGCTTCCAGGACTGTGTTGTATGTACCAAAATGGTGACAGTGGACATCTTTGTGTTGTTCCTGATTTTAGAAGGAAAGCTTTCAGCTTATATATATA
>NW_022900944.1:17452009-17478732 GCF_012274545.1 Fukomys damarensis
ATATATTATATATGAATCTACCCATATATTCTGAATTCTCCAATTTATTGGTGTACAGGTTTGCAAAATAGTTACTAATAATTTTCTGTATTTCAGCAGTGTCTGCTGTGATTTCATCTTTTTAATTTCTTTATTTTTTTTTTCCAAGACAGGGTCTCACTGTAGTTCATACTGCCCTGGTACTGACTATGTAGCCCCAGCTGGTCCCAATCTCACAGCAATCCTCCTGCCTTACCCTCTTGAGTGCTGGGATCATACACATAGGATACCATGCCTGGCTCTTTTTCATTTCTAATTGCATTGTTTTGGGTCTTATCTCAGTTACTTTTCTCATTGCTAAGACAAAATATCCAACACACAAACTTAAAGGAGGGAAGGTTTATTTAGCTCACAGTTTGTAAAGGTTTCAGTCCATAGTTAGCAGGCTCCAAGGCAGGATGGCAGACAGGCACTACAGAGGAAAAGCAGTTCGTGGCAAGCAGAAGGCAGGAAGCAGCAAGCTATAGGCAACTCTCTTTCTGTCCCTTATATTTTATTTACTCACATCAGCACACCATGAATCAATCCCAGTATCACATCCTTGATCCCAGCATTGCGTATCCTAAATCCAGCCACCTCCAAAAAGCTTCACCTATGATCACATGAGGCTTTGGAGGGACATCTAGATACAAGCTATAACAGGTCTTTTCTTTCCTTTTTTTTTGTAAGATTAACTAATGACTTCTCTATTTTGTTTATTCTTTTGCAAAACCAGCTCTTTGGTCCATTGGTTCTTTGTATTTTTAGTCTCCATTTCACTGATTTCTACTCTGATTTTTATAATTTCCTTTTTGTAATAGTTTTGAATTTGGATTGTTCTTGTTTTTCTTGGACCTTCAAGTGTACTGTTAGGTTATTTATTTGGTCTCCCTCTGTTTTGCTGATGTAGACATTCACAGCTATACGCTTCTCTTTTAGAACTACTTTCATGTGTACCATAATTTCTGGCATGTGTACTGGCACTGTCATTTAATTCTAGGAACTGTCTTATTTCTTTCCTAATTTCTTCTGTGACCTATTGATTATTCAACACTGTCAGGGACACAGGAAAAACTTCTATAATTTTCTTACTGCAGGAGTTTGTCCTGGGGCTGTACATTCTAGTCTGTTGATTTGTTTGTTGGCTGTGTACGAGAATACATTATTTTTCTTCCTGGAGATCATGATATGCTTCCTATACTGACATACTTTAACATGTGGGTGAGCAGTTATTCAAGGACTTTCATGAGATCTAGGTAAAGCTGTGGTCCCTGAGTATTAAAGTCACCTGGAAGCAGGTATACAGAGAGGTTTTTTGCAAGCTTTCTTCGCCTCTCTTCTGATTCTGTGAGCCTGGTAGTTTCCATTCTCCTAAGTCTCTGAGGTGATTTGAGGCAGTAATCCCCAGACTCCATTTACAGATAAAAGTATCTTACACAGAAATGACAACTTTTCCCTGCCTGTTTATTTGGGCCATCTTTTTATCTTTCATCAAACTCTGCCCTCTGTGTATTACATCTTGCACAGGGCAAATGGTTTCCTTTCCTATTGCATCTTGTAATTGTTATTGCAAGTACGCAGGGAAGCTATTGATTTTTAAATGTTTGTTTTGTATCCAGCCACTTTGCCCAAATCACTTGTCAAATTCAATCAGTTTTCCCTTTTAAGTCTTTTGCAGGTGTGGGTTGAAGGTGAGGTTGATACAAGTCCGTTGTCTGGAAGCAACTTTACATTTCACTCCAGTTTCTAGTTTATGTGTCACTGGACTGTCCAAAGACGCTAGAACATTGCTGAATAAACACTAACAGAATCCACCCTTACATTGGTCCTGGTTTTATTTATTTATTTAGGTACTAGGAATCAAACTGGGGACCTTGTGCTTGTAAGGCAGGTGGCAGAACCCCTGAGCTAAATCCCCAGTCCTGGTCCTGGTTCAAAAGGGAATTCTTCCACTATGGTTTCATGGTTAAGAATAGTGCTGGCAAACCACGCATGGTGGCACACCCCTGTTAATCCCAGCACTTTGGGAAGCTGAGTCAGGAGGATCAGAAGTTTGAGTCCAGCTTGGGCAACTTACTGATTTAGTAAGATCATGTCTCAAAATAATAGACAGATAGACAGCAAAAAAGAGTGTGAGAGAAGAGGGGCTGGGGTTGTAGCTTAGTGCAAAGGCCATGGTCTCAGTCCTCAGTATCACACACACACATACACACACACACACACACACGTGTGCACACAATACTGCCTTTTGATTTTGGACTTTTTTCCAAAATCATTTAATGAAATAGCCTGCTATTCCCAGTCTTTATAAGGCTGCTTTTTAAGAAACTACATGGAATGTGGGTAAATTTTTTACTCAATATTTTTTAAAGATATGTGATATTTTCCTTTTCTAAAATGAATATATTAATAAAATTTCTGATGCCTCCTCACACTTCTGCAGTAACTCATACTTGGTTGTGGTAGATATTGTCTTCTTGTATTCTGAATCATCTGCAGAATAGTAATCTTTCACTGATTGTTTTTGTTCTAAAAGCAATTTGCCTGGCTAAACCTGCTAAAACCCATGTTTCAGTAGAGATTAAGAGTTAGACATACACTTTGGTTTTGAGTGTCTAACTAAATTCCATAACATGAAAGTTCCAGGTCATACCTTTCTTTAAAACAAACCAGATTTGTTGATATTAAAAGCCTGTGATAGAACTGGGCATGATGGGCCACACCTGTAATTCCAGTACTACAGAGGATCTCTCAAGTTCAAAGCCAGCCTGAACAACTTGACAAGACAAGACTGCCAAGTCTAAAAAAGTAAATATACATACATACGTACATACCTACCTGTGATGTAAGGTTTTCATTCCTTTAATCGATCAGATAACATTTCTGTGTCCTTATAACTCATTGAGAGTTTATGCTTTGAACTTGTAATCTTTTTGTTTTTATAAATTTGGCTGAATATTCCTTAAACCATGGTCATTTTCAAAAAAATTATGAAGGTGTCGAACAGCATGTTTTAGGAATAGTAATAATCAATAATAATCAATCCTCATAATCAATCCATAATCAATCTAATCAATATTAGAAAGAAGGAGCCAAAAGAGATTTTTCTGAAAAACCAGTAAATAAACCATCCCACAAGCTCTAAGGACGGTAATAATTGATGACGTCTTTTTTTTTTTAGTTTGTTTTAAGGCATAAGCCATGGACGTGTAAAAAATGTTAAAGAATTGTAAAGTTTAAGACTTTGAGAATTGATAATCTTTTATTTATTCAGAAATAAAATTATTCTTCAATTTTCATTTTTTGGGGGAGATATGCTTATTAGTTTTTGGCTTCAAAGGCAGTCTATCTCCAAATAAGGTCGGGCAGCTTTACATAGTTTTCCATATTTGAGCATAATTTAGTTTAGCATTAAAATTAGCTTTTCCATAAAAGCTTGCAACTATTCACGGGTAATTTTCAGCAGAAGAGAAATCCATTGCTCTCATGCAGATATAAGAGTGAACACACATTAAACTGCATTGTGCACAGTAATCACTGCAGGAACCAGGTAGATGTTATAACCAGTGCAAAAGAGTACTTGAAAAAGAACATTTGTAGGTCAGCAATACTAAATTATTTTTTAAAAACCAAGTGAATGAATATGCAAATGAAAGCAAAAGCGGTTAGTTTTTTGTGAGTAAGAGAGGTAGGAATCAGTTGAACTTCTTTAGAAACCTGACAGAACAGCATTTGTATGTCTGCAAACAGACATTGCTCTCAGTTACCTATAACATATATATATATACATATATATATATGATATTAGAGGTGTATATATACACACACATATTAAACATTCTGATCAGAATAAATATACATTATACTTTTAACATTATTTTTCATATTTTTATCCCTTACTCACTTTCTCCCGCCCCCCTCCCTTGTTCCCTGTCCCATTTGGATATTTCCTTACCATTTCCCAATATCTATTATACATTTTAGTCCTTATTTCCACTTCCAGATTCTCACATCAGAGAAACAATGTGATATTTGGGTATGTGTGTCTGAATTATTTCACTTAAGATTATGGTGGTCTCAAGGTACATCCATTTAGCTCTAAACGTCTGAAGCTCAGTTGAGGTCTTGTTTTTTCTTTTCTTTTCCTTTTTCCTTTTTGGTACCAGGAATTGAACTCAGGGCCTCACACTAGCCAGAAAGGTGCTGCACCACTGAGCTACATCCCCAGACCACTTTTAAGACATTTGAAAAGTCAGTTTCTTGTGGTGGCGGTGGTTGCTTGAGAACTTGAGGCAAGAGGATCACTGTGAGTTCAAGGCCAGGCTGGGCTACACAGTGAACTTAAGGTCAGCCTGAATTACAAAACCAGATCCTGTGGTGGGGAGGGGAGCTCTTCAACCGGATATGGTAGTGCATATTTGTAATCCCAGCAGTGTGACAAAGGGAGGCTGAGGCAGGAAAAGTGAAAGTTCTAGCTCAGCCTGGGCAGTTTACCAACTTAGTGAGATGCAGTCTCAAAACCAAACCAAAGAAAAGTGAGCTGGGATGTAACTCAGTGAGAAGGCCTTGGTTTCAATCCCTTGTACCAAAAAGAACCAGTTCTTAGATTTTTTAATGCTAATTCTGCTGTGATCAGGGCGTGGGAGCAGATGCGCAGTCCCAGCACTGAGTATGCTGAGGGAAGATTGCTGAAGCCAAGGAATTTGATTCAGGATCTTTTTTTTTTTTTTCCCCCAGTACTGGGTATCAAACTGTGGTCCTTGTGCTTGCAAGGCAGGGGGTGGAACCACTTAGCTAAACCCCCAGCCCCGTAAGGAATTTGAGATTAGCCTGGACAGCACAGCAACTCTCTGGCCCTGGCCTGAACCTCCTGAGTGGAACCCCCAGGACTGTGCCCAGGTGACACGGATGGCCACTGAGGTCAGGGGCCGCACCCCTGGTGCACCAGCCACCCAGCCTCATGGCCCGCCTCAGTCTCCTTCCACCTCCTTGATCCCCTCAGACACAATTAGTGACTTCCTCCTCCGAGTTCCTATATTCCTTTATTCAAGCCAATTATATAGCACTTATCCTATTATCCCTTGCGTTGTGAGAGTCCTCCCCCATAGACGATGAGATCTAAGCTATTAGTGATCTGAGTTTCCAGCGCATGGCATAGCACCTGGCATGAAGTAGGCACCTATGACATCATCGCAGATTACTTTGATTTTCTCTGCCCCTTTGCACTCTTTCCCTGCCCTGGCCAACCTGAGGTAATGTTTACACGGCCTTCCTGTCTGTGTTGGGCTCAGAGAGAGGAGTGGGTAAGGGGTCCGTGCACTCATGAGTGTGACTGGTTGGTTCATGCAGCTGTGCAGCTGGTGCAGCCATCTGCACAAAGGGCTCACCTCCCTCTCAGCACTGGAGTGGACGCGCCCTGGGCAAAGAGTGGGAAGGGTTGGTGGTGTAGGGAGGTGTGGGAGGACATCGAGAGAAGACTGGATCCCAACCCCACATCCAAGATCATGGGAGCCAGCAGGACCCCAGGGGTTTCTGAGCCAGCCTGGCCCCTGCTGCTGTCCCCAGAGAGCTAAACACACCCGGGAAGAAAAGCCAAAGAGGGCCGGGGATTTAGCTCAGTGGTTCCACCGCCTGCCTTGCAAGTGCAGGGACCCAAGTTTGATCCCCGATAGCAAAAACAAAAAAAAAAAGAGAGAAGCCGAAGAGAGCCCTGCCTCCCCAGGGTGAAAGGAAAGTGGCCTTGCACATCTGGAGTCTTCCAGGTAAGCATCTGTTCCTCAATGACTCCACTTTCGCCTCCAAATCTTCTGTGACCATGACTGTGTGTGCCCTCCTCACCCAAAACACACTGGAAAAGACATCGTGGGAAATGCAGTGCAAGTGATCCAAGTTGGTGCATTGTGGCTGACTCAGAAACACGACAGTTCTATTCAACTGAAGCAAAGAAATCTGAGATGAAGTGGTTTCTGGCAGAAAACCCAGGATGGACTGGCTGGTGAGGGAAGCCTTTCTACATCCCTGAGAGGGGAACTGGCTCTGGAAAGATGGGGAGGATTTCCAGGGAGACAGAGTCACAGTCCCCAAGAGAAGGCCCTGGTCACGGTGCGCTGGGTGTCATCCTTCAGGGGTGGGGTGGGCTTCAGAAAGATTGTCGGTGGGGATCGGAAGCACAGCCCTCAAGATGCAGTGATGGATTAGAACAGCACCGAAGCACTACAGTTAATAGAGTTCTGGCTAGTGTTATCTCAGGCAATCAAGCCTAGCAGGAAGCGGGAGAATCGTCCACCGCCTTGGACATAACCACTGATGCACTTTGTGGCCCTCGGCAAAACAATAAAGCTCTGTTGGCCTCTGTGCCCTCCTTGTAAACTGGCAGCAGACTGGTCTCCCTCTCACACAGTGAATGTGAGGAGTGAATATGGGACTCCCTGGAAAGTGCTTGGCAGCAGGCCTGCTGCCAGACTCGTTTTGTTTTTGTTTGGTACCAGGAAGAACTCAGGCCCTTGTGCTTGAGGTGGGTGGCAGCACCACTGAACAAAATCCCTGGCCCGGACTGTGTCATTCTTATTATTTCCCCCCAGAAGTGCTTTCCAGGCAGGTGGATTCCAACAGCTTCCGGGTGCTTCTGACCACTCTTGGGGCCCAGACTCGTTTAGCAGCTAGATCTGGCCTTGAGTGCCAAGAAACATCTGCTCTACTTGTGTTTATGCTTGCTTTACATTCAAACATTGTTTGCTCATTTCCTGGTCCCTAGCCCCAAAAGGTGCACTGTCCTGTAAAGAGCAGGTTCTATTTCCTTTGCCCAAGAAGTAAACTTTGCACAGCTTTTCTCTCTCCCGCTGTCTCCAAGGCACTGTCTTCCCCTTGCTCCTAAAAGAAGGTCTTCAGTGTTCCCCAACAGTCAGGAATGCACCCCCAGCCCTGCCTCCCATTTCCCATTCCACCCCTGCATCCCGTCCTCTCCCATTGAGTCCTGAGTCCTTTCCGCTGGGTCCCAGGGCTGCAAGTCCATCCTCCTCTTTCAGCATCCCGTGGTGGGGTCTCTGTTGAAGGCCCTGCTCAGGGCCACACTGTCAGTGCACCCTGTCCTAATCTCTGCCCACATTTTAGTCACCCTCACTGCAGTGCAGATGCAGCTCTTTGTTTTCACCTTATGTGTGGCAAATAACCATCGCGTGATCCTAAGACTGTCATTACTTGTGTTCTCATAAAAGTTCCCTGGAGCTGAAGCTCCTGCTTTGTCTTGTTTTCTAAAATCTCCTATTTCCCATTTCCTAGCACAGCATCTGGCATTTGTTCTTCCCCAGATGTTTACAGCTTGTCCTCCTGGGGGCATGGACTTGTGAGCCATTGGGAATACAGCAGGGAACAGAAAATAAAAACCGCAGCACTGGGGGGCTGTGAAGTTCGAGGAACTCATGTGGCCAATGGAGTGGCCGGATGCAGGGTTGGTGGGTGTCGGCCATGGCGGAGTGGGTGGGCACTCCGAGGAGAAGCTAATGATGACAGGATCTGGTGTGAGCTTCAGAGGCATTGCCTGTCCGCTGGGGTGAGAAGTAGTGAGGTTTGAGGTCTGTTTTGGCTCAGAGTCTCCTGGCTCATGGAGAGGATAGGAGATCGAGGTGTCTGAGACAATGCTAAGGCTCTCGGCCTGAGAGCTGCAGGTTATGGAGGAGGCCACACTGCAGGCGGGGCCGAGGCAGAAGGATTGAGAGGACACCTGTGGCGACAGATGGCAGATGATCAAGTAAAAAGTTTCATGTGTGCACATTTGAGAGAAAGAAGCTGGGAGTGGAGATGTTGTCCCATTAACCATTAACTGTCCAGGACGAGGCATTACCAGGGATGTTCACTTCCCACTTCCTGATTTTAATTCCATGCATGTCCAATCCACAAGTCCAGATGCTATGAAGGGACCAGAATGCCTAGGAATGTGGTCCCTGCCCTCGGTGTGAACAGGCGAAGAGCAGAGCTGGCTGAGGAGGGACCACGACACCTACCAGTCTTCCCAAGCCCCAGGGCTAAGTCCTGCTTGTGGCAGGGTCCCTCTCTCACCCCTCAGAGACGCTGGGCTGCTGGGGACAAGCTCCCCATCACAGATGCATGAGCCCGAGTAGAAAAGCATCACAATGGGGATAAAGCAAACATTAGTTGTTTGCATTAGGATCCTTTCTTGTGAGTCATTTCATGGAATAAACTGTAGGATAGGTCAAAAGCTAAGATATAGATGGGATAATTTCAAGGCTGCTTCTGTCAAGCAAGTCTAGTTTGACAAAGTGCTGTTCTTTTTCATTATTTTGTAAGTATTTAAACTGATAAATGAAACTGTAAAAAATGAACGTAGTATTTGTGGGATACCATATTGTATTTTGAGATACATATATTCACTGTGTAATATTTCACTCAAGTTAAGCTCATCTAATATATCTGTCTCCTCAAGCACTGATCATTTCCTTATGGTGAAATTCAGAATCTTTTCTTCTGCCCTTTGAAGTACGTAGCACACTATTGTCATCTGTAATCACCCTGGCGTGCAGTATCACACCAGAATTTATTTCTCCTATCTCACCACAGCTTGGCCTCTGTCTTAGCCACTTTCCTTGTCACTGAGACACAATACCAGACACTCACAACTTAAGGGAAGGACAAGTTTGCTTTGGCTCACATTTCAGTCCATGGTCAGCTGGCTCCAAGGTGGCAGGGCGTGCAGAGGGGCCCGGAGAGGAGAGCCACTCATGACATGGTGGGGAAAGGGAGGAGCAGAAGAGACAAACCCTTCAAGGCCACAACCCCGGGGACCCTCCTCTTCCAACCAGATCCAACCTCCTAACAGCAAGTCCGCTGGAAACTCAGCAGTGGACAAATCCGCTGATGGGTGTCACTCCGGGGATCCAGTCACCTCCCCAAAGCCCCACCTGTGAGTGCATGAGGCTTTGGGGGACATCTGGATATAAAGCAGAGCAGTGCCCATTGATCAGCCCGTCTCTAACCCTCCCTATCCACCCTCTCACCCCACCATCCTTCTCTGCATTGCTATGAGATTAGCTTTCTTAGATTCCATGGAGGAGAGAAATCATGTGGTATCTGTCTGGCTCACTTCACTTGACAGTGATTTCCGTCATGTTATTGCAAGTGACAGACTGCCAAAGGCTAGGTGTTATCCACTGTGTTACGCACCACATTTTCTGTATCGGTGCATCAGTTGACAAACACCGGAGCTGTTTCCGTTTCTTGGCCACTGTGAAAAGTGCTATGGTGGATGTGGGGATGCCGGTGACTCTCTGACAAACTGACTTCATTGCCTTTGGAAGCAATTGCTGGATATAGAAGTCTACTTTTTAATTTTTTGAAGACCTTCCATACTGTGCTCTGTAATGGCTGTACTAATATATATTTCCAACAGTGTGCAAGGATTCCCTTTTCTCCACACCCTCTCCAGTGCTTCTTATCTCCTGTCATTTTCATATCTGCCATTCTTGCTAGAGTGGTGATATCTCATTGTGCTTTTGATTTGCATTCATTCCCCTGATGGTTGGTGATATTGGGCTTTTTTGTTTGTCTGTTTTGCGTCATCATGCCTGGCTTCTGATGAGTTCTTTTGAAAAAAATATTATTTCAGTCCGCTTTCTGTGCTCTACCACATTCTGTAGCACTGTTTTCCAAGTGAATTGTGCAGGTGCCAGAGCTGGAGGGGAGAGAGAGTGGTCTGGGCAGGTGCAGATAGGAAGGTCCACCTGTACCATGGCCTCTCAGCGATCAGGCAGCCAGACCACAGGGGAGACTGTTGGTGTAGGCACAGAACAGAGAGAAAGCTGGGGGAGACCACAGAAGTGTCATAGGGTGATTCCCCCGCCCACAGCTACCCGTCCCTTCCACCTAGGAGAAGAGAATGTCCGTGTGTGACCCACGTCATAGGGACAGGGAGGTGACCACAGAAGGAGCTGGCATGTGAGCCGTGAAGGGGGTGGTGCATCTGGGTCTGGTGAATAGTGTGGAGTCTTTGAGGGTGACCAAGGGGCAGGTAGCTGGGGTCTGGGGGGGACAGGTGACAGCCGGCACTCATGCCAGCCTCTAGTTAACCAAGGAGAGCAGGGGACACACCTCTCCCAGCACACTCAGACATCCCTGTTAGCCTGTGTTTGAAGTGCTCACCTTCATTGGTTACCTGTGCAGCCACTTTTACTGGTGGTTGCATAGGTTAGGGTTCTGCAGAGCTGCAGAGGCAGAAGGATGCGTATGTGTGCAGGAGATTTATAGGATGGGCTCATGCAGTTAGGGAGTATGCAGTCGGCTGGTGGGACAGCTCAGTCACAGGCCAAGGCTGAGAACAGGGTGGCCCTGGCATGAGCTGGAGCTCCAGCGTTGGAAAACCCAGAGTTCTGAGGAGCATGAGCAGCTGAGGATGCTGTCGCAGCTCAAGGAGCAGCTTCTCATTCTCCGTACGTTCTAGAAACACCTCCAAACACACCCAGGAGCAGCGTTTTGTCTGGTGTCTGGGTATCCCTCAGCCCAGTTAGGTGCACACATAGAATGACCATCACAAGGCTGGCAGTGTAGCTCAGAGGTGGAGAGGTGTCAAGCCCTGGGTTCCAGCCCCAGCCCTACAGAACAAAAATTAACCTACATGGTGATTTTCCTAATTCTGCTCCTTACTTTCATGGGTGCACTCTTATTCGTAACGTGGAGTCTAAGTGCTTCAAATTAATGTAAAATGTGCTGAGCATGGTGGTACATGCCTGTAATCCCAGCTCTCCGGAGGCAAGGGCAGGAAGGTCACTGTGAGTTCAAGGCCAGCTTTGGTACATAGTTCAAAGCCTATCTGAACTACCTTACGAGACCCTGCCTCAAACAACAAAAATTAATGTAGAATGACATCATCTGTGATAAATGAGGGAGAGTTGGAAAAAGGCGGGGAAAGTGGGTCCTTTTTGAGGTCTGTTGCAGAAGGGTTTGGGTTTGGGCCAGAGTTCTGTGTGAGGGCAGAGACTGCAGTAGGTCAAGGTGTGCAAGGTGCTGGCTGGTGTTGGCAGAACAGGCATCAGCAGCGAACTATGTTTTCTAAGCGTCCAGTGCTGTTGTTTGTCATTCTGGCAAAGTGGCTGCTCCACGCATACAGGGAGTTTGGGTTCTGAGTTGTAGATTAGCTCTACTTGCTGCGCAAAGGAGGCAAGTGATATACAACCTTCCCCAGCATCCACCCGAACTCCAACAAGCAATCCCTGGGCTGGTATAGTTTATGTGTGTGATGGTTTTGATTTTCTTTTTTTGTCCTCAAGAAGTCGTGAGCGTATAGCGCTTTATCAGAGACTACTGAAGGACTGTTTTACAAGGTCACACACTGCTTCGCCAAGAGAACACAGAAAGCCCATCTCCCCATCTATTTCAAGTTTCCCGTGGAATTCCTAAGCAATCTCCAGCAAACTGCAACAAATCTGCAGTTCTCCTTCCTTCTCTTGGACCACAACTGGGGTGGGCATCCATGACATCCACACATCACTTATAAGATTTTCTTGTTATTAGGGGCTTGTTGTGCGCACATCTGAGAGTCTTATCTGTGATAACTGCTGGTCTTCATTGCAAAGAAATGGGCACCTTTAGGAACTTTGCTTGCAGATAAGAAATTAGAGCCTTAGTGAGGTTAAGCAGCTTTGCGTGCCTCCCCCCAGGTACCAAGTGGCAGAGCCACTTGAAACCAGAATCTGGATCCGGGACGTTGTGTGCTCACACCTCCTGCTCTGTCTGTGTCCCCAATCTAATGGATAACGATCCTGCCCACGGCACCTTTGTATAATACGCCCTCCTTGTTGGATGAGAGCCAGGATCATGCTGGGGGCTTGACGGCCCCACCTGCTAGCCCAGCATTTCTCAGCCTTGGCATCCTGCCATCAGCTCCATAAGATGCAACATGGATTAACTCCTCAGACCCCGTCCCTGGACTTACTGGGCCCATCTGTCCTCTGGCGATGGGGTGGGGCACTCTTGCTTTGCTCTGGTTTGTTTCTTGTTCCGGCTGTTTCTCCTCCCTGAGCCAGGCCTGGGGCCTTGATGGCTGAGGGCAACTGCTCCCTCTGGCTCTGGGAGCTGATGCTGTGACTCAGAAAGGGCTGCCTTGACCCTGTCTCTCAGCGCTGCTGCTGGGGCCCTGTGCATGAGATTCTCATCTTCTCTTGATCAGACTGCTTTGCATATTTTTGTTTGATTTGTTCCCTGAGGGATAGGAAAGTGCATGAAATAACTATGGAGAAGGACCAGGGAAGGTTTTTCAGAGCGGCTGAAGCAGGCTCTTCGGGAGTTGTCGCACACTATTGTCTGAAAAGTAGAATCTGTAGCAGCCCCCAGGGTTCTTAGCACCTCCAAGTGCGCTTTGAGTACTCACTTGACGCGAGAACATAGACTAAATACAGCTAAATCTTTAGGCAAAATATACAGGTATCTGTAAAAAGTATGTTTATTAAAGACTGGTCACTGGCAATGGTGGAAATTATTTCCTGGCCTTCATTCCCCACAGCGCCCCCAAGGGAAACCTCCCAGTCACTTGGGCCTTCGGGTGGCACCTGATTCCCAGGACAGTGCTCTGCTAGAGTAGCATCATTTAAGAATCAAGGTGACTCAAGAAGCTTCATGACCCGGGCGTGGTGGCTGACGCCTATAATCCCAGCACCAGGGAGGCTGCGTGAAGCAGGAGGATCACTGAGTTTGAGGCCAGCCTGGGCTACTAGAGAGTTCAAGGCCAGCCTGAACCACCTAGCAAGACTCTCAAAAACAAACCGAAACAACTACAGTGAAAAAGCTCAAGGAGAGAATGACTTTGTCATTTTGGTAGGGAATAGTGTGAGATATAAGATGAAATGTTTGGGTAAATGTAGTAGAGTAAAAGGTTCTGTTCATATAATAAGAAGTCCAACAATACTGTGGCTTTAAAATGAAGTTTACTCTCTTGTCCTGTAATAGTCCAGGGGGCCAGACAGGGCTCACGAGCTGGGCCATCTGCAGCGTGGCTCTGTCTTTTGGTCACCCCAGCCTTGGCTCATAAGGAACGCATGTTGGAGGGGTGCATGTGCCAGGCCAGGAAGTGGGCTCCTCCCTTCTCTCTTACTTCATTGTCACATGGCTGTGTCACAACACAGAGGCTGGGGGCATCACTGAGAATGAAGGGGACGGTTCACAGACAGCTGGCAGTCTTGCCACACTCGGCCCCTGCGGCCACCAAAGAGCAGCCAACACCCTGTGTCCACAGCTGGTCCTTCAGTCAGATGTGGTTCCTGATGCCTGGGAACTAATCGGCAAGTTGTCTCCTGAGCTGCTCTTCACACCCTACCAGGGAGAAGAAAGAGCCAGCTAAAACTCCCAGTCAGGACAGGAAAGAAAGGGGCACACATGGCCGCCCAAGTCCGTGGCAGAGCAGCGGAAGGCCCTGCCCTGGCAGAAGGGGGCATCCGCATTCGACTCTCGTTCTACCCTGTGGGTGAGAGTCTCATCCCGGCTCTTCCTGTCCCTTGCCCTTGCCTTAGAGGAAGGGGCTCTTGCCGCTCGGATTCCTCTTTGGCCAACCTAGAGTGGCTCAGGGACTTGTCCCCCACCCTCCGATGGCCTTGCAGCCCACTGTCTGCTTGTGGAAGCGAGGCTGAAAGTGCGCCAGCGTGGCTGCCCTGGGCCGTGGGCCCTTTGCCCCTCCAGTTCTCACAGCAGCTCGCTGGCTTCTGATCCCTTCCCTCCAGACAGTCCACACCCCAGTGAGCTCCCCAGCATCCTTTCAGGGCCCCTGACGTTCCCCTCTCCATTTCAGGGCAGCTGCTTGGAAGCCTCTGAAGCTGCACACTTGGAAGGGATGGCAGCCCTGGGTTCTAAGTCTAGTCTCCTGTGGTTTGAGGTGTAAACATTACTGGCTCTTCCGGCCCTTCAGGGTCCCAGACCCTTATTATCTCTTCCTTTGCATCCCTGCACATCAACCTTGTGGGCGCCTCAGCAATGTGATCCTCCTTCTGCTCTAGGCCAAAGGACAGTTTGTTCTTGTTTTTGGAGAATCAAAAAGACTTTGTTGACACAGATCCAAGTTTTTAAAATTCATTTTCCCTGTGTCTATTCTTTTTTTAAATTGCGATAAAAATCATAGCATGAAATTTGCTACTTTTAAGTTGCAAACTCAGTGGCAAAAGTGAAACCACTCATCCAACGTAACTGTCCGATCCCCACCTCCAGCCAGCCTCTGGCAACCTCTACACCGCATTCAGTCTCTGTAGAGTTGACTCCTCCACACACCTCAGGCCAGTGGATCATGGCTTCACAGTCGCTCTCTTGAGTCACTGAGACAGAATACCCAACACCCACTACTTACAGAAAAAGAAATTTATTTTTGGCTCACAGTTTCAGACGTTCTAGTCCATGGTCGGCGGCTCCAAGGCAGAAACAGCATGATGGAAAGGGCCTGCCTGAGGAAAGCTGCTCACATCATCATGGCGGCCAGGAAACACAGGGAGAAGGGAAAAGCTGTTGAAGGAGATCCACCCTTCCAGGTCTTGGCTCCAGTGACCACTTCTGAGCAGACCTACCTCCCAAGAGCAAGTCAGCTATACCACCCCTGGGATCCAGTCACCTTCCAAAAGCCCTGCCTCTGAGCGCCTGAGAGTTTGGGGGCACATTCTGGATCTAAAGCATAACAACACAGCATTTGTCTTTTTGTGAATGGGCTGTTTCACTTAGCATAATATCTTTCGGGTTTATCCGTGTGGTAGTATGTGTCAGAATCCTCGTCCTTCTATAAAGCCAAACAATATCCTGTTATATGTGCATACCACACTTTGTGTAGCCACTCATCCACTGACAGACACTTGGGTTATGTTTCCCCCTTGGCAACTGTGAATAATGTCGCCATGGCCAAGGGTATACAGGTATCTGTTTCAATCCCCACTTTCAGTCGTTATGTTCACACCCCTAGAGGAGAATTTCTGCATCATACAGTGATTCTATTTTTTAAGTTTTGGAGGAAGTACCATGCAGTTCCCACAGTGGCCGCAGCATTTCACATTCCTAAGAACACTGTAGAGGTTTAGATTTCCCTGCATCCTTGCTAGCCTTGGTTTTTGTTTTTTAATAGTCATTGTAATGAGTGTGAGGTGGTACCTGTCATTTTTTTATTAGTCTGTGTTTGTGATACATGATCATTACATTCATCTTAGGGAATCGGTACATACACAGATCACATCCTGATTATCTTAACTTCATTTGTCCAGATCCCTTTCCATCTCCACGGAGTCTGTTTCCCTGTTTCCTACCATCTATTGCTTATTTTATTCTTTATTTATACTTTGGGTTTCTCATAGAAGAGAAAACGTGATATTTAACACTCTGGGTCTGATTTATTTCACTTAGCATTATGGTCTTAAGATCCATCCATCTTTTCATCCTTTTTGATGAAGTGTTTTTAAAAATTTTTACTGTGGTAAGACATACGTAGTAAAATTTGCCATTTTCATGGTTCTTAAGTATGAAATTAATTACATTCACAATGCTGAACAGCCACTGCTGCTTTTTTTTCTAAAACTTCTTCATCACCCTGTGAATGAAAAATGTTGAGGTAAATTCATAACAATTAGACAATTGTCACAAGACAGTTAGTCCCTAAATACTTCAGTATGCATCTCTAGAAATTGGGGACTATGTAATGCAGCAGCATTATTATGTGAATCTTTCCTCATATTCCTTTGAGGGAATTTACACACAGCGCTATACTGGCAAGGGAGGCTGCTAATTAGCGTACAGTTGAGTGGCCGTTTACCCAGTAACAAAGCAGTAAAGATTTTTAATTGATTTACACTATAAGATTGGAGAATAGTAGTATTAGAACTATGATGCAGTGTCTTGATGATGTTATTAAAGACTCATTCTTTTTGCCTTCTATTCTGCTATCCTTAATATATTGGCTCTGGGTCCTCACATTTGTCACCTCATGGTTACATAATGGCTGCCATTGAACAAGGTACTATATTTTCACTCCGTTGTTCCCAGTGGGAAAGAAGGAAAATGGGCAGAAATGAAGCTTAGGGCTGCAAACCCTTCTCATTTGCTACTCTGCAGACTTTTTTGCATCATCTTGGCCAGGTAGAAGGGAGTCTGGAATGTTACTTGTCCGTAAAATAGTGATGCTTGGCTTCACCCATTGTGGCTTGTGCTCTCGGGCAGAGCTTGTTGCTGTCCTCAATAAAATCAGAAGTCTGTTAGCTGGGGGAAAGAAAAGTGACTGTCAGGTTGGCAACTGCATTTGTCACATGCAGACAGTATATTTATTATCATTAGAAATATAAATGGAGTCCAAGGACTCCCTTTCTCTTGGCAGAGAAACTCCACGGTGTTGTTGAGTTAAAGTCCTTGCACAGGGAATTCCTCCTGGGATTATTCCTTGCATGCAGCTGGGACAGCGCATTCTGTCTGTGTCTGAGAAAAAGAGTCCTTCTGTTCCAGCATGAAAGCATCCCTAGAGTCATCTGTCAATGAAGGAAGGTGATCACTGCTGAAAATCAAAGTGGCACTGGAGAAAAACCAGTCACCATTGGTTCTAATTAAAAGTCATAGTCCCCTTTTGGGAATGGAATCATTGTACAGAAATCCTTTACTAACTAGTACATTGGGTTTTGTCATTGCTTATGAGAAATTTTGTGGGGGGTGGGGGTCAGACTGACCTCATGGATGGGTAATGTTTACACCTGCAGAGTGCGGGGTCATATACTCTTAAGGTGACACTAGGTCATCTGACTCTCATGTCACCCCAAACTTGGGATTCTGTGGGAAAAAATGTTAACCATTAGCAGAATGAGTGGGACTTATTTTTTCGGCTGTATCATACGTTTCCCCATGCTGGCTTACAGCTGAGAATCTGTAAACACATTAGGAAGAAAACAAAACCAAACAAATAGTCCTTGTCATTACCACTTCTAATTGCTGATGAATTACAACCAAACGTCAGTCCCTTACATGTGCCTGTGGCACACATGGTGAAGATGCCCAGTGGCTCTGGGTTTGGACCCTGTGACGATCCTGGTTACTCGTGGGTGGCTCGTTAGTCTTTGTGCTGCAGTCCAGCTGGCCTTGAGAATGGAATGAAGAGTTGTTGTGGCAGGGAGCTCATTTCCTGATAAATCACAAAATGGAAAAGATACCTGAAGAGCCCAAACAGCACGTGGACTGGAGCATACCACCGTGTGTCACTTACCCACAGGGGTGTGTTCTGAAAACAGTGACAGTAGGTGAGCTCTGCCTTCGAAGGACATCGTACCAGGTGCTTCACACAAACAGGCCTGGTATGAGGTCAGCAGGCAGTGTAATCTCAGGGGACCGTCACATAGGAGGCTTGTGGTGAACAAAAATGTCCTTATGCAACGCATGACTGTAGTTAATTTTTTTTTCCTTTTAAGACAGGGTCTTGCTAAATTTTCCATGTGGGTTCAACCTCACAATCCTGCTCCCACCTCCTGAGTAGCTGGGATTACAAGCCTGTGCCACTACACCAGTAGTTAACGTTTATGACATGCTAGACACTGCTCTGAATGTTTTGTTTTACTTTTACTCTTCATAAAAACCTTGTGAGACTAACACCATTATGATCCTCACTTTACTGGTAAAGAAACTGAGGCCCAGGACTTCATCAAGGTCCCACAACTACTAAGTGGGCTGGGATTCCCCACTGCCCCGCATAATAAAAAAATCCTTATTTACAACAAGCAAATCTTTTCCAGTCCCAGAAAATATTATCTTCACTTTTGTGACATGTCACAGTCGTTATTACAAGCATTTTCTACTGGACACCATGGTGGTTCACATCTCTGATCTCTGCTACTGTGGTGGCGAAGGCAGGAGCATCACAAGTTTGAGGCCAGCCTGGGCAACTTTATTATACCCAGTCTCAGTAAATAAATAAATAATAAATAAATGGTGAGCAACATTCCTAGGGTGCACAGGACTCCAGGTTCAGTCCCCAGCACTGCAAAAAATAGAAGTGTTTTTCCCCCTAGGTTTAGTTTACTGATGACTGAATCAATAAAGGATTTTTTGTTTGTTTGTTTGTTTGTTTGTTTGGTACCGGGGGTCAAACTTGAGACCTATGCTTGCAAGGCAGGTGTGGAGCCACTGAGCTAAATCTCTGACCCTCAATAAAGTTTTAAAAGCTGAAAATGAAGTAGGAAGGGGGGGGTTGACTTTTCCTTTTGTAAATTGGAGGTGTTTCACTTATCACTTGATGAAATAGAAAGCTTGTCTTTAAAGACTGAAACTGGTGAACATTATGTGGCATTGACTTTGGCAGCTTCATTTGACAAGAAAAGTATGAACAGGCATGACTGTGGCTGTGTGAAGACCCCCTTTTGCATTGTTGGTAAAAAGCTCCCATGGATTCGATTCTATTTCTCTGTTTGCATGAAGAGAGTAAATTTCTTTGGCCCTTTTCAGCTATAGACTTTCAGAGCAATAAAAACATCCATAGTGGGGCCAGTACAGTCGTTCTGCTTCAGTTCATTTTCTCTCTGAGGAAAAAATGAGTGCTTCAGGCGTGCCAGGCCACAAAAGGAGCAGACGGAAGACAGGGTTGTCACTGTGACACACAGTGTGTCCAGAGTTCCCACGCTGCACTGACCCACACTCAGACGTGGAGGGACACGTTCACTGGGGGAGAACGCCTTTGTCAGTAGAAATGTACTGAGGCAACAGTGGTGGCCGCCTGAGAAGATGTGCCCATCTGGACACCAGCTTTGCAATTCACTTGGATAAATAAGACCATTTGGAGCAGAGTCTCCCATACCAAATACGAGTGCCAGACCCTTTCAAGAGAGTTGATGCAACTCTGGCTCCTTTCCCCCTTTTGTCAGAATCCCATTAAGTGACAAGGTTCCAGACACAGCCACTTAGGACCTGGGAACACTTTGTGGTTATGTAATATTACTGGAAGATCAGCACCAATAGAGTAAATATCACACAGAATTTCTTAAGAGTTCAGTTCAGAATGCAAAGATTAAATTCTTGGAGTGTGTAGTATTCCTTCCTTCTCTCCGTCTTTCCTTAAGGAGGTAAGGAAAACTATTCTCTCCCGGTGGGCTGGACCGTATTTATTTTCTCGGGAGGATTGGAACTCATCCCTGCTGGGACACTAACTCCAATTTGGGGGACACTTTTTAACATGACTGGAAGCAAGGGACCAGTTAATGTGGGGGAATGAAAGGGAAAGAACCCTCTCACGATTTTAACTTTACTTTCTTTTATTGTTATTACTGTTGCTGGTTTGGCAAGACGGGGTCTCACTATGTAGTTCAGGCTGGCCTGGAAGTCACAGCCATCTTCCTGCCTCAGCACTCCTGGGTGCTGGCATTACAGGCAGGTGCCACCATGCCCGGCTATCAGTTCTAACTTTAATTCTCAGGCAACAGTGAGGCAAAGGCACGAGAGTTAGTTTAACAGACCTGTCCCCTTGTGCTTCACCAAGGTACTTGCAGTCAAGAGCATTATCTGAAGTTCCCGAGCCAGGGCAGTTCAGAGTTGGTCCTGTTCACTTCCTGGTGTCTGCACTAACCCCCAGCACCAAGAACCCCAAATTATTTGGTCACATAATAAGCTGGATGTGAACTAAAGGACAAACAGATGCTCTGGGACCAGAAAAGAAAAGAAGTATCTATAACAGAGTCCCGTTCTTCCGCTAACAGTCTCACCCAGGAGGGAGAAGGAAAGGAAAGGACAGAGATCTGTCACACGGGGTGGTGTCAGGTCAACAAAAGCAGAAACCAGTCCTGAAAGAGCTGTGCACTGTGATCTGCTGGTCTGCAGGTGGGCTTGGCACTTTACAGGCCTTTGTGGAGCAAAAGTGGGTGGGGAGATGGAGTAGGCACAGGAGCTTTACACACACACGCAGACACACACACACACACACAGGCCTCTGATCCTAAACTGGTACTTACCAGCTGCCCAAAGAACCTAGTATGGGGACGCATAGCATGGCTATGGCTGTGTCCTTCAGTGTAAGAATCTCCTGCTATGGCTGCAGGAGTCTGACTTCCATAGTCATGTTTCCTGATGCTGGCCAAAGGAATTTATAAACTGCCTAGGATCTGGCCAAATTCAGTAAGACAATAAAGCCTTATATTTAGAAAAGGCACAACCAGATCACAGATTTAAATGTAAAATTATAATTTTTTTTTAAAAAAACAAGAACATGGGAGAAAATCTTCAAGAACAAAGTTAGGCAAAGAGTTCTTAGGCTTGACATCAAAAGCATGATCTATAAAAGGGAAATTAGGCAAGTTAGCACTTTTCAAAAGTAAAAATGTTTGCTTTGCAAAACACCCTGTTAAATGCCAAGTCCGTTCAATGGGGAATGACAGTCTTTAGGTAAACAGCTCTAGATCTTTACACATGAAACAATGAACCATATACAAAACTCACAATGGACCTAAGCCCTAAGTGGGAAGAACGAAAGCTTTAAAACTCTTTGAAGGAAACAAGAAGAGAGAGCCCTGACAGCACTGCATTTGGGAGGGATTTCTTGGCTAGGACACCAAAGCACGGGCCACAAAAGAAATAAATGAATTGGACTTCATCAAAATTAAAAACTTCTAGGGCCGGGAATTTAGCTCAGCAGTTCGGTGGCCTGCCTTGCAAGCACAAGGATGCGAGTTCAATCCCCGGTACAAAAAAAAAAAAAATTAAAAACTTCTGTGCTTCAAATGACAGTTCCAGCAGAGTGAAAATGTAATTTACACAATGGGAGAAAACTTTGTAAATCTCATATTTGATCAGGGATTAATATTCAGAATATATAAAGAACTACAACTCAACAACAACAACCCCACTTGAAAATAAGCAAAATAGTTGAGTAAACAGATAAGCACATTGTCAATAAGCTCATTTTTCACACAAATCTACACAACTGATAAAATTATATAAAACTAAATACACAAAGTAAAGGAGTGTGCATAAAACTGGTAAAATCAAAATAAAGTTGGTGGATTGTGCCAATGCCAATTTCTGGGTCCCTGATACTGTACTGTGGTTCTGCGGGATACTGCCATAGAGAAGAGGCAGCGGAGGATACACCAGATCTCTCTCTGCTGTTTCTCACAGCTGCATCATGTGAATTTATAATTATCAAAAGAAAAAGAGAGAGAAAAGAAAAGCACAGTTGAGGAGAACCAGCATAGTTCCATTGCACATTCAGATTGATTGACTCACTCTTCTCACCTAACGCATCTGTCAGAGTTAAGAAAGGGCAGTTTTCATCTATCGTTAGACAAGGGATACAGTGCTGTTTTCCCAGAATTTGGACTTAGGCTGCCCTATGAAAGTTGAACTAGTAAAAATAAAACAAGTGCATAGCCATTGCCAGTTTAGAGGCTTCCAGAACAAAATAAATGAGTGAGCTGGGCATCGTGGTGCATACCTGTAATCCTACCGCTCTGGCAGGCTGAAGCAAGAGGATTGCAAATTTGAGTCCAGCCTGGGCAGCTGAGCAAGATTCTGTCCTTTTCTTTTTTTTGGTCCTGGGGATCAAACTCAGGACCCTGTGCTTGCAAGGCAGGTGATGGCATCACTGAACTAAATCCCCAGCCCCTAAGATTCTATCCTAAAAAGAAAAAAAACGTGTTAAAGAGGAGATGGGGGTTGGAGCTCAGTGAAAGCCCTGGGTTTAATCTTCAATACCAAGGGTGGGGAAAAAACCAGTAGTGCGCAATGACAGATAGCAAAACAGTAGGACCTCAGGAAGGTAGACCTTCAGTATTAAGATGTTATGGTGCTGATTTGGGGGGGGCATTTGAAGAAAAATGTTACTATCAAGAAAGGTGTCTGCACCTTTTAAGAAAAGCTTCTGGAAAAATGGGAGCCCAGAGAAAAAAGTGTTACATTGTCCTGAGCCCTGCCCTGCCTGGGACCTTGTCCCAACACAGAAGTGGACCTGGTGGGTGGTCACGGTTGTCAGGCTTGGGAACACTGGTTAAGAGTGCGGCGCTTTTCCTGCTGCACCGTTCATCCTCAGCACAATCCTGCAGGATGGGAGTTACCTCTGTGGTTAGACAAAGGCTTAGAGAGTGAAGGACTCACCCAGGATCCCACAGCTGGGAAATGGCAAGGCTGGAGGTCAGTCCAGTGCTGTGCTGGACATTTCTGTTCGCCGTCCATCTTTCTTTGCTGGAAGTCAGTGTGGGACATGAGTGTGGCTCGTTGCTGTGGCCTTAGGGCTGGCTCATTAACTCTTCATCTCTGCTTCCCTGCTTCCAAATCTTGGGTTCCCACACAGATGGTCCTAATAGGGGAGCCAAGTGTTTACTTGTCCATTTGACAGCTGTGTTTTTCATTGTACACTGATACATTGGCATTCTGTTCTGTCCCCCATCACGTGTAAAAAGGATCCCTGTTTCCACTAGGGGTGACAACTCTGAGTATACTGTAGCTTTCTGTTACAGCAAAGATATGAAATACTTCACGTAGGTTAACTGCCGAGGTTCTACATCCTGGGAGGCCTCAGTCTTCTCTGTCTTTCTGCCTCTCTCTGAATCTACCAGTCTTCCTGAGGTGAGGCAGGGAAATAGCATTACAGATATGAGGAGATTAACCCAGGCCCAAGGAAGCTGTGGTTGGAAACTCAAGCTCCTAACTGCCCGGTGTGACTGTCTCAGCCAAACTCATCCTGGCCGCACACCGACTGCAGTGGCCCATCTAGAATAATAGGTTTACCTGCTCTGTCACCACTTAAGCCATTGCTGTTAGTGTAATTGGCCACTTTCTTAGCCCACATCTTTGCAGCCATAACTAGAGGGAGAGGCAGCGACTGGCCATATCATGCAGGTTGAAAATGTCCACATTCTTCCACATTGCCTGGTTCAGACACACATGCCTGGTTCAGACAGAAGCTTTTATAGCAGACCCCTTACCTGCTGGTTCTCAATTCTATGGTTTCTGATACCTGCAGTCAACCATGGCCTGAAGATGTTTAATGGAAAATTCCAGATAAGCATTTCCTAAATACTGAATTGAATAGTGTGATGAGATCTCATATCTTCTTGCTGCATCCTGCCCAGGACTTGAATCGTCCTGTGTCTGCTGTGTCTACACTGTATTTATGACCAGCCCGTTACTCACTTAGCAGTGGTCTCAGGCAGCATGGCAGCTCTTGTGGTAACACAGTGCAGTGTTCAAGTGACCCTTATTTTGTTTAATAATGGGCTAAAGCCCTCCAGTAGTGATGCAATTCTGATATGCCCAAGGGAAGCTTCCTCTGAGAATGTAAGTATATCTAGGGAAAACCTCCTTTAAGTGAAAATGCACATATGTATCATATATAGGAAAAACCATAGTCTAGGTAGGGTTCAGTGCTATCTGGTTTCAGGCATCCACTGGGAGTCTTGGAACAGGTCTGCTCAGTGAAGGCCAGACTGCTGAATACACATGTTCCTTGCTGAACCACTGAGTTCCAGTTCTGCAGTTAGGTCACTAACTGAATTGGTCGCCAAATGAGGAATTGTCCATAGTGTGTACATTACAGTGCTCTGAGCAAAGAAACGGTCAAAGGAAACTCCGGCCGGATGACTTTGCTTTTATCTGCGTAACTCTCACATGCAGTACTGTACTGTGTAACAGAACACGGAACTACAGCCCTGTACAGTACAGTCAGCAAAACATGACAGTGCATACTATAGAAGCAGCCACCGCAGGGCTGCACTGCCACGCAAGTTCTGGTGTCCTGCATGCAGGTTGAAAGTCTGAGCAGCCCACCTCGGCGGTAAGTCTGAACAATTGCTAAATAGGTTGTTGAATGAGGAATATCTGTACATTGCAGACTGGTGCATGGAAAGAGTTGTATCCATTAGGACCACCACTCAGCACTCCCACTGTCCTTACAGTTTCTGGCACGAGTAAAGGGTCAATAATTATTAAATTGAATCAGATTCTATTGGATTAAATTAAATTGATTGAAAGTGCCTGTCGTGTCTTTTAGCTCCTAGATTCTCTAATTTGACATCCCAGCCCAGACAGTGTTTAGATGAAGACACAACTGTTACAGATATGCTGTTAGGCCATGCCTGTCTCCTAGTCAGAAGGCTCTGCTGAGGAAAGCAGGCTGGGTCTGGGAGCTCACATCACAGCCTCTGGACAGCCGCAGGGTCTCGGCAGGTGTCTGCGCTTGGATGAGGTCACGTGGCACTGTTGGGTCAAAGCCAGTAAATGTACTTATTGCAGCTAGTCATAAAATTCAAAATAATGAGCACTGAAGTCTCCCAAGAAATACCATTTCATTGCATTGGCATTCTGCTTGTCAGGTGACCTCCAGTGGAAGGCACTCGGGTACTTTATTTTCTTAGACCTTGTGTTTTTGCCGAAAAGATTATGTTGGCATCTAGTGTATCTAACATTTGGTCTGAGGCTTTTAGGCAAGGATGAGATGTAAAATGATAATTAATTATTTCTTTTGGTTTGATACCTGCCATTTTATTTAAGGCACGAGGAGGGGAAGTTCAAACAAGGAGATGGGTCAGGGTGTCCTTGGCAATGTGTTGTTCTAGTACATTCTGAGGCTGCTGGTGGGAACAGGGACATGCAAGCTTGCTGTTGCTAGGACCATGTCAACTAGGTCTACAATAAACAGAATACAAGGAGCATTTCCTTGCACTCCGGGCTATTTTGGCAGGGCAAATCAGGGCTCAAAGGGAGGGAAGTCACAAAGTACAGGCAAGATGCCTCCTGATCGTAGCCAATCCTGAGCCAGCTCCCGAGGTACCAATAATCTGAAGCTTCTAGCTTTCGCTTCATTTGGGGGGAATTCTAATTGACATATTTTTGCTTTAAAAATATAGTAATATTTGGGAGACTGAGGCAGGAAGATTCCAAGTTTAAGCCCAGTCTGGGTGACTTAACAACTTAGTGAGGCACTGACTCTAAATAAAAATTAATTAATTAATTAATTAAATCTTGGGGTTGTAGCCCAATGTCAAAGCCCGAGATTCAGTCCCTAGTACCATCACCACCACCAAAAAAAAGACATAAGCAAAAATGTCTGATGTTTGCTTTTCCAGAGTGTGTCCTGGCGCTGATTTAACGCAGTTTCCCAGAGTGTTTATCTTTAGACTCTGCAGAGACAGCTGCTCAAAGCTGAGGTTTGCAAAGCATTTGTCATTCCCCTCTACCTCGTTAATTTACTGAGTAACCATTTGTTTCTGACACTCTTTCTGCCGGCCTGTAGATGACGTACATGTCCCAGTCACAAATCCATAAATGTTAAGAACAGCACTAAAAGAAGGTTGGAATATATCTTGGTTCCTAGCTTTTCTCCTGAAAGTCCTAGCCCAGCCCCACTGTACTTTCTTAAATGTACTGATGTATTTACAAGGACAAAAGTTTTTATGAGAAATTTCCCAACAGATCACAGCTAAGACTTAAATCTTTAATGCTAGATAGCAATCCCTTAACTTCACCTAAGCAGGTGGCAGTGGTGACACTGACTTGAATCATAGTTTCATAAAATAATTTTTTTTCTTCCAGTTGGACTTCTTTCTCATCTTGAAAGAGTTAGGTAGACTCTGGTCTTGATTATTAATGTCTGTTCACATCATTTCAGCGGTGCAGGCATGGATGGGAGGAAATGCAGCGTCTGGATGTTTCTACCTCTTGTATTCACTTTATTCACTTCAGCTGGACTGTGGATAGTGTGAGTATGCTCTTAACTAATGATTTTGCCCTTCAAGTGCAATGTAGATAACAGAATTTTAATAGTATTTATGAAGCGCATCTATATGAATGTATTTATAAATATTTTAATATATCTACTAATTCAACTTGCTAAAGTTCCCATTTCAATTCTTCTTTTATCATTCAAAACAAATAAAACAAGACTAATAAATTAAGCAAAGCAAATAATGAAGAATACTGGTTTTATTTTGTGAACATTTTGTCAGCTGGTTAGATGAATTCATTACTTGCAAACTGTTCTTATCTGACACTGACATGCTGTATATTTCATTCCCACTCCAGCTATTGGTGACAAGGTCTAATAGGTTTTTAAAGTGAAGATCATTACATCAGAAGCCCTGGCTTACCATAAAAATATTCATACATTTGCCTACTTCAAGTAATACTCATTTTAAGGAAATTATTTTACTCCCCTGAAGTTCATTAACAGTGTGGACATATATTCCTGAGGAATTAGAAACTCTGAATTATAATTTCAGCTTGTTCAAAGTTGGAAGGATTTATTTCTTTGCTTTCCAGATTCCAGAGTGTAATCATTGTCATTAATTTTGAGGGTATTTTGAAAATTAAGGATATATCAATAGTGACATTCTGACCTTCAAAAAATTAGGTGACCTCTGGGTTAACAATTAGAGTATTTCCTCAGAAAAGAATAAGTATGACAGTACAGTTAGGCTAATTGAACTGGGAAACAAATGCTTCTTGGGGTTGTTTTTGCTTTGTTTTTATTTTTTTTCCAGCTTTAATTGAGTTTATTGGTACATTTTAGGGATACAGTACAGTTACATTCATTGTTGGGATCTTGTACCTCTACATGACATCTTGATTCTCATTTTTTCCCCTTACCCCTGCCCTCCCTTCACCCCCTTCCATTTTCTGATACCTCTTCAATCTCTTTATTCGGAGTGTTGTAGTTTTCAGAGGAGAGGTCTTTGACTTCTTTCACTAGGTGGATTCCTAGGTATTTCAATTTTTTTAATGCTATTGTGAAA
>NW_022900944.1:17478905-17538695 GCF_012274545.1 Fukomys damarensis
TTTTTTTTCCAGCTTTAATTGAGTTTATTGGTACATTTTAGGGATACAGTACAGTTACATTCATTGTTGGGATCTTGTACCTCTACATGACAAGTCTTGATTCTCATTTTTTCCCCTTACCTCTGCCCTCCCTTCACCCCCTCATCCCCTCCCCATCTACAAACACTTTATTTTCATCTTTTCATTCTCTCACATTTTTTTCTTTTCCCTTTTTACTCTTCCCCTACCCGTCCCACCTTCCCTACACCTTTGGCTCCTTTCTTCCCATTTCTAAATGTCAGTAATCTTATTAGGATCTTATGCATTATTGTTTGCTTTGTTTTTAAATTGCTTTGGCTTATAAAGTTATTGTTGTTTCTTGATAGATACTTCATAGCTGTGGAAGATGACAAAATTTTACCATTAAATTCAGCTGAAAGGTAAAGTTGATCTCTGGGGAATTCGTTGTTCACACGTATAGATTTGGCAAAAACGTCGCTAGAGAGGTTAAACTGCACACGTGACTACACTTTAATGTGCACCCCTGTGCTTTTTATTATCCAGGAAACCTGGTGTGAAGCGTGCGCCTTATATAAGGTAACCTGATAACCCTTGCCTGCTCTGTTAGGCCTTAGGAAAACCTACTTGGTTCTCATGTAGTAATTATGAAACATTTCACTTTTTAAGCATTGCAGGTGATGATCCTCCTGCCAGCTGTGTGTTCAGTCAGGTCATGAACATGGCAGCATTCCTAGGTAAGATGCACATTGAGAATGCTCCATGCACTTTCTTTTGTGTTTTAAATTCTCCCAGATCTATCTGAAAACAATGGGAGATCTAGCAGATATGCTGGTGTCATATCATGCCAATTTGCGGAAGCCAGCTTTTTGTTTTATTTTTCTCTTAAATCCTTTGCTGTTCACTTGCTTTCCCCTTCTCCCATTTCTTATCATTTCAGCATACTCTGAACTTTATTTCTTTTGCTGCATGAACTATTTCACGTGCCATAAAGTCTTGCATGAGAATGTAATGTGGTGATGCACTTGCTTTGAAAAGAATGCCTGAGTTAGTCCTTCACTGGCAAAAATGAAAAACATACATAGGCTCTGTGATAGATATTAGTAGGTGTCATTACCATCTTTAAACCTAAAGGTTAATGTTACATCAGGTCTAGGAAAAAACAAGCCTTTGGTATTCATATCTGGCCCAGTTCTCTGCTTTTTCTTCAGGGCCCCCTTGCTCTCAAGTCCTTGTGTGATGCCGTTGGTCCCCCAGAGATGGTGGGGACCATGTCCTCGGTCCTTTGTATATCATTTTCTTATGACCAGGTTTTCCCCATGGTTTTCAAAGGGTCAGCCAGCTGTCACTGTTGGCACGCTACTGGGAGGGGACAGTGACAGCTCAAGCTTCCCACAGTGGTTTTCTGCAAATGGTTCCTTTGGATGGTGAGGCTTCCACTCCAAGCAAGAAATAACAATAATGGTGTGAGTAGGGAGCATCAACCTTTGTGGTACCTGTCTGTCAAATGGGTGGCCTATTGTTTCATTTCATGTAAGCTCCCTTCCCCCAAAAAACAATTCCTACCCACTTGTACTGGTTAGGGTTCTCCAGAGGAACAGAATCATTTTTAAAAAGGACCAGATAGGCTTACAGGATCAGGGCTGGGTTAGCTCACATTTGCAATATACACACGGGAGAGTCAGAGGATCCAGCTCAGTTCAAGAAGGTGGAAACTGCAGAGCAAAAGGGATAAGAACACAGCTCAGGCCAAGGCCTGGAAACTTCCTGCAGGATCCCTGGTGGGAGTCTACATTGAAGGCTGAAGTTGGAGTCTGATGTCTACAGGTGAGGGGTGTAGCAAAAACCAAGCCTGCACAAGCAGAGCAGAGCTTTTCAAACACAGGCTGCCTTCCTCTTTCCATTCCTTCCATCCATGCTGGAGGCCCATTGGTTGGTGCCAACCATGATGAGGGAGGTCTTTACTCTTCAATTTGCTGGCCTACACATCAATCATCTCTGGAACCACCCTCCTAAACACACTCAGAAGCATACCTAATTCATCTCATAGTCACTTCTTCAGTCGAACTGGCAATCAGATTGACGGCGAGCAGTCACATCCCTCTAAGGGAAGACCTACAGAACTTGCTATAAAATCAAGGTAGATTCTCGGTCATCTGTGCCACACAAGCAGGATATTAGCTGGTTCAGGAAGTGCAAGAAGTGAGAACCGTGGAGAACATTCACAGGGGATCACTGGGGAGCATCTCTGAGGTGAAGGTGGTTTTTCCTTGGAGTTTAGTGTATTTGTCAGCACCTTTCCCACCTGTCTTCCCAAGGCACAGTCCCACTCCCTAAGCAGGAGTTGTCTGGGTGAAAATAACAGGAAGGTTGATTACCCTGGGGCTGAGCTTGCTTACTCTTTGCACCTCTTCTCTTCCTGCCCTCAAGAGCTGGGGTTTTCATGTCGCAGATACTTGCAAGATTGGGAAGGACTCACAGCAGTGACTACATACATGGGACTAGCGTTGGTCCCGGTCAACCAAGTTTGCTCCCGCCACCTTCAGCCTCCATGTTGCCAGAAGGTTTATATTTGCCTTTTTCGGGGGGGTTCTTCTAGTCTTGGCACAGATCTTCTGAAAAAATCCACAACCTTTTCATACCAGGACATATGTGGCTGCGTGAGAATGTTTGCATTTCACAGAGCACAACGCCCCACCAGTGAACTTGGAACTGCAGGGTCAGGGCCTTTTGCAGAACCCCTGCAGTCACAGCCCGGAGGCCCGCAGGTTGGCCCCTGCTCGGCTCAGCATCTCACAGGGACAGCAATTAATAGCACCATTTGTGTTCCAGGAGCAAGGTTAAGTGCTGGGTAAACCACCTCTCTTAATCACCTCGGAAAGAGCCTGCCTTTCTACAAAAGCTCACAAGCTTTAAAGAAACCAGTGAACATGCTGGAAGCTACGTATTCTTTCCTTTGTGTTCTGTAGACAAATTTTTCCCAGTAGTCTTTAGTGCATAATCTAAAGAACATCAGTTTGCACAGCTCATGTTTATCTAGCTATAAAGCTTATGATTAACTAATTATAAAAGCATTTCCAATACAAAGAAATGAAAGCAAGTTCCCTCTTCCATATGACATTTGTCATCATCTTATTCTCCAGTTCTTCCTGCTCCACCGAGAAGCAATTAAGCTTTTACCAGCTCTTGCTGGAAGGTATTGCGACACCCAGCGTTTAGTCTTTATTATCTTTCATCATTTCAAGTGCCATCTGGTAGACACAAAGCTGATTAAGATTAGTGCTCACTAGGAACAGACCAGCAATTATTTATTTATCAACCTGAGGAGTGCAAAAGAATCCATTACTAAAGATTCTTGTTCCCCACGGCGGATGTTTTCCTCCACCCAAGGCCTATCTCTGTTAGACCTCAGACTATTACTTTAGGCTACATATCTGGCTTTAAGAAACAGCCGAGGCTGCCTATAAGTCACTGCTGTTGGACAGCTGTAGGTATTTAAATTTATAACCTAAAAATGAGTCAGTAGTATTTATTAAAATTAGTTAGCAAAGATCTTTTATCTTTTTGACAGGCTAGTCAAAGATTGAAGGCTCAATTATTTTCTTTACAAAATTCATCCTGCTCTTGGTCCTGAATCCATGCTTTTCCTTTCCACTGGGGGGAAGATAAAAGGACCTAAGACAAATTCCTTGAAAGAAATATTATTTCCTGCCCTGGGGAGGCTGTGAGAATAAAGCTAATAGTGGAATGATTTCAGTCACCTAGTAGCTGCTCTCCCTCCATCAGCCAAAATATATTGACTGTCGTGTTGTACTGCAGTCAAATAGAAATTATTGATGCATGAACAGTAAAACTAAACAAAACAAAACAAAAAAGAATCTGGCCAGGAACCAGTTTAGGTTTGCAGTGAAGGGTTGTTAGTCTGAATCTTGAACTTTAAAAACCCAGTCCATCTGAAAACAATGTTTTAATCTAGAAAATCAGAAATTTTTCTCCTTGTTCTCTTTTTTTAAAAAAAGGAAAATTGAATAGGGGACCCTTGTATAGCAAAGGACTATAACACATTCCAAAAATAGCAGAAGGGTAGGTTTTTAAAAGCCTTTTCTAAAGCCAGCTGTTGGTAAAATCTAAAATTTTTAATGTAACTACAAAGTATATCCATTGATCAGAAAGTGAACTTGATAAAAGCCAGTCAGCACATATAAAGATACCTTTAAAATTTCCCCATTGCCCAGAAGTCTTTCAGGATGGTATAAATCAATCATTGCTTAGCTGAATATGGGCTTTGTAACATATAGCCTAAATCTGCCTCCATTCAAACCTAAGAGTCAATAGCTGGACATGGTGGTGCACGCCTTTAATCCCAGCACTTGGGAGGCTGAGACAGGAGGATTTCTGTGAGTTCGAGACCAGCCTGGGCTACTTAGTGAGTTCCAGGTCAGTCTCAACTACATAGTGAAAACCTGTCTCAAAAAAAAAAACTAAGAGTCAATAAAACTATTGTAGGGCCTGAATCTTCTTCAGTTCCACTATTTTGTTAACTAGAATTTATTATGAAAGGCAATACTGCCTCGTATGAGCTAATTAATAATTATAATAGTAATAGTAATAATAGTTAATAGATAAAATTGACAAAGTGTGGTATTTGGAATATAATTCTGAAAGTTAGGAGTGCAGGATTGAATTATGGTCTGCAGATAGGTTCTTGTTTCCTGTGTAATTTCATCACCTGTTCATGATAAAAGTGACTCATCACCCGTTGTCTTAGTCACTTTCTTCATCATTGAAATACAGTAGCCAGAACCCACAACTTAAAGGAAGAGAGGTTTATTTGGGCTCATGGTTTCAGAAGTTTCAGTCCATGGTCAGTGGACCCCAAAGCAGAAACAGTGTAGTTGAATGGCCTGGGTCGAGGAAAACTGCTCTTATCATGGCAGCCAGGAAACAGACAGAAGAGAGAAGCCAAGGAGAGATGCACCCTTCCAGGTCACACCCCAGTGACCCACCTCTTCGGACCAAGTCCTACCTCCTAACAGCACATTTAGCTATAGATTCATCATTGGATTCACCCACTGATGAGCATACTAGCACACTTTCCACACACATAAGGCTTTCAGAGGACATGCTAGGTCTAAACTGTATCACCCATATTAAAAATTGAGGATTGGAGCTGCTGGACCAAGACATGATACATGTCCCATGTTGACAATAAGAAATGAATAGCACAGAAAGTGACCAGTGACTCCTTTGTCTTGTGCATAAAACAGCAGACCATTTGGCTGAGTGGTCCATGTGAGGAGCTGTATCAGGGACAGGCGTTAGGGCGTAGGCCAAAATTTCAGCATGATCCCATCTAACAGTTGAATGGCCAGCCACATGTGCAGGCTCACATCTGTGATTCCAGCATTCAGGAGACAGGCAGGAGGATCACTGCAAGTTTGAAGCCAGACTGAGCTACACAGTAAGACCCTATCTCAAAAAAAATATATATAAATGGCCAGCAGAGTTCCCAAGATAATACTCTTCACTAGTCATTTGTAAGAGAAATGAAAAGGCCACTCTGGTGTTTTGTCACCATCCCCTAAGAGCCACACAAAGTCAACTAGCAAGTCCAGCTCTCTCCGGTCCTCATCTCTTGGCCCCTTCATCAGGTGACGACTTAGTGTTAGTGTTGGATGTTGATTACTTCTCCCCACTTCCCTCCTATGCCCATCTTTTAAAAACATTTTTTTTTTTTGAGACAGGGTTTCGCTTGTAGTTCAGGCTGGTCTTGAACTCACTATGTAGCTCAGGCTGGCCTCAAACTCGAAACAATCCTCCTGCCTCGGCCTCCCAAGTGCTGGGATTACAAGCGTGTACCACCACGCCTGGTGCATCCTAAAATTTAATAAGCCCCTGTGCATCTGCTAGGACAGTCACAGTCATTGATAGACCTCCAATAAATCCTGACTAGGTCCCTCAAGCCAACTATTTGAGAAACTGTTGTCAACTCAAGTATAACTGACTCATTTTCTAAGCAATAGTGGGCAGTGACTGAAACAGGCTAAAAACTGTATCAAGGCTGAAGAACTTGAGGTTTCCAAAATCATGTTTAACAGTATTTTGGTTCCAAAATTCAAGTATGAATCAATTTTTATATCATTTGCTGATCACTGGTACTTGGAACTTGATGTCACCTCATTGTGCTTAATTCATAGCTTGCAGCTATGAAATTCAGCACACTTGGAAAATGCAAATTTATGGATAAGTTTTTTTTTAATTAATGTCTATGAATAAAGACCTGTAATCAAGGTAAAACCATTAGTAGATAACTACCAAGTTAAAAATAGAATAATTATCAACTTAATTGCTATGTAAACAGGGTAATTCTTGAATTTCTAATTGTCTTCCTGCTGAACCTTAATGTCAAAGTAAATCATCTTAGGAAGTAGTGCCTGCATTTCCTTATATGTAGATACAATTTATATTGATTGCAAATGGTCTTTCATCATTTGTTAACTGGCTCCTGGCTTTTTGTATAAATATGAAAATATTTCTTCACTAAGCTATTAATAAAAGATGATTCTTAAGATTAGTGCCTTGAGTGTGGACGGTTACTATTAGAAGTCAGGTTTGAAATCTAAGTAACTTCCCCATCTCTGTCCACGTTCTCAGATACCAATTTGCTTCAAAAGATAGAACACATCATTAGGGCTGGATATGGTGGCACAGGCCTGTAATCTCAGCACTCTAGAAAGCTGAGGCAGGAGGATCACAAGTTCAAGCCCAGCATAGGCAAATTAGTGATTTAGTGAAAACTTACCTCAGAATAAAAAGGGCTGGGGATGTAGCTCAGCACAAAGGCCCCCTGGCTTCAATCTTGAGTGCAGAAATATAAATTTAAAAAAAGTAAAATGAGTAGTTAATTATCATTTGAAAGAAATTCTTGCTATCTTATTTTAAGTACTTACTACCTCCACCGCCAAATGTGCTGTTAAAACACCGATTTCATAACTGTGACAACTCCAACTGCTCTAATTCCAATTGGCCTTTGACACAGAACACCGCTGGGAGGATGAGGGGAGTGAGCAGACCGGTCCTAAAGGGATTCTCTGGTTTCCTTCTCTTCCTTCGCATCCCCGGGCATGGTCTCGGACCAGGTCTGTCCAGATGTGACCCTGTCCTTTACCGTACCTTTCTGCCCTGTCCTGAGCTAAAGGGTGACTCAGTAGACTCTGGACTGTGCTCACCTCTGTCCCCTGCGCGTGTGTAACATGCTACGCCCTGCAGTGTCTCCGCAACTGGCCTGTCCCCCACTGGCCTGCACCTTGGTGTCACCCAGGCCCACACAGCACTGCTGCCGCCAAGCTGCTCTGCTCTGTGCTTCCCCGACACCTAAGTAATCTGAGCTCCACGTGGAAAGTCTCTGAGAAACACCGGCATTTCAGAGATGTCAGACGCACTGCAGCCGGAGGTTTAATTTTGCATGCCGTGGCCTTCTGCCTCACAGTCTGGGTGTCTGGCTTAACTTTTATAATTTTAAGATTTTTGCTTTGTTCCTAGCCCTGGTGGTAGCTGTTCTGCGCTTCATACAGCTGAAACCAAAGGTTTTAAACCCGTGGCTGAATATTAGCGGATTAGTGGCGCTGTGTCTGGCTTCCTTTGGAATGACCTTACTCGGTAATTTTCAGGTACTTCACTCGGCCTTTTCCACCTCCCTTTCACACCGGCGAGAGCGTCCCTCATAGGGTTACTGCAGCCACTGAGGTTTACTCACCAGGTGGCCTGTCTACTTCCGTATGAACCTGAGAACCAGTGAGGGACTTTGGGTCTTAGTTTCCACAGGGTCCACTCTGAGGCTGTTCTCGTCCTCTGTGAGTGTGGCTGACTGCACACCTGACCTGCAAAAGGAGCTGCTGCAATAGCCAGCGTTCGCTCCAGAGGGTCTCATAGTGGGTTACACTTTTCTTCATAACAAGTGTGCCCTAACATACCTTTCTAGAAAAGGAATAGGGTCGCTACCTATTATAATTAAACACCAAACATCCTCAATTGAGGATCTTGCATTTCCGATTAGCAAGCCACCAGGAAGTCAAGTCTGAAAGTCTGGAACACCTATGACTCGTATAAAGAACTTCTTAACCCTGAGTCTTCTTCCTGGGAATTTAGAATGTCAGGGCCACAACCTGCAAGGATAATATCTCCTGCTGGTATCACTGCCCTTCTCTTGTCCTGGTGACTTCCTTTATGATCCTCCAGCCCATATCAGATATAAGGTGTGTCTGGAATATGCAGTGAATGCTTAAAGATGTATTACAACAAAAAATTTTGCTATTTATCCCCTCAAAATAACCCCCTCTCCTCTCTTGAATACGCTTATCCCATCGTTCCTGCCACTTTTTGAAGCAGTTCTGGAAGTCTTCTTGTGAGTGTTTTTTTTGTTTGTTTGTTTTTTGTGGTACTGGGGATCGAACTCAGGTCCTTGTGCTTGGGAGCCAGGCCACCGAACCGCTGAGCTAAATCCCCTGCCCTTCTTGTGAAGGTGTGATCAAAACTATGTTTAATGCTGCTGCCACATGTCATCCAATGGAAAGGAAGCCTTGCAAAACATGACAGTCTGTCCTCATCCACCTTATTCACTGGATCTGGCTCCACCCAACTTCTAGCTTTTCCCCAAAGTCAAAACGGCCAGGAAAGGGAAACATTTTGCATTGATTCGGGACATGGAGGCATCTGTGATAGCACAATTAGACACTCATGAAAGAAGACCTCCAGCGCTGCTGCAGAAAGTGGCAAGAGGGCAGAGGCGCTGGCTCGGTGGTTCCGCTGCCTGCCTTGTAAGCACAAGGGCCCGAGTTTGATCCCTGGTACCAAAAACATCAAACAAACAAAAAGAAAGTGGCAAGAACGATGGGACAGGTCTGTTTCAAGTGAGGGGGGACTGTTTGGAGAGGGGGTTAATGGCAATGTGTTTTACTGTAACACATTTTTAAGAATTTACACGCTCACTCTATTTTTAATCACAGCATGTATACTTCTAATAGCTTTCTCCTTGTAAGCAAACACTGATCCTAACCCTGCTCGCCATCTTCACTGAACTCCAAATGGTCTCCAAAAGACCTGTAGCCTTAAGCCAGGTGGGTTTTGCACATCTGTAATCCCAGAACTCTGAAAGGCTGAGGCAGATCACAAATTCAATCCAGCCTTGGGCTATTTAGTGACTTAGTAAGATCTTGTCTCAAAATGAAAATAAAAAAGGGCTGGGGGTGTAGCTCAGTGTGAAGACCCCAGGTTCAACCCCCAGTAGCACACACACACACACAACCTTCAGTATTCTAGTGAACAATGTTTTTAGTAGTTTTTACTGAAAATATGGTAATGAGTTTTCTACAACCTCCTCTTGTCCTAACCCTTTGCCCTGCTCATTCATTAAACCAGGATCACTGAGTCCCCAAGCCTTCCCTTGGGCACACAGTAGTAACTAAATAAGAGATTTTTTTCTTGAGTTCCCACTAATGGTTCCAAATCCCATTCTGTATCCAGGTGGACCCCAAAAAGCTGCATTCTTCAGACATATTGTCTAGGATGGTGAGAGCTTATCCTGTTAAGATGCAGGGTGCTTGGGCACAGGTCACCTTTATTGCCTCCCAGGTGGGCCGCCCCCTCCCCACCTGCTGGGATGTGCCCAGCCCTTCCACTTCTCTCCGCTGGGGCTGTGAGGAGCGTTAGATGCACATCCGCTTCTGTACTAATGTGTCAGTCAGCTTTCTGTTGCTGTGACATAACACATGGAACAAACAAAGGAGGAAAGGGTTGTCTTCGCTCACAGTTTCAGTTCATGGCCAACTGGCTCCACAGCAGTAGAGTGTGCTGGAGGAAAGCTGCTCCGGAAAGAGAGGGACAGGGACGGGGAGGGGAGGAACCACATGTAATCCCCATCCCCCATTTCTGTCACCTCCCTGTAATACATCACAGTATGAGCTAAAGTCCTCATAATGCAGCCACGTCTCCAGGTACCACCTCTGAACACTGTTGCACCAAGGACCAAGCCCCTCACACCAGTCCTTCCTATTGAAACCATAAAAAACTAAAGTCTTAGGAGAATCCCAGAGACTGGGTTGAACAGCACAGATACACAGACTTTGAATGCAACTCTGCATGTGTAGAACACAGGGAATGAACCAAAACCAGGTACATCACCCGCCTGTGGAGGAACTAGGGGTGTGCGCTCGGAGACGGACCTTTCAGCCTACTCTCTTTTTCATAACTGTGTAAAGTCTGAGCCATGGAACTGTGTCACCTATTTTTAAAGTTAGCTAATAAAAGTAATGAATAAAATAAGCTGCACATAGCATGGAAAATCAATTTTCTAGAAGTGAATTTTAATTTGAGGAATCATTATTTTAAACACATTTTGAAAACATGTCTTTCAAATTATGAGGGGGTGAAAAGTGGTTTTTATCCCAAAAAGTGGAGGTTAAGGGTAGAGACAACACAGAAAACCAAAAACAGTGGGGGGAAAAACTACCAAGCAACAATAATATTGGTTTGACACACAATTATGCAAAACAATGCCAAACAACAAAACATCTGCAGGCAATGGTAATTTTTTAAAAATCAGTATTTTTACCTTGGTTTAAAAGGTATCTTTTTAACAATAGGTTTTATTTTCCTGCGTGATTAACATATATATGTAATTACCAAAGAAGTTTTAAGTGCATATATTTTTAAAAGTAAGTGAGTAATGATTGGGAACTTTTCCTCTCTCTACCCCAAGTGCAATAACCCAAATGGGTCTCATTTAGCCTCTCTTGAGGTTAAACTCTCTAAAGTCTTGCCTGTGCCATCCTTCAGTGGGTCTCTAAGTGCAGCAGAAGCTCATAGGAGGCAGTTTTTGTCATTACTATAAGAAAACAAAACCCAAAGAATTCCCATTAACAAGGAATTGGCCACAGGCCAATTTTGTAGGAGTAAGAACAGCCCTTGGGGTAATCGAATCTAGACTTGCCCAGAACTGGCCATCTGTCAGTAAGCACATGGCCAAATCCCTGTCTCATTTTCTTAAGCTGGAAAACAAAGTGTAGGATGTGTGCTTGTAGAAACTTTGACATTTCCCTTCTTATGCAACTCCTGGGCTGCTTTTCTTTTTCTTTCCCAAAGAGCTTTTCTGAGAAATACATTCAAGGGCTAGATCACCATTGCCTGCCTGGATTTGCTAAACCTGTTTTAAGGTCCAGGTGCTACTCATTTCCCTTCCTTTTTGGGAGTTCAGACCCTTTGAGGATAGACATAAAGAGCCAAGGGAGATTGGAGGACTCTGATCTTTCCAAGTTCTGTCATCTCATGGCTGATCTCTGCCCCTCACACATCCCATAGACTTGTGTATCTTCCTTTTTAAGTGGGCTACAAATGTCAAAAAAAAACTAGGGCTGGGGATTTAGTTAGCTCAGTGGTTCTGGTGCCTGCCTTGCAAGCACAAGGACCTGAGTTCGATCCCCAGTACCACTAAACAAACAAAAAAATAAATGTCATTTTCTGATCATCCCCAGCTTGCAAATGATGAAGAAATCCACAACGTGGGAACATCCTTGACCTTCGGATTCGGCACGTTGACCTGCTGGATCCAGGCCGCCCTGACACTCAAAGTCAACATCAAGAATGAAGGACGGAAAGTTGGAATCTCAAGGGTGATTCTGTCTGCATCGATCACTCTCTGTGTCGTCCTCTGTATCCTTTACTTTGAAAAGGTTCTTCCCCAGGAAGATTAATGCACAGACAAGCTGTCTGTGTGGAAGCTGATAGTTGCCATTCCCAGTGGGTTAAGATAATGGTCAGATCATCTCTGAATCTTAAACAAATTGGAAAAGAGCGAGCATAAAAACAAAAATTCTCAGATCAGTCTTGTACACCAAAGAGAGATGAGAACTGAAAATAATACAAATTCTGTCTTGTCAAGACTGCTCCCACCTGTAGAAATGGTGTCACTAGCAATGTAAGTTTTAACTTGTAAAAAACATAGGATACATAACCAAAAGAGAACTGCGACTTTTTTCCTCTAAAAAAATTCACTTGTGATTTCATTAAGTCCTGTTATGTCATTTAATTTTTTTTTACTTCTAAAATGAATTTCAAGGGGCAAAGATATTTATATCATCCCGTAAAACAAGCTTTTTTTTGGAAAACAAATTTAAGAACTGCTTTATCACAGCATATAGTTTTCTGAAACAAATATTGGGGATTTGGGAGTACTATTCATTTCCTTTCTTCCTCTCTGAGTTTGAACCAATTGAGAACAGACCGTGAGGAGCCAGGCAAGGATAAAGAAATAAACCTTCATTGCTCATAAACTTGTAAAGAGCACAGCAGGCCTCACCCTGGAATATATTAACCAACCCAGTAACAGCAGAGAAACCAGTAGGGTTAGAGTACTTCACTCCACTTAACCCCAGGCAAACCCCTGAGAGGCTGGGCATGGTATATTACCCCCAGGTTCATTATGTAGTTCCAGCTGACCTTGAACTTGCTGTGTCACCCAGGCCTGCCTCAAACTGGGGATCCTCCTACCTCAGCCTCCCAGGGGCTGGGATTACAGTTGCAAGCCACCACACCAGGCTCACATCTTCAAGCATCGGTGTTTACTGGGCATTTACCATGTGATATGCATTATTCCCAAACCCTTTCAATGTATCAGCTTTTTTTTACTCCTCACTTAACATGTAAGGATAATGACTCACAGACATGTAATAATTTGCCCATGGTCCCACAGATGACCCAGGATGTGGTGGATCAAGACTTAAACACGGGCTCAGTTCTGGCCCTCAGCCACTGTGCTACCCCCAACCCCCCCTCCCCTGAGAAAGTGGCTTTAAAATACAAAAACACTTAGTTTTCAAAAATGTGTCATTATTGGAGTATTTGGAGTCTTTTATTTCTTCTTCCCTAACTGCTACGCAGTGGTTTTACTGTTTTTCTAAAGCTCTGCAGTCACGTTATATAGAGAACATTTAAGGACTTAAAATTCATGCCAGAAAACTTGTTTCTTGCTAGCAATTGTTAAAATACTTTATGATCAAAAAAGCTGAACCTGCCAGGATGAGATGGAAGATTTATTCATTCCCCATCAACTTAAGTAGTAAGCCAACATTGCTTTGGGAATATTTTGAACCCTCCACCAGAAGACTACACACAGACTTTCAATCAGAGTTTTGAAATTATACCAAACAGTTCTGATCCCCATTGTTTCTGAACACTCAGACCATTTTGTGGTCCCAGAGTGAATGAATTCAGATCTGGTCAAGAGAGCAAAGTTTGACACAAGTAGTTTCACCTCTCTGAACAACTTCCCATATGGCTGGGCCTAGTGATGAATGCCTATAACCTCAGTACTCAGGAGGCTGAGGCAGGAGGACTGCCATGTGTTGAAGGCCAGTATGGACTATACAGTGGGACCCTGACTCAAAAAAAAAAAACCCTCCCAAGATTTAAGGTTTGAGTTCTGCAGGCAGAACTAATTCTAAATGTATTTCGTGTTCAGGCCTTTCATTGAAACATACTATGGGTAGGGCATGGTGGTGCAAGTCTGTAATCCCAGCACTTGGGAGGCTAAAGCAGGACTGTCACTGCCAAGTTCAAGGCCAGCCTGGGCTACACAGTGAGTTGAAGGACAGCCTAAATACAAAGTGGGACCCTGAGACCCTGTCTCAAAAAAAAAAAAAGAAAAACCCTAACACATGCTATGAACTCTGCCCCCTTTCCATCTCCTTTTCCTCCATATATACCATCGTGTGTACATGTTCACACACACACTCCATACACACTCAGGAAGAGAACTCAGCTGTTTCTTGTTATCTTAATGGCACATTTCTATTTGGGCTCAAGCGTTATTTGGGCTCAAGTGTTAATGTGATACCAGAAACAAAACAATCCAATGTAATACTGCTGGGTCCAAAAAAAAAGAAAATGAGAAGAGGAGAGGGGCCCATGCAGACACTAACTGCAGCACTGCTGTCAAGTACAGATTAGATGGAGGCAGTTAGCAATTTCATGTGCTCAGAATTGTTTCTGCAGATAGAACTATGAACCTGTAGCCATTTGCAGTGATTTCTTAGGAGCTGGCTTCATTTTCTGGCCCACCAGTTGCTCTGGAATCGCAATCCTTTGCTAACCAAGCTGCTGCACCGTGCTGGAGCTGGAGCTGGAGCACAGTGGTTGAACAGAGGCTGGGCCAGGAGTCAGAGTGCTTGGGCAAACCCCACTGTAGCTACCTGTGTGAGCAAGCATAGGCAAGTTGCCCCATTGGCCTGGGTTTTGTTATTTTTATAAATGAGAGAAAGGTTTGCTGGGGGGAATTAGTAAATTGTTCCTGAAAGCACTGAGAAGCAGGTCTGGCACAAAGAGCTCGGTGTTGCCCTCTGGTGTCATTCCCATGACCAGAAGTGCTCAGCCGGCGCTGTGAAGGTTCCATTTTGCTAATGAGGGCACAACTGACCGCCTGTAGCCCATGAAGGTCCCTTCCTTGACTGCCTCTCCCTAGACTTCATCCTCATGGCCCAGGACATCCATATGTATGCAGCCCGAGTGCAGTGGGGCCTGGTCATGACCTTCCTGTCATACTTCGGCACCTTCGCCGTGGAGTTCCGCCACTACCGCTATGAGATTGTGTGTTCCGAGTACCAGGAGAACTTCCTGAGCTTCTCCGAAAGCCTGTCGGAAGCCTCCGAATATCAGACCGACCAGGTGTAGTCTGTCAGTCTGTCCTTGCCGGTGAGGTGGGTGTGGCAGCGGGGGAGGGGCAGGAGGGCACACTCACGGGAAGTGACGTAGCCTCGACACACTCCACACACACACACACACGTTCACGGCCACATCTGCCAAATGAGCTTTGTAGGGCAAGTTGTTTCTTGAATGAAAAGCACAAGCCCTTGTGTGTCAAAATACATGCTGTTACACTGAAAATATATGCACGACAGAGCCAGAAGCTTGTGCATGGTCACCTGTCCCTTGCCCATCCCAGGATGCCTCACTCTCCCTACGTTCTTCCTGTCTCATGGTGACCTCCCTCTGATGGAGTGGGCAGGCGGGATGTGACATGGGATGATGCCAACTCCCTAGTTGCCTTCAGGTCCAAAGGGCTTGGAGCAAACACACCAGGAAGTTGTGACAGCCCTAGAGTGGATAATCAGTGTCATCTGCATGGCTGGATGCCAGATGGAGCAGTGACCCCATATGGCCCGCAAGAAGGCACGGACAGAACTTTTCCTATGAACGCTGTCTTCACCATCAGCAGCCGGCTGCGTGGCCCCAGGGAAAAGGACCTGCGACAGTGTGTGTGAGGGAAGCTGCAGTCATGATGCAGACTTGAATCACTGTGCCTGAGAAGGCCCTGCAGACGTGAACATTCACAGGGACACAGTCTGCGGGCCTGGCACGAGATGTGGGCACTGAGGGGAGGGCTTAGTTTTTGCTTCCACAGCAAGTCATGTACAGTTTGTTTTATAGATCACGTTTACCTTTTTTAAAAAAAACAAAAATAACTATAGTAACTATAATGGGTCTCTCTAGATCTCATGGACAAAGATAGAGACCAAAGGTAAGAACTGAGCTTACTCTGGGTTAAAACATGAAAAAAAGAAAAAAAAAAAGTCACCTGCAGGTTTGATGTTTGAAGCTAAGAAACATTCACAGAGAAATATGAAGAAATCAGAACCTATGGAGATGGAGAAAGAGCTCCCGCCTGGATGCTTACAAAGATAGGAATTTAGGGCTGCAGGTGCACTTGGCCTTTGTCTAGCAGGCGTGAGGCCTGGGTTCTGCCCCCAGCACCCACCACACAATACGTTTCAGAGCATCTCACCCCAAGTGAAATCAGAGGAGACTTTAACACGTAGCTATCGCTTCAATCTGATAGTTTTGGGTCTAGGGCTTTTCAAAATTGGAATTTACAAATAAAAGATTATCTCCCCCAAAGCCACAATGAGACATCTGGTCCCCTGCAGCAGGGGCAGTCCCCATCCCCAGAGTTCAGAACTGCAGCATAGGGCCCGGTACCCCAGGCTGTTCATCATGAGCCAGAACACTGTTCCATCAGGTCACTATGGACCAAGGGACAGACCCTCTGAATGAACTGTTTGGAGAAATTCCCAAATGCACTTCACAGGGGCCCGGGACTGCATGGAGAATAAACTGAAAACACACTGTCTTTTAAAGTCATCCCAGAGCCTGATCTTCCTGAGGGGTTGATGTGACCTCGTCCCCACTTCTTCCCAGCACAGTGCCTGGCACATCTGAGGTGCTCAGTGTGTGTCTGCTGGGAATTACTGATCATTTCTGAGTGTGGGGAAAAGTATCCAAGACAGAAAGGCAAATGAGCTAACGGACAGACAGCTGTGCCCATGAAGGAGGCAGAGAGAGCACCTGTGAGGTGTAAGGAAAAGAGGAAAACACTCAAACAGAGCATCTGCCTAATAAAAAGACATCTTACTGTACATAGTCCAAGGTGACATTTATTAGTTTTTGAATATTGCTCTTGGGTTTCCTTTTTTCATTTTTATACTTTACAGATTTTATCAAAGAACAAAGATGTTAAGTTTTATTTTACTGTACACTATTCAAATTAAGCCGCTTTGGTGACGCACTTGTACACTTTCTTAAGAGTAAATCAAATAGCACATTTTAGCAGACTCGAGCAATGGCTAACATTATCCACTGGGATCTGGCCCTAAATAAAGCTCTTTTATGCAGAATTCCAATTTCCTTGTCTCTTACACCGACTGTTCTCTGGTACTAATGCATGTGTAAACTTGGAAGTGATGCTGAAGGCGAACGTGAGTGTTACACTGGCAAGTGTTCTCCACACGACACTGCTTTCCCTGACTACTCCGGGATTGTGTCAGACTCCAGAGGTTGATGTCACACAAGATACCCTCACTTCAGATGCCAATAACAAGTTTGGGGCCCATGGGCTGCTGTTACTTCTGTCCAACCTGGCTACAAATCTGCTAGTGATGGCTTGCAGAACTGAAAAAAAAAGTCTTTATTTACATTTGCTGATTTATTATAAAGGATACAACTCAGGAACAGCCAAATGGAAGAGGTATACAGGGCAAGAAAGAGGGAACTAGGAGGCAGCTGTGCCCTCAGGTACCCCAAATTCTTGTCCCCTAAGTGTTCATCAGTCTGGAAGTTCTCCCAACCTGTGTCCTGGGTCTGTCTTGCAGATTTCTATTTCCAGAGGTTGCCGGGTTGGGTCTGAGTTCTGGTTCCTTCCGTTGACCAGTCATGTCCTGAGGCTCTCTAGGGGCCTTCCTCAGTCACTACATTAGCATACTCTGGTGGGATTCAGAGGCCACTTCTATCACCTAGGTACACTCTAAGGGTTTTAGAGATCTGTACCAGGAACTGGGGACGGAGACCAAACAGATGTTTGTACTGTGGCACTCATATAAATAAAGATCTAGCTCATAAGCACACTTGGAGCTGAAACCATCCATCCCAAAGGCCAAGGCCAGGGAACCTGCATTTGGGACAAACATCCCTGCCTGGCCCTGAGGTCGAAGTTTACAACACTAAACCATGTTTCTGGGGGTCTCTATCTAGCTCAGTCTCCTGAAAGAGAGACATCTTTCCTACTGGCTAGAGAGAAATATTTTAAACTAACGTTATTATCTCAAAGGTTTAATATTTTATTTAATAGAAAACTGACAGGCACACTTACTGTCACTTGTTGGGTTTTCTTTATCCCTTGTTTAGGGAAGTAAAACTTTCATTTCCTGAAATTTGTGGTCTTACTGGTTAGAAATGGAGCTTGAAACAGTGCTGTTGTTTATTTGTACCAGGAGAGGCTGGGCTGCTGTCCCAAGATTAAACTAACCAAGCTACAATTGACCTCTTTCATTCCCTCGTCTCTGACTCCTCAGTCTGCACCTCTCCCACTTCTCACTTCTCTGCCTGAACCATTTTCTCCTTGGGCTTCCGGAACACCTCACCCTTTCAACGTGCTTCTCTCCACATTGTCCTTCCTTCCTGTTTCTTTGCGGGGTCACCTCCTCCCTGGCTCAGGCGCTGGCACTCCTCCTGCCATCTGTTTATACTCACTCTCCTGGTGACCTCGGTCAGTACCCAGCTGTACCTGCTGCTGGTGCTGCCTTTTCTTAAGGTCTCTGGCCCAGGGGCCAGACCTGAAGGCCTCTCAGGTGCAGCACTGCTGATCTGTGCCTATGAACTGGTCCCTCTGTCTCCCTGTCTATGTTCAGCACACTTGTCTTTCATTTGCTCACACTTATCGCCTTTCCTTATCTTTCCTTTCTCTCTCACACCCCACATCCGTCAGCAAATCCTGACTGCTCCACCTTTATACTCCTACTATCTGCTGCCACCACCTGGCCCCTGTGGCTCCTGGATTTTTATAAGCTACAGAAATTGTTCTCTGCTTCTAGCCTGTCATCGTGAACTGTCAAAACGACCCTCACTCCTCTGCTAGAAACCTTCCAATGGCTTCCCTGGGACTCAGACCGAGAACACAAATCACTAAATTCCCAGAAGGCTCAACAAGTCCTGCCTTGACACCCTTCCTTCTGTTTCAGGCCCTCCATGATTTCCTACAACAGCCAGTGTGCTCTGGCCTCGGGGCCTTTGTATTTGTTATAACTTCTGCCACGGACCACCTTCCTCCAGATCCTTAAAATCCCTAATCTTCTTCACTTGAATGTTACACTCTCAAGAGGCTCCTGAACTCAAATTCCAGCCCTACTCCAGAATTATCCCTCTTTCTAGCTTTATGAAGCATTTTAAAAACATGGTTCTGTGATAAATTAAAATTTCTAAAATTCTTAACACAATACACCATGCTTTACTTAGTTATCTGGCTCTCTCCAGCCCCAAAATAAAAATTCCACAAGGCAAGGATTTCTGCCCACCATTTACCTGACACCTAGAACAGTGCCAGATTTGTAGTTACATGCTCAATCTGTACTTCTAGAATAAATGAATGACTAGTAGCTGCCACATACACCCTCAAGTTTTTTTTTCTTAAATATTTTTACCCTGATTTGAGCAACTCAGTGATATTGGCATCTGGGAACCAATGCTAACATTTCAGAGGTTACAGATACTCAGAGGATACACATATCTTCCTGTTTGTCCAAGCAAACAGCTTTCTGGGTCTTGAGGAGGAAACTTTAGAAAATAATGTTATTTTTTACAATGTTTACAGTAAGTAGTTGTTTGTCAAATACCCAAGTTCTAAACCAGAATTGAAATACCTTTATATAAACCATCATTACCCGATTTCCTCTTATGTAGCTTCAAAACCATATACTAAGGCTAACTGGCTCCTTACCTGAGAAAAACAATATATTTCAAATTTCTAAGACAAGAAGCCGAGCCGAGGTTTAAAGTCTAACTGTTAGGGAGTTGATCATGTTAAAGTATGCAGTGACGGCGCCTCACAGGCTGCATTCTCCTGGTACATCTTGGCTCCTAAAATGACCTCATGCCCTTATCTCTGGTTTCCCTCCCCCCCAAGGCCACAGTGGTCCAGGAAAGTTAAAACCTCTGTCTGCAGGACTGGGCCCATAAAAGCAATCTGGCCTGTGATAGGTTAAAAGTAACTCACTCCTCATAAATAAGCAATAGCCCACCCCAAACTGATAAAAGGACCTTCCTTTCTTTGTTCTCTTCTCTCCTTCTGCTTCCTCCTCCTCCTCCTCCTCCTCCTCCCTCTCTCTCTCTCTCTCTCTGCCTTCCTGCCTCCTGCTCGCCTCCCTACAATAAAGATCTCCTGCCGGACCTCTCGGTGCGTGAGTGGCCTAATTGGGAAGGGGCACCCGAAGGGGCGCGTGAGACCCCTTTCACTAACTCCCCCCAAAACTGCCTCTGAAATGCTGTGTGGGTCAGGATTAAGGACATGGAGCCTTTAGTTCAGTGGTTCCACCCCGCCTGCCTCGCCAAGTGCAAGGTCCCAAGTTCAATCCCCAGTACCAAAAAAAGAAAGAAAGAAAGAAAGAAAGAAAGAAAGAAAAAGAAAAGGACATGATGTGCCTAATGGATATTCCCAGAGAGAGCAGGACAAGGGAGTTCCTTGCCAGCCAATACTGGAATAACATCTAATGCCTCTAGACGGCTGCAAACCAAATTTAGATTTGTAGCCAGGCAAAGAAGAAGAGCTCAAGGAAGGCTTTGATTAAACCCAGGATCAAAGTGGATCCCGTGACAACAAGTGCTCCAAGCCAGCAGTGGCTTGCTTTTATGCTGTCCTAGTAGAAGAGCTTTCTCCAGAGATCCTGGACTGCCTTATTATAATTTAAATGGTATCGTTACGTGCCCTTGGAAGGCTTTGAACACTGTCCTTTTAAAAAATTTTGAGACAGGGTCTCAGCTATGTAATTCAGGCTGGCTTTGAAACACCACTCTCTTAATACTGTAACACCTGAAGGAACTCTGCCTACAACCAGCAGTGTCTTTCTGTCCTGCTTCGTTTATGCTGGAGGTTACTTATAATTAACACCTGCAGATTCGTGCACACATTGTTAGGATGGGAGAAAAAGAACAAGAGGCCCAAGCCAAGCTTGGACAAAGAAGCAAGACCCCGTTTCAAAAATGAAAATATAAAATACAAAGGGCTGGGGGTAATAGCTCAATATGAAGGCTCTGGATTCAATCCCTAGTATTGCAGGAAAAAAAAAAGTCATTGTAAAAAGACAACAGCATGCTTGGATGACTGTAGTTCAGAAAAGTCAGGCCTTCTGTGGTTTCCAGCCCCAATGGCTGGGAAGATGGGGACACCTGCAAAGTCTAAGAAGTGAGATGTCACCACTGGAAAGGAGGACAATGACACAACAATTTGGAGGTTCCCAGCTGCATACTGAGGCAAAGGCCACCAAAAAGCCTGAAGGTACTGAAAGGTACACAAGGCCCTGGCCGCTGCTTGGAAATATTCTAGTTCTGCAGCTGCCCAACAAATTACCATGAAATCCAGTGTCACAAAAGCACTATTTACCATGCCCAAATTCTGTGGCTCAGAAGCTGATGGCACAGCGGTCCAGCCTGACCCAGGTCTGTGCACCTAGGTCTCAGCAGAAGGTGGAGGCTCTGAAGGGGAGTCTGCTCTTTGTCTGGAGGTCGAGGCTGGCTTTCAGCTCAGGCCTCTGGTCCTCTCCGCACAAGGCACTCCAGGCTCATTCCAAGCTGGCTTTTCCAGAGAAGGGCCTGACCCCTGCTCTTAAAAGAGAGCTCGTGGGTCGTAAGTAAGCCTCAGAAGTCATAAAACTTTGTCTCTGTCGTCGCCTAGTGGAGCAATCAGGACCCCATATGACATTTTAAGAGGAAGCTGTGTCAACATGGAGTGAGGTCTGTAAAAAAAGGACACGAAAGAGACACCAAAAGTTCTTCCCTCCAAAATAGCAACTAAACTGCCCAAAATACCTTACATGAAATTCTGGAAACTAAGGAAAAACTTGCAGCAAGCAGGGAGTCACTTAAGAAAACCTAACTGAATCTCAGTGAAACCCAGGAAATCTGTGGCACTGACTTACTCTGGTTCCAGATCCACACTCCCCAGTGGTGGCCTTGAGAGCTGGTGCAGAGCCAGTGCCCAAGAAAGCAGAATGCACCTCACACAGGATTCTGGTTGTTGAGTGATGCATCAGCCTGCTTGCCTCTCACAAGGAGAGGGAGGGAGAATTAGGTCACCAAACTTAATGGGATCAGAGCCCCACCCTTATGGTTTGACTGTCTTCTGTCCCCAAATGCAGTCACACAAGGACAGTGAGGATTAGGGATTCAACATATGAACTGGGAGCAGTTCATTCCACAGCACCTCAGCAGGCAGCTCCTTGGAGCACAGGCCTGAAGGGCTTCAGAATGCTGCCAGTTCCCAGGCATGTGTTAATCTGGAATAATGGGTAACTGGGGTAAGAACAGACAAACCAAAAGCCTTAGTAGGAAAGGCTGAAGAATGAGAAGCTTTGGTAAGTGCTCTGAAAGGATGACATATCCTTGTTGTTATAGGCTAAATTGTGTGTCCCTCCCTACTGATCCAAAATATGTTAAAATTGTAATCCCTAGCAATCTAGGATGCAACCTTATTTGGGGACAGAACCTCTGTATATATAATTACAATAAGCTCACACTGGATTAGGGCCCAGGAAGAAGCCATGTAAAATGAAGCAGAAATTGGAGTGAACACATTTACAGCTCAAGTAAAGCCCTGAAGTGACGGTCATCAGGAGCCAGGAGGCACAGGACAGATTGTCCTTCAAGGCAATGGACGGAACCCACAGGCTTCAGAAAGAGGGGAGTTTCTGTGGCTTTATACCCTCCATCTAGGGTACTTTGCGGCCCCAGGAAACTAACACAAGGGTAAATATTTAAAGAGAGAAGCACTGTACTTGTTGTCATTCCTTGTCTTTTCCTCTATCTGGCTTAAAAAACAACTGCACAAAATAATGACACTAAATCTATGTTGATGGGTGCATACATATTAAGAGCTAATCTGTGATGGTAACAGCATAAAGTAGAGGAAATGGAATCACAGTAGCAGGGCTGTGTGTCCTACTGAAACCAGGGGAAGAGTAATCAGAGCTAAGCTCACCTCAGCCTTCTGGCTAAGATCAAGTGCAGAGCTAGCCTACACATTGGGATGTTAATTGTAATCCCCAGGGAAACTATGAGGGAAATGACTAAAAAATACACCTTAACAAGAAAAGTGGTATCTAACACAAGAAGGCAGTAATGAAGGAATTAAACAAAAAAGATTTAACAAATATAGAAATCAAATAGCAAAACAAGGCCACTCATGGTGATGCACACCTGTAATCCCAGCATACAGAAGGCTGAGGCAAGAGAATTTCAAGTTTGAGGACTACCTGGTAAATTTCAGTAATTCTATCAGATGTAAGTGGAATAACCTCTTCAATTCAAAGGCAGAGGCTAACGGAATGGATTAAAAAACATCCACTGTATACTCTCTACAAAAAGCATACAGGCTCAAAGTAAAAGGATGGTAAAAGACAGTCCGTGGAAACAGAGAGCTGAGTCACTATACTAATATTAGACGACACACTTTAAAACAAAAACTTACATACGATAAAAACATTATGTTGTTCTTCTATCTAGAGGCCTGTTGCTATTTTTATCTTCAGTGAAATTGTTCCCAAGAAAGGCAGGATTACAATTTTTTCTAACAGATTGAGTTGGTGTAGTGTGTTCTTAGTTATCAAAAACACTCTTGTAGCTTTGGGATTTTGAATCGATGAATATTCATCATGTGTAGAAAAGCATGGCACACACTGCACAAACTCAATCACAAAATGGCATGTCAAATGTGTACATGCAGGACCTAAAAGAACACATCCAGCTAAGCTGCTTATGATTGTTAATGACTTTGTTCTTTGCTTCGTGTGTTGTTTCCTGAAATACATATATTAACTTTTTTTAAAAAATTATTTTTAAAACTAAAACAAAAAAAAAACAAACACTGTTAAAGGATCAATCTCTCAAAAGCTTTAAGAATGTTAAATATATATATAAGGAGTGTCACAGCTGTTATCTATATACCCCCCACCCCTTGCCAAGGCCTCATGAGCTCACAGCAGGGCTTTTGGGAGGTGGTGGAGCCATGGGTGTAGATACTGGATTAGTTCATTGATTGGCCTAGCATAGTGCTTGGTGTGGATGCTGGGCTTACTGAAGAGGGAAGATCCAACCTGGTTGTGGGTGGCACCAACCGAGAGGCTTACAGCCTGCCTGGAATATAAAGGGACAGAAAGTAGGCAAGCTCGCTGCTTCTTGCCTCCTGCTGGCCCTGCCATGGACTATTTCTCCTGTGCCATACCTCCCTGCCTTGGAGCCAGCCAACTATGGACTGAAACCTCTACAACTATGGACTGAAGCCTCTACAATGGGCTAAAATAAAACTCTCATCCTTTAAATTGTGGGTGTTGGTTATTTTGTCCAGCAACAACAAAGTAAGACAGAGAACACCAAAATATATGAAGCAAAAATAAAAACAAGAAAAGAAACTGAGAGTTCGATAATAGTAGATGGAGAACTCAATACTCCATGATCATTAATTGATACAGCAACTAGACGGAGCACCAAGAAAACAGATCTAACACTTCACCTGTCATGTCCCGACACACAAGGAACATTCTCTAGAATAGATTTTATGTAAGGACATAAATGTAAAAAGATCCAAGTATGTTCTACAAGTGTAATGCAATGAAAGCAAGAATAAAAGAAACTTCAGATAATTCACAAATATGTGGAAACTAACAGCATACTTTTAAAACAACCAGTAGATAAAAGAAGAAGTCATAAGGGAAGAAAATACTTTGAGAGAAATAAAACAAGACACAACAGGGTCTGTAGATGCAGTTAGTGTTACAGCACTTGCCAGAGCCAAGACCTTGGGTCTGGTCATTCATGCTACAAAACAAAAACAAAAAACAAAAACATAATGTCCCAAAAGGTAGGATGCAATGAAAGCAGAGCTGAACAGGGAATTTAGAGGTATATATGCCTACACTAAAAAAGATCTAGGTCCGGAATGTAACTCAGCCATAGCATGTGCAAGGCTCTAGGTTCAACCCTCAGGTTCCAAACTACACTGAACTAAAATAAGACCCCAAATAATTACCTTACCTTTCACCACGAGGAACTAGAAAAAAAGAGCAAACTAAACCCACAGAAAGCAGAAGGAAAGTCGAAGAGTAGTTATAAACAAAATAGAGAATTTGCAAACCAGAAGTTGGTTCTTTGAAAAAAATGAACAAAATTGATAAACCTTTAGTGGGATCTCATGTTCTCTTCAGCGTGAACTTTTCCCCCCACTCCAGGGATCACCCTTGTCCAACCGGAGAGCCAGGATACCTACCAGTTCCTCAGATTTTGGGCAGTGCCGGTGTGAGTGCACCCCACCTTCTTCACTGCCTCCCCTACCAGTCTCCTGCTTTCCGCTGCTCATTTTCCAGCCATTTCCCATCTTCTTCCCTGGCTCCTTCCTTGGCTTGATCTCTACTGTGGGAACCTAAAGGCTCTGCCTAGGGCAGTGACAGGAGCTTCCTAGAAGATACAAACAGCCTGTTGTGAAAATACGCCACAGGTTCACCACCACTGGTCCAGGCTCTCTTCTCTCAATAGACTCTGCCATGTCTCATCTCACAGCTTTTAGTAACCTCTATACCAATCTCTCAAATGTGGTCTTCAGCCAGGCCAGGGTCCTGAATTGTAGACATATGCAATAGCTCTTTGGTCACTTACATCAGTATATACACTGGCTTCTCACAGATTCATATTATGTCAGTGGGACGGCTGTTTCTGCCTGTAGTGCCATCCATCTAGTTGTTCAAGCTAAGTTTACCATTTCAAATCCAATCCATCCACTAGGGCAGTCACTGACATCTCTGAACTATATTCCAAATGTGTCCATCTCTAGTTGCACTATTATACCCTAAAGCAAGCTACTACCATTCCTAACCTTGATTACCGCAAAAGCCTTTTAGAACCAGCAAGCTTACTCTCAAAGTGCTATTTTACTTGCTAATTGGCATTGGAGGATCTTGCATGTAGAGTTCTAGGCTGTAGTTGGACACCGTCAATGGCATACAGTCGCAGTTGTAGAGAAGCATGGCAGAGGCAATCTTCCCAAGGCCACTGCTGTTGCTAAGCAACATAACAGGTCCTGTGAGGAGATGCTGCAGTGGATCAGCATCTAGCCAGCTTCTGGAGTAAGCAGCAATGGCAATGGAGACAGGCTCCCTGAACTCCCCACCGTGGGGTGTCTTTTGAGAGTCCTAGGGTAGTTCCCCTAACTATTCTAGTCCTTCCACTGATTTTGCAAATCATCCTATTCCTTCTTTTAAATTCCTGATTAAAATACCCCTAAAGAGGTTTCTGACTCTAGCATTCAATGCTGATATCCCACCTGGTCTTCTTCCATCCACTTTTTTTTTTTATAGGTGTGGGGGAGAAGAGGACGAGACACAACACATCCCTGGGTATTGAACCCAGGACTTTCTCACTGAACTGCATCTCCAGCCCTTTTTTATTGAGATAAAGTCTTACTACATCATTAAGTTGCCTAGGCTGGGTTTGATCCTGTGCTTCTCCTGCTTCAGCCTCCTGGAGTGCTAGGATTACAGGGGTGGGCCACCATGCCAAGCATTCCTGCATTTACTCTTGTTCATATATAACCCATTCTTTACCCAAGAGCTCCTGAAAACTGTAAATCACTCATAGCATCCTCTGCTCAAGTCCTCTAGTGGCTTCCCAGCACACTTAAGAGCACAATACCAACCCTTTCCCGGGGCAGCAGGCTGAAGGATCCACTTCTGTACGCCTCTCTGATACACCCAGCAGCCAACTTCTCAGTTCCCCATGGGCCACGCTCTGCCCCAGATCTCTGCTCCACACGATTCTGCACATGGGCTGCTGTTCCCTGGTTTCTTAGGCACCTCGTCTGCAATGGTTACAATTCCTCCTCTTCCGGGTAAAAAGCCACTGTATCTATGTTCTCTGCAAAACATGTGCTATGACTGAACCTAGTTTCTTGTAGCCTCTGAATAGATGTAACGTGGGAAAAAATGTACACATCTGGACACTGTAGATGCTTAATATTTAACAATGACTGTGGGTTCAATTTGCAAAGATGAATTTTACTTCTGTTAGGGTCACTCTGAGTATATTAGCAAAAACTTTGTTCTTAAATATTAGCTGAAGGATAACACCATTTTGCATTCAAGGAGTGGATGGCAAGATAGCAAACTGCTTAGGCACTTACTGTTTTAACTTTTATAATGACAAGAATGGAAATAAACCCTCTTCACACTGGTGCTGGAAAATTATCCCAAATCACTCATTTTTAAAAATGTGTCTCAGGAATAAAGTTGAGAAGAGAGATAGAAATGGGTGGATTTCATTTGAGATTACTGTCACTTTTCTCAAACATCTCTGACTCTTACAATATCCTGCTATTTACGTTCAGGGCTAAATGAACTATGCTCATTTTTCCCTCTTGAGGCTTCTTCCTCTTAGCCTCACATGGTGTAACTGGTGGCCTCACACTTTATGCTGTCTCCACAGAAACAGAGCCATCTGCTGGGCAAAGTCTGCAGTGCATCGGCTTTGGCAATAGGCCTGTGGTAGTGAACACCTCCAAGCAACAGGACTTGACGTGGGTGGGGCTTAGTGGCTAAGACCCGCCTTCCAGAAAGGCGATAGGGTGCCCTTCTATTTCTGAAGGCCCAGGAGATTAGTTCCCACAGACCTGAGAAATCAGGTCCATCTTAAGGGGAATAACTGAAATTTACCTTGATTAACAGGAAGAAATAAAGAGCCACACATTCAGAGTCCCTTGTACCCTGTATTCTCTGCAAACAAGATACCAAGGAAATTTATTATCTTTGTTTTCATTTATGGGAATTTCAAAAGTTGTTTTTTTCCTTCTCTTCCTAAAGACCGTGATTTGATTTGATTTACCTAATTCATTACTCTGTGTGTTTAGGGCTGGAGGGTAGCACTGAGCTGCATCCACCACACTTTTTAAATTTTTGAGACCGTCAGTAAGTTTCTACAGCTGAGCTCTGATTCATGATCGTTCTGTCCTGCTCCTCCCAGAACGTAGTCATTACAGGCTTGAGCCACCACACTCGGCTTCGTTACTCACTTTCTTAGGTTATGAAGCAGAAGAAACCATCCTATTTCTACTTTATTTCTCAGGTTCTTCCAAAGATCCTCTCTATCACACAACTGTGAACGGGTTCTTTGAATCTAAACTTTTTTCACTCACTTTGTTTTCCCTTCCTTACACACCCCACTTTGACACAATGAATCTAATATCGCACCTTTCTAATTCCTCAATCTGCTTTCCCGTCCTCATTTCTCAGTGTACTACAGCTTTTCTAGAACTCTCTCCACAGTGGACAGTTGATGCTGCCCCACTCCCATCTCGGCTCACTAGAACTGAGTGCCCCCACTTCCTTCTACCTTCAGATCTGATGCAAAATCCTCTTCCAATGTCCTGTACTATTACTGAGGGACCCTGTCATCCCATTTGCCCAGAAAAGTCAACATCATCCTCTTATTGTCATTCGTGGTTTTATCATTTACAAATTACTCCCATTGTTTCTATTTTTCTACTCTTGTATATTTTTATAGCCTTTAGATTTCTTAGCTACTAGAAGATCAAAATTAACAATGTAAAATATTTAATGTCTATACCCTGTCCTCTCATATTTGCAAGACCATTTCCTTTTCCTTATTCAAAGGACTCCTAAAATTATTCCTCCAGGACCCCTGAGAGTTTTTCTAGTTTAATTAGGAAAATAAGTGCTTCCTTCAAGCATCATCTTATATACTCATAAAATTTCCCAAAATCTAAGAAACCCCACTCATATACTAAATGTTTACTATCCAAATGAAATCTTAACCATCTATGTATACATGATTCAAATGTTAGTTGGGGGCTTCCTCTGCCCTTCCCATGAAGTACACATACATCACACGCAATAAAGACAAATACCAAAATAAAACTGGTTTTTTTTTCAATCTCTCTTCAGTCTGATTCTCTTTTGTTTTTGGCAGTAAGTGATAACAGTTCAGCAACATGTATAAAACTTGAGAAGGAAATGCTTTTATTAGTCACAGCATGAAACTGACATGAAATAGTATTAGAGATGAACCAAGGTAACTAATGCTACCATAAAATTTACATTTCTCACATCCATTTCAGAGGAAAATATTATGTACTAGAACTCTTTTTGGTGTTATGGGCTGATTTCAGTAAATTTAAAAAAAAACAGTAAATAGCAATTAACATATATTCTCAAACTGTGCTAAGACAATAGTTAAAAAGGCAACTTTAAAATCTATGATGATAACAACTGAGGCAGGATTAGAACTATTCTGTTGAACATTAAGTACCACACTTGGCTTTTTTGTTGAACCAGTGTACTTTTTCAGTGAGAGGCCAAGTGCTTGCTGTGGAAGCCATATGATTAGCAAATCTCTTCTTATGTAACAAATATTTGATTGATCAATGCTCTAGTTGATTTTTCTTTCCAAATTTTGCTCTTTTGGAACAGAAACAGGTAACTTTTTCATTAATATACAAAGAAGAAAATATGAAATGCAGCTGTTATAATCCTGTAACTCTCAATTACACAGGAACAATGAATTATTATTGGGAATCTCTCTGACATTATTTGTTGTTAAAAAAAAAGACTTCTGGAAAAAAAAAAGACTTCTACATAATAACTGGCTTTTCATTTTGATAATGACCCAATAAACCTAACATATCTGATCTGTATTTTAGTAATTTCTATCAATTAAACTTTGCTTTCAGCAAGGGATAGTTTGGTCTCAAACACTGTCTCCATACAAAGCATCTTTAAATAAGTTTCACTGTCAATGTGCTGAAGACTTGTTCACAGTGCGCCCATGGGACTGAATCTGAGCGCACACATACCATCCGAGAAAGGCCGGACACTGAGTGTCTACGTGGATGAAGGCAGGCGGAGCTCACTGAAGGAGGTGATGAGCCGGTAGTAAGTCTTCTCGTCGTCTGTCAGCCCCGCATTGCCAGGCCTCACCACCACGGCTACATGCACGTCCGCTTCTTCGGCAGCACTGGCCTCTGTGGAAAGTAAAGAATGGGCCAGAAACCACACTGGCTGAGATTCGCACAAACATTATCGGGGAATGTGGCAACAGGAGCAGAGAATTTGGGCCTGATTTTTTTGTTGACACTAGAAGATAAGAACATTTTCCTCTCCTTGTATGTTTCAGCTCCATGTTAAAAAACATGGCCTGTTTCCAGCAGAATGGCAATACACCCTATACTTCCAAGCTTCACTAAGTACACTACCTATCAGTGCAGGAAGATAGAGCTGCATTCCATCTATCTTCCTCCACTCTCTCCCATGGGTCCTACTAAGACTTGAGCTCTCTCCGGAAGGGCAGGTGCAGGTAACCACCCCAATGAAGCAGACGCAGGATGGAAGGAATCCTATGATCCAGACAGGCCAAAGTACCTATTCTTGCGCCAGCCCCAACATGTCACACACCCTCCCTACACTACCCGTACCCTCTTCAAGATTCAGTTCAACAGTTTTAAAGAGTCACTATCATCTGTAGTAGCACATCTTAAGTGCCCCTCTAACCCATGTGTTTACATCACAACAACATAAATGAACAATTGTTGTCTCTCCCCTCATTAGGCTATGAGTGCCTTAAGATCGGTGACTATATGTGTGTGAGAGGGTGGAGTAAAAACAGGAGTAGTCAAAGTAAGCCAGGTAAACAAGATATTGCAAGAGATAGCTCTATATACCTTAGGCTGCACTATTCTCTCCACTTTATTTCTATATGAAAAATAACAGCTAATACCTTCCACTAATTTAGCACCTCCTAGGTGCTAGGTACTATTCCAGGACCAAAGCTATGTGAACCAAACAAAGCTCCTGCCTAATGGAGTGCGCACTCTCATCAAAATCTGCACAGAGGGGCTGGGTCAGTGGTTCTGCTGTCTGCCTTGCAAGCGCAAGGTCCAGAGTTCAATCCTTGGTACAAAAAAAAAAAAAAAAAATCTGCACAGAAATCTGAGGGAGCCGGTATCATGATCCACACCCTACACATACAGAAACTGAGAGCCAGCAAGTGGCCGGGTTAAACTCTGACCTCAGCCTGACTTCCTGGTCTGTGCTCTGGAACAGCGGTTGGCAAACGACAGGCTGCCACCTGCTGTGGTAAAGAGCCACACCCATTCATGTGTTCATGACCGCCTGGCCCTACAAGGACAGTCAAACAGCTGGGACACAGAAGCTACAACCTCAAAAGCTGCAGTTATCTACCTGTGGTCTTTACAGGAAAAGCCTGCCAGTTCCTTCTCTTGGACACTGACACCCCACCATGGAACAACTGAATCAAGATCCACACGATTCCTCCACACAGGAAGGGTGGGATCAAAAGCTTCAGGAAAAGAAAACTCAGAGAGAGGAGTAATTCTAGGTGGGAACAAAAGCATACGAGTAAACACTAAGCATATAGAGCAGCTGGAGTGGGAGCAGGACACAGGTGCAGGGTGAGGAGAACTGACTTCCTGGGACAGGCAGGTACCAGGTGAAAACCTGGTGCGTGTTCTAGAAAATGAGGCTTGGACTATGGGGAGGTACTTTCTCAGCTTCTGGGACTAACTGCAAGGGCAGTGCAGAGCCAGAGCTGCTGCTGGAGAGACCCCACAGGGCAGAGCCGTTTCCCCACCTGCCATCTCTGGCTCTTCTTTGGAAGCCTGTCCCTCTCCTGAGTCCCAGAGGGAGTCCAGGAGACAGGCAGCTCCTTTGTGCCCCACCTCCCAGCCTGACCAGCAGAGATTTATCCCAGCTGGGCATCAGGACCACAGGGGAGCCAGCCAGTGGCTGCTCCCAGTAAAGCACTTCTGAGGATACAAGTTTTTTTCTAGCAAGTTTGTTCTTTTGGTAAATATTGAGATGCTTAAGTATTCATTGACTTCACACTCTGCGTTTTTTTCCTCTTCTCCAAGGAGAATGTCTTACGCTTTCTCTTTCACATTTGGGTATCAACTTAGCCTTCTGGGTGCTTTGGTAGTGGGAGTCTGGGTGTGTGGCACCAAGACACAGGCCCACAGGTGACGAGAAGACCAAGACAGCTACCGGGCTCATCCCTGCCACATGTGACCCAGTTCTGTCTCTTCTGCCTAATGGGGCATGGGACTGGTAAAGATGAGTGGCAGGAATAAATCCTTCATATGGAGTACTCAAGAAGAAGCCAATTTCATTTTGAGACTAATGTTGGGATTATCCCTATTCTTTGGAGTTAGAAATATTTTCTGGGGCTGAGGATTTAACTCAGTGGTGCTGCCATCTGCCTCACAAGCACAAGGTCCTGAGTTTGATCCCCAGTACCAAAAAAAAAAGGAAAAAGGAGAAGGGAGAAGGGAGAAGGGAGAAGGGAGAAAGGAGAAAGGAGAGGAGAGGAGAGGAAAAGGGGAAGGGGAAGTGGAAGGAGAAGGGGAAGCAGGAAGGGGAAGGGGAAGGAAAAAAAAAAGAAAAAGAAATATTTTCTGGAACTACAACCTAAGGAAATGGCTTAGGTAAAAACAGAAAGACCTAAAATTACAGATATAATTATTGATGTATCACTAGAAAAAGGCTAAAGGCAAGAATATGAAGAAACTACAAGTAGTCTTAGGGAAAGACATTATAATCAATAACCAAAAAGAATCATATTTAATCAGAGAAGTGGCTGACTGGGGAATTCTAACCCAAAGCAGGTCCTTAATTCTAAGAAGGAAGAAATCTACCAACTATGGTGCTAAGGCAGCCCGGCACAGGCGCACACAACTATAAATACCTAAATCCCAGCACTTAGGAGGCCTGCAAAGTTTGAGGCCAGCCTGGACTAAATAGTGAGCTCAGGGCCAGCATGAACTACACAGCAAGACCATGGCTCAAAAAAAATCAAACAACAGACAATAACAATGTGCTAAAGCAAAGTATAAACTGTAGAGTTTCATCTCCGACAGTTTCCTTAATGGAAATAAAGAAAAGCAGATTAAATGAGCTAAACTCACCAAGAACAAGACCTTTTTCCTTTCCGTGAGGAACAAAATGTAGCAATAGGTCTCAAACTGTCCTTCAAAGAAACTACTGGCACACCCCTACCTTACCCTCTAGTAAGGCAACTTCAACAGTACCACTCCAAAGCCCCCAAAAGCCACGCAGGGATACACTGCAGCTGAAAACTGCAGAAGGATCCATACAGAAATAGGATTGGCAAACATTTATGATCCATTCACAGCTCAGGGGAGAGGAGGCCGGGGAAAATGGCAATGGCTAAGGCTAATGTTCACTGACACTTTCCCATCACCTGGCAACTTAGTTAACAATAAACCTTGCAGCAGCTCATCTGTCTCCTCCAGTGCACTCAGATGTGTGAGAGCAAGCTTTCCAGGAAGTAGAAAAAATGAGCAATTTATAGAAATCTTTGAACTCTGAAGCTGACCCAAGCCAGGACCCATAGGAAAGAGGTTGATCTCATTAATCCCACTAAATCTGCTGAGTTTCCAAATCTCAAGGTAAGAAATCACTGTAAATTGCTATTGTTTACCTAGATTAAAAATTTCAGTCCACTTACCAAGGACTGAAATTTAACAAAGATATTAATTACTGAAGCTAGGCACATTAGTATATGCCAATAATCCCAGATACTCAGGAGGCTGAGGCAAGAAGGTCACAAGTTCAAGGCCAACCTGGGCAACTTAATGACACCTGTCTTAAAAGAAGGTAGGACACAATTCAGAACTCCCTGGCTTCAATCCCAACTATGGATTGAATGTCTACTTACACATCAGTGACCTGTAGATGTTAGCCCTGCTCTATTAGTATTGCTTTTAAAAAGTTATTACTTCTGAAGGCACTAGGTAATCTGTGCTGGTTAACAGCTTTTTAAAAAACTATTTTAGTAAATTTGAACCTGAAACTTTTGCCTATCACACTAAACCAAAAGTTCAAGGGCCAGAAGAAGAAAAAAAAAGTATAGCTCAGACTCACTACTTCAGGTAAGAACCTTCACTAGCAGCTGGATTTCCCCTTGGAACCCATCTCAAAAAATCCTGGCCAGTGAAAGTGACTTAGTTGTATGCTAACACACAGGAAGAGCTGCAGAGAGTCACCTTGCCACAGACCACAAACACCTCCTCCAAGAGGCCCAGGTATCATGTGGAGCAAAGCAGCAGCAGCACTGCACCCCCTATGCCTTTCCCCAGCCACGAGGGTTAAAGCTGACTGTCAACCTGATTGGCTTGGGAGCCACCTAGGGGATTAGTAACTTGCTTCCTGTGTGTCAGGGTGGGTACATACTCTCCCTTACTCTCTGGCCCTGGCTCCTGCTGTTTCCTGGCAGCCATGACCTAAGTAGCTTTGCTCTGCCAGGCTCTTCCACCACAATGTTCTTGCCCTGGAGCCAGCCAGTCATGGGCTGAAACTGTGAGCTAAATAAACCTCTCCTTTAGGTTGGAGGTGTGGCATATATGATCCAGCAATAAGAAAGCTGACTAATACACCAGTCTTTGTCCCTGTTACAGATATGGTCTATTGAAAGCCTAACACAGTACACAGTACACAGAAAGAACAACACAGGGTGTGATCTCAGTCCCAGAGAAATTTACAGCCCAAGGTAGAAGAGAAAGAACAAGAATATTCAGAACTGCCCTGAAATGCAAGCACAATTACAAACACCAGAATTTGGCCCACTGGAGATGTAACCAAAGGCAGGAGCCAGGTGGGAGAGTGTGAAAAGCCTCCCCACCCAGCGGCTGGCAGGCACTGAGTCCACCTTCCTGTGCACCTGTGCTTCTGGTTCTCTCATTCACTGACATTTCCTTCTGTATTTCCCTAGAGGACTCACATTCTGGCAGATGCTGCAGCATGAGTGCCAATATGGCGGAAAGTACTATAGAAATCATTTCTGTTGCCAATAAACTGCACACTGTTTTGTGCGTTTAAACCCTTAAAGTGATACTGTATAATAAAGAGGGCTGGGCTGGGTAAAAATAATGTGCACCTTTACAGTGTGAATCCAACATGGTGAAGCCTGAGATTTACAACCTGGTAGGCACCTAGGGAAGAGATCATCTGAGGAAAGACAGAGATGAGGTTCCTATGATCGTGGGTGGCTGTTCACCCACTAGAATGACAGGCAAATTGAAACTATGTGTAGCTCTCAATCTCTGAATATCCCTCTCCCCAACCGCTTTCCTAAGTCTAGAGCCAGCCACACTTTTGTTAAATGCGTTTGGTACAGGTTCACTGTAACTTTACTGCCCTTAACTAACCATTACCCGTAGTCTTGCTGATGTGCTCCACCCCACAGCAATACCCTAGATCTTCAATTTCTGCCCAGAGTAATGTGTAGGGAACCATAAATAAATTAAAACAAGCAGAATTAGTCTTTCTAATGTTACAAGCTTCAAGAATTAATAAATGGAGACAGAAGTGGACAAGATGGTTCACTGTTGCTTTTTTATACAATTATTATACTTTTCAAGGATCCTCACATAAACTTTCTTGAAGGAAATGTGTTTATAGTACCAGGCCAGGCTCCTCCCCTGCAATATAAAACAAAGAAGTCCAGTGGGCATGGTGGTATGTGCCGGTAGTCCCAGCAACTTGAGGATGAGGCAGGGGGATTGCTTAAGCCCAGGAGTTCCAGGTCAGCCTGGGCAGTACAGCCTTGACCCCACTACCATAAAAAAACGAAACAAAACAAAACACATGTCTGATTACTACTCACCCAAAGTAACGTCTGTCAGAAACAAGATATTGCTGGTTGAGCATCCAATGCTATCTGCAATCTTTCGGTAACTCTCACTCTCCACTTTGTGTCCAATCTTGGTATCAAAGTGACCATCAAAAAGCTGAACAAAGAGAAGAAAGAAAGACTGACACTGACACCAAATTCTTTAGTCTTACATCCTTTCTTTCTAAAATGCATGAAGTCCTAGTGACATCATTCATTCAGTAAATATTTACTGAACATCTACTTAATAGAGAACTTTATGGCTGCTCCAAAAAGTAAACAAAACCAAGACCTGTCTTGTAAAGGTACAAGATCTCAATAATGAATGTAACTGTACTGTATACCCAAAATATACCTATAAACTCATGAGGAAAACAAACAAACAAAAAAAGTAAACATAAAGGTTTTATAGCAATAAACATTTGGAAGAAGAAAAATACCAGCTTATCATTACTGGCATTCATTTTATATCCAAGGGCCGGGGATTTAGCTCAGTGGTTCCTCCGACTGCCTCACAAGCACAAGGACCAGAGTTCAATCCCTGGTACCAAAAAAAAACGAAAGAAACATTTTATATCCAAAATCATTAAGAGATATACATCCCCTATATTTTACCCTTAAGATACTATTTGCTTTCAAATTACTTATTGGACTGTGTGGGAGCCCGCTGGCATTTGACATTGGAAAAGTAACTTATTCTACCATTGAGGCATGGACACAATCTATGACTCTGTTTGTTTATTTGGCTTTTCTGAGACAAGGGTCTCAGCTATACAGATGAGATTGACCTGGAGCTCACTGTGTAATCCAGACTGGTTTTATGGGATTACAGGCATGCATCACCACGCCCGGCTCAAGGACTTTGTTAAATTTGACCTTGTGATGGGAGGAACTCAGATAGCCAAGGATCTGATCTCCTCCCTAATAGTTGCTTGGTCCTTCCTGTTGGCCTGCCTTTAAAAGGAGCTGTTTCTGTGAAATAAATCGGACCTCTTGTCTCCACACTATTGAATGTGCTGTCCTTTCTCAATCCTCACTCCCCAACTCAGGTACGTTCGTGTTGTGACAGCTGGGCCGCCACAGGACTGGGTTTCATTCCTAAAGAAAGGATCTAAATATTATTCTTCTGATCTTACAATGAAAAGATGTATCATTAATAAGGTGTTACTTTTCTTTCAAAAAAACTTTCATTTTTTAATTAAAAATGTTTTCAATTCTCCCTTGTACTGAGGTCAAATATGTCACTTGCTTGTAACCAATGCTAAGTAAAAATAAACCCATTTTCAGGATTAGCTATTATGATGTGATTATTTGAATGTCTTCAGAACATCTCACAAACTAAAAACAAGCCTAATGACCACTCAAAATTAAGGAAATATTCAACTTTTTTAAACTTAAGATTGGTTCTTACACATTTTTTTCCCTTGTTATGCTTTATTTGGTAAATGAAAAATAAGATTTTTTTACTGAACTCAGTAGGTTTACCTTATTGCTCATAGTATGAGAGACCAAAAAAGTTTACATCTGCATTCAGAGGACAGTGACTAATGACTAAAGGGTTTCACTAGTGGTTTCATTATATGATTTACAAATAAAATGAAAAGAAGAAAAATAAAATGGGATAACCTCTAAAGCCAAAGAAGTCTCCGCAAACTTTAAGGGCTCAATAAATATTTTAGGGCTGGGAATGTAGCTCAGTAGCAGAGTGCCTGCCCCGGGTGCATAAGGTGCTAGATTCAACTAGTCTCAATCCCAAACACAGAAAGAGGGGCAGGGAGGGAGGGAGATACCAGGTCAAATGACTTGCGTATAATAAGGTGATCCTATATTCAGTTGTCAGCACTTTTTTTTTTTCTCTTTATGGTGCTGAGATTGAACCCACGGCATATGCTTTATTCCTGGTTCCAGTCAGTACTTCTTTTTAGTTTTAAATGTATTCCCTTCTGCTGACCACCCCAAATCAAGGGGTTGCAGGGTTGACACAGAGAGGCAAGCAGGAATTTTATGTACAGGAAATATGTAATAGGTAATTTTAATTTATCATTATGCACAATAATGTGTCCAATTGTCTTACATAATAATGCAGGGAGTTTTTTCTGGTGAAATAAAACCTGTACCTCTCCAAATTGCCAGAAACAAACAAATGAGACTACTTTGTGCTTTGCTGCATTCAGAACATCTTTAAGGGGCCTGGGGCATAGCTCAACAGTACAGCACTTGCCTGGCATGCACAAGGCCCTGGGTTAAATCCCCAGCAGCACATACACGTGTGCACACACGCACACTTCTTTATGCAGTTATGACAACAGCACAGTCCTATTTTGCATCTCGCCTAATTTTATTATTTTTCAAGATACAGAATACTTTTGTTTTCCTGTACATGTTTCACATGCTAGATAAGTGCTCTACCACTTCCCTAGTCCTTTCTTAAAATTTAATTTGAGGGCCGGGCGTGGTGGCGCACACCTGTAATCCCAGCACTCGGGAGGCTGAGGCAGGAGAATGGCTGTGAGTTCAAGACCAGCCTGGCTACATAGTGAGTTCCAGGTCAGTCTCAACTATACAGTGAGACCTTGTCTCAAAAAAAAAACAAACAAAAAACTAATTTGAAACAGGGTCTCATTGGTCCCTAACATGTCACCGTGACCGCCTATAAGCTAGTGCTGATCCGGCACGGTGAGAGCACCTGGAACCTGGAGAACCGCTTTAGCGGTTGGTACGACGCCGACCTGAGCCCTTCAGGCCAAGAGGAAGCGAAGCACGGTGGGCAGGCGCTACGAGATGCTGGCTACAAGTTTGACATCTGCTTCACCTCCGTGCAGAAGAGAGCAATCCAGACCTGTGGACAGTACTGGATGCCACTGACCAGATGTGGCTGCCAGTGGTGAGAACTTGGCATCTCACTGAGCGGCACTATGGGGGTCTGAGTGGCCTTCATAAAGCAGAAACTGCTGCCAAGCATGGTGTGGCTCAGGTAAAGATATGGAGGTGCTCTTATGATGTCCCATCATCTCCAATGGACCTGATCATCCCTTCTACAGCAACATCAGTAGGGATCGTAGGTATGCAGACCTCACTGAAGATCAGCTGCCTTCCTGTGAGAGTCTGAAAGACTATTGCCAGAGCTCTGCCCTCCTGGAGTGAAGAAATTGTTCCCCAGATCAAGGAAGGGAAACGGGTCTTGATTGCAGCCCATGGCAACAGCCTTCGGGGTATAGTGAAGCATCTGGAAGGTCTCTCTGAAGAAGCTATCATGGAGTTGAACCTGCCAACTGGTATCCCTGTTGTCTACGAGTTGGATAAGAACTTAAAGCACATCAAGACCGTGCAGTTCCTAGGGGATGAAGAGACCGTCCGTTAAGCCATGGAAGCTGTGGCTGCCCAGGGCAAGGCCAAGAAGTGAAGCCAGCAGGGAGACTACTACTCCATCCACCCATTCCTCTGCACCTTTCCCCACACCCGTCACACTGAGCATATCTGTAGGCATCTCATGTTGTAGTTGCAGATGGGGACCTGTGGCTCCATTTTCATTTTAGCATTGTGGCTCTTGCACCCACTCCCTTGATAAACTCTAGTCAGAACAGAACCTCTAGGGCACAAGTACTCAGTCCAAGCTCAGGGAAGGCTCTTATCCAGGAGTGTTGAGAGGCAGTAACTTTTTTCCTAGTGCTTCTGCTTTGTTTACTAAGGATGTGCTTGAGTAGAGGACAGGGAGGAATCATGCCAAGGCATGACCAGTGAGGAGAGGCCAGAGAGCATACGGTGCTTCTAGGGGCCAGCCCTGTACTCTTCTACAGTCCTGTCACTGTCGGGGAGCTCTGGTCATTCCAGTGGGACATGAATGTAACCTGCATGGTGATTTAAAAAACAATGATTTCGTCCCTCATCCTAGAGGAGCTGGATCCAGAAGGTTGTGATCAATCCTGAATTAAGTTTATGTGTTAAATTTTTCTACCAAAAAAAAACTAAAATCCTTCTGGCGTTTCTAGTGGTGGTTGAATAGTTCCACATGTGGTTGCCATAAAATAAGCCATTCCTCACAACAGTACTGGATAAACTCTGGCCTCTAAGGGGTAGGAGTACATCCTGCTGTGTATTTTAGGATCCCTCTGCCTTGTTTTGGTGGCAGTGAAAATGCCTCTTGACTATGTCCAAGCATCTTTCACTATGTCTGATTTCTGAACCATGTTCCAGTTGGCTTGGCCCCGCCATATGGGCCCAGTACTCATTTTGAGCATAACTGTAAGTCTTTTTTCCAAATCATAAAAAAAAAAAGAAAGAAAGAAAGAAACAGGGTCTCATTTAGTTGCCCAGGCTAACTTCAAATTTGCAATCCTCCTGCCTCAGCCTCCTGAGTAGCTATGATTAGTTATGCATCACCACACCCAAGAAAACTTTTAACTTTATGCATAAAAAATTATATACACAATATAATTAAAAGTGATTTAACTCTTTTCTTTGTTACCTGATTTTACACAACCAAAGAGCACTTCACCAATTTCCTTTGGGTATTGATTTTTTAATACTAGCGAGACAGCTGATTCACATGCTAGCTCAGGAGCTGTACATACACTTTGTAGCTAGTCCTAACATTTGCCCGCCCTAAAATCACCTCAGGTGCAAATGAGAAGGGGAAGAGGGACGGCTTGGGACAAAGAAAGAAGGGAATGGAATTAATACGAGAAAATGACAAAGTGGAAACAAAGTTTTTGTAAATAGGGAGGGGTGGAGGGATTGAAGGGAGGACAGGAGGATGGGGAAAAAATAAGAACCAAGATAAGATTATGTAAAGGTACAAATTTCCAATGATGAATATCATTATATTGTATATCTAAAATGTACCAATAAACTTACTGAAGAAAAAAAAACACTGAACAATTTTGAGACAAAAAATAAAATAAAGTAAAATCATCTCAGGTGGATCTTTAAATGCAAGCTTGAGAGCCCCACTCTAGCTCTGCCTTTTCAGATTTGCTAGGAATCAAGGCCCAGGAATCTACATTTTTAATAAACTTCTCAGATGATCCTGATGTACAACAAAGTTTAAGAGATTTTGATCCAAAAACTGACCTCACTTACTTCAATTCCTTCTCTATGCATTCCCCAGCTTTTCCACAACCCATGTTATCAGCACATATAAATGGTTTAGCTTATAATCCTTGCACATTCCTTACTATTCTGTATTTCATGCTTTTAGAGTGTCAAAAAATACAAACCAAGTAACCTACCTCAAGAATATCCCCCTCTGTAGAATGTCCAAATAACAGTTTCTGTGCCTCTATGCTCCCTGACGAATAGATATAAACCTTCATTCCAGCCGCTTTCCACTTCCTGACTGCAGGAACTACATCTGCAAAGAACCTAGAGGGAAAAGAGCCAAAGTAAAATAACATTTCATGTAAGCCCATGAAAATCAGGGAAAATAAATGCTACATACTTCTCTATCTGTGCTCAAATGGAACTTGGAAAGCAACTCTACACAACTAACACCCTTGCAATTCTCATAAATGTGTTAGTGTCAGTATCACAGCAGATTACAAGGAACAATTTGAGTGGTAACAATACTTTTTAATAGTAAATAAAGACTACAGATGAAGAAAGTGATTTTTTTAAATCCTCAAGGAACTCAAAGAAGCAACACCAATAATACTGAATTATATAATCTGCAGTATAATTCACGACAGGAAAAGGCTACTGTATGTCCACTGTGCTTTAAGAAAGCACAGGAGTGCTTTTAGAAAGAGATCTGTTCCCAAAACAATTTTTTTTTAATGTCTGGGAGCTTAATGCTATAAACCTTTGATTAGCTAGAAAACAAAATTACATTTTCTTGAGAACTGAGAAAACAGTTTTATAACACAGAAAAAAATTTCAGAACAAATCAGGTAAGAGACTTGAATCATTTCACATTAGCTAAGCAGTCAACAGTACTTGGTTTTCAGATTCCCAACAGTCTCTTTTATCAATTTTATACCATTTCCATAGTTAGTAATGAAACAGTTTAACAGGAAATAAGTGAAAAGCACAGGGAACTCTGGTTGTGGGACTAGTCTTCAAGAGATTAACTACCAAATACAACAGCTTAGTCTGCTGTCTTAGTTGAAAGAATGGACATATTCAAACCCACACAATTCTAAGTGTCATTCTGGATTTTTTCTGGTATGAATTTGCACTGATTGTTTTTACTCTACTGCAGAGATTGAAAAGTTTAAGGTAATTTACTCTATGTTTCTGGTTTTATAATTAAGGAAACAAGGGCTAACTATCAGGAAAGCAATTTCCTGGCTCTACACTTGGGAAAGTTTAGAGTGAACTGGCTGATATTCCCAGATCACTGGTATATCCTGAAATTCCAATGCACTCTTTGAAAAGTAGGTGATCCTTGCGACCTATAAAAAGGAATGACCTCTTATCTGACAGAAATACAAATTAATATAGGCAGCTGGGAAGAGGCTTGGATCTGAGAGTTTACACCAGGAGCAGCCTAGAACCCTTCTTAGCAGTACCTTACAAAGAGTGGCTCAGCAGTACAGTGCGCTTGGGCCTCCTCAGATAGGAGAGAGAACTAGTAGATAGAGGAGAACTAGTAGGGTACCCAAAACCAAGACTCGGTGTTTGTGGAAGGTGCTCATACAGCACAGAAAAAGTGGCACACCTGACATTCTCTGAGTGACCCCAAAGCAATGGTTGCCTAATTCACAGATTTCCACTTCTCTAAAAAGCAGGTAATAATGCTGGCCCTGAGAAGTAGACTAAAAGCACCATCACTTGCATGCTAAGGATCAGATATAACTCTGTTCTAGGAGTTGCCATGTGTCAGGAAGCTGCTGTAAACTATGACTAAAAGTCATGCAACCATATGCAAAGTCAGCCATGAAGGTCTGGGGAATTTAGCTGAATGAAATGCATTAGCCCAGCTTTGGAAAAAAGAAAACAAAACAATTCACTTGTTAAATAAACACTTGATTTTATCTATTTTAAGTATATTTTAATCATGGAATATACAATAGAGTAAGAGGACTAGTGAGAAGCATATTTGGGATGTGGTGAAAGTTCACTCCTCTGAGCACCTACTCTCCTTTCACGTGTCCAGCTATGAACGCTGCCCTCCACATATGGCCCTGCAGCTGCTTGAGCGCTGTGGTCTTCCGGTCCAGAGACATCTGCCAATGCACATTGTCTACCACAGCCTGGATCATCTGCTGGAGGTCATCTACCCCGTTCCCAGATGCCGCGGGGATGGGAACAGCCCCATCCAGGTGGGCATCTTCTTCAGCCTTTAAATCAGAAAAATAGGAAGTTTGTTTCTTAAATATTTTTTAAAAGACTGATTTTCTTCAACTATTATTAGCCGAAGAATTGCTGCAAAAGATTCTCAAAAGAACAATCCCTAGCCAGGCGCAGTGGTGCATGCCTATAATCCCAGCTTTATGTGAAACTGAAGCAGGAGGATTCCAAGTTTGAAGCCAGCCTAAACAACTCCATGAGAACCTGTCTCAAAACAAAAAAAGGACCAGGTATAGTGGCGCACATCTCAGAGTAACCCCAGCACTTGCGAGGCTTAGTCAAGAGGATCACCAGGAGTTTTGAGGCTAGTCTGGGCTGCATAGTGAGTTCAAAGCCAGCCTGAACTACACAGTGAAACTCTTCTCAAAAAATAAGAGCTGGGGAAATAACAATGTGAAGCCTTGGGTTCGTGCCTCAGTCATACAAAATAAAAGAATGATCCCTAAAAATACCAAGATTATAATTAGTAAGTTTACATTATCTTTCTTAGATTGCCAAAGTTGAAATTTAAACCAAGAGGCATGCTATGTATGAGCAAGGAGAACACATAAGAACAAAAGACTTGGTTTGTTGAAAAACTTAAGATTAACAAACCAGAACTTTAATTAAATTTGATCATTTTCTCTGCACTATAACTAAAAAAGAAAACAGAACATTTCATGAATTAGTTCACAGCTGGAATTGAATAAAAAGCTAATGGAGCCTGGGATGGTAGCGCATGCCTATAATCCCAGCATCCAGGAGACTGAGGCAGAAGGATTGACCATGAGTTTGAGGCCATCATGGGCTACATAGTGAGTTCAAGGACAGCCTGGACTATGTACATAGAGAGATCCTGCCTCAAAAAACAAAAAATAAGCCAGTGAATAGGAATGGTTTATATAGCCTCGTAGGATTCCCCACATCTTGTAAAAACTCAACATTTAAAACAATGATCTTATTAAAATACGATAAAACCTCTAAAGGTTATGCATCTTTATGTAATACGGGAATATGTATGTTTCAACAAGGGTTGAGAGATGAGGCTATTTCAGGTTAATGCTGAATTAAGCAAAAAATTCAAAATCTGAATCTTCATGAATTCCAAGAATGTGACTATATTCTCAACTCCTGACATTACATACAAGATTTACAAAGTACAGCCACAGAAATGAAAGAAAAAAGAGAAAAGATTTAGAGGGTATTCTATGACACCCAATGTGAGGAAAGTGACTGCCAGCGAATTAGAGGTGTGCACCATGTAAGATCTTTGTCACTGCAGCAACTCTGATAAGAAAATCAACAGAACAGGAACTCTATAGCACCCAACAGGGAAGAAGACAGAAGAGGAACTTGGGGATAGAAGGGTAGCTGAGCGAAGCACATGAGACCAAGGCAGGCTGCAGGCTGGGCCAGGTGTGAGCTGGGTGAGAGGACTGGAAGGGTGCAGGTGTGAGGAGCACTGTGAAGGGAACGGTGAGGGTCCTACCATGAGGCAAGAGGCTAGAGAGAGAGACAGTGCTGCTGCTCAGTGATATTAAGGGAACCTGTTAAGACTGCACAAACCTTTCCCAATACACCCAGAAAGGGCGTAGTTTGACAACTATGTCATATTTTTGTGCAGTGTAAACAGCTCTTGACAATTCTATAGACCACAATATAAACATAAACAATTCATTCACATACATACTGTGGATTTTTAACTCCAACTGCCACCCTCTATGAATCTAGGGCACTGATTTTACCCTATGCTCAGTGCATGCTCTAAACCTCCAGCCACTCTAGGACACAGGAGAACAGAGGGCAAAGGTCCCACCTGCTTCCTCAGAAGGCTGACATCCTGCCGGCACTCCTCCTCCTCCCAATGTGTCTGCAGATACTCCTGCACATTTTCTTTGATGTAAGGGAATAAAATGTCCTGGACAATAGAGTAAAAAAGGAAGAGTTAGTTTTTATTCACTGTATAAGATCCAGTTCTAAAACCTCACTGTAGCTAACTATGATAAATACATTAGTGGAACTCTTAAGTGAAAATTGTGCTATGATTATGTGAATGAGACAGACACCAAGAAACAATGAATGAGGCCAGCAAACAACTCACCACAGGCAAATCTGATGAGCCACCCATTTCTGTAATGAAGTTTTACTGGAACACAGCCACACTCATTTATTTACATAGTGTTTCCAGCTATTTTGGGGGTCACAAGAGCAGAGCTGAAGATTTGAACTGAGACTATAGTGCCCACAAAGCCTAAATAAAATATTTACTACCTTGGCCTTTTCAGAAAGTCTACCAATTCCTGAACCACACTGCTAGACCACATATCCCTGAGGGCACAAATTGTGTGTGTCTTGCTTCCAGCAGCACCCCTGATACACGGCCCAGTATATAATTCAAGTGTCTGGTGAATGTAGGGTGTCCATGCATAACAGATGGTTTAGAAAACCCAGAATCTGATCACCATAACCCTTTCCTGGTAATCAGAATACTTAGAAAATAATCCTAAAAGAAAGTGATATGCAAAATAATTCACTAATAAGCAACCTGCCAGTAATCCATGTAGTGGGAACATGATTTCCCTTTGATTGAAATTTAATTTATTGGGTGCTAAGGATTGAACCCAGGGCTCTCACAAACTTATCATTAAGACACACCCTCAGCCTTTCCTTGGTTAAAATATTTACTTTTACTTGTATTTGGAGTATGAATATCTTTTAAAATCAAATTGTGGTACATTAAACATTTTTTTTTTTTTTGGTATCCATGATGTGCAAAGATATATGAATCCTTGAGAAGGACATGGAAAAGTGAATTGAATACATAAATAAATTGCAATCCCTGTCTCAAAACAGCTAGGAAGCTAGTCAGGGGGAATGGCAGGTGAAAACATTATACTGTAGAATGTATGCAAATCTAAGGTGTAGTGGCCTGGCGATACTCTTAGGAATAACCAGTCTTAAAAAAAGAATACATACACACATGCTGTGTGTGTGTGTGCTGTGTAGAGAAGGCTTCATATTTTATGAGAAACTCTGTAACTGAATCCAAGAAGTCTTCTTAAATTCATGTACTCCTTTATTTAAATATTTGAAGGCCCTATGATAAGAACTGGATATAACCATGAGCAAAGTACCACCCATGAGCCCTAATACAAAGGAGCCAAGTATAAGCACATATTAAAAAAGCTACTGTTATAAATGCTACAAATGAAAAGTATGTTGTAATTATTGGATCTGAAAAAAGGAAAATCTGAACTGATAAGGAGGAAGGTTAGGGAAAGCTTTGCTAGGGAAGCGACAACAGAACTGAGATCTAAAGCAATGGTTCTCAAAGTGTGGCCCAGGGCCTTTGAGAGACCCTGAGACCCTTCAGGGAAGGCACTAGGTGAAAATGGTTATTTTGCCTTTCTCACCTTTCTCCTTTTCATTCTTTCAGGAGAGCACAGTGGGGTTCCTGGGAGCAACAGAATGGGTGCTGCGACCGAAGACCAGATGGCAGAAAGGAAAACCTGGCTGACTTCAACAGCACACATTTGGAGGTGCAAAAACGGACACTGCCATTCTTCTAACATGTTTCCAAATCAAAAAACAATCTCCTTATAAAAATATATTTAGTTATACTATCAAAAGTAATGGGGTTGTGTGTTGCTGTTTAAAATGAATAAACATTTTTCTACTTCTCAGTTTGAATTTCTAATATTGATATTCTAATATTGATAGAACTTACATAAATAAGTCTTTCAGCTCCTCAAAAAAATTTTAAGAGTATAAAGGAATCCTGAGGGCTGGGGATTTAGCTCAGTGTGGTTCTGGCACCTGCCTCACAAGCTCAAGGACCGGAGTTTGATCCCCGGTACCTAAATAAATAAATAAATAAATAGGAATCCTGAGAACAAAACATATAAGAATTACCAAAGGGGAACAGGAGTAGCCCAGAGAAGACTAGAGGAAAGACCACCACATAGTACAATGTCAGTAAGAGGCTTCTGGTGAGTTGGTGGCACCCCTGTAATCCTAGCACTCAGGAGGCTGAGGCAGGAGGAGTTTGAGACCAGCCTGAGTGAGCTACATAGTGAATTCAAGGCCAGCCTGAACTATACAGCAAGACTTTGACTCAAAGAAACAAAAACAAAAAGAGGCTTGTAGGTAGGATCTCTGACCTACTGAGTATATAAAGCAGTGGCTGACAAATGTTCTCATACCACCTTTAGGTGGGCAAAAGCCCCTGAAATAAGCAATCCTATTCCCTGCAAAGCAGGCTGAGTGTGAGGTAAGTGGAATAACTGCTCCAGTTCATGAGGCACCATCGTGTGCTATCACAGTCCACACCATACCCCGATGGGAATTTAGCTCTGTTGGCAGTGCAGTGCCTGCCTCGCAAGTGGGAGGTCCTGAATTCTATCAAAGGTAAAGCAAAAAGTAAACAAATAAACAAACAAAACCCTACAGACCCACCCTTTGGCCCAATTTATAGAGGGCAGGAACACTTCCTACCTCCTCTTTTCCTCTCTGGCCACCTCCTTGTTACACACTTCTGCACAATTACATTTTCTTTAATACAAAGGCATAAACAAAGGCAGAGAGAGAGAAAGGGAGAAAGAGAGAAAGGGGCTGGCAGAAAACTTCATTTCTGGCTAACAGGCCTAAGGAATGATATGGTTAGGATGCAGTTAATGGATGGATGTTGGGCTGGGGATTTAGCTCAGAGGCGCCTCACCTACCTTATAAGCACAAGGTCCTGAGTTTGATCCCCAGTACCACCAAAAAAAAAAAAAAGATGGGCGTCAACAAAACATCTTTCACTGTATGTGTGACCAAAACAATCAGAAGTCAGGCTATACAGTAAGGTTTCATTTTTCTTAGGGGATCTAGGAATTGAACCCAGGGCCTCACATATGGCAGGCAAGCACTCTACCACTAAGCTACTACACCTTTTGCCCCTAGAACTTTTTAATATTTCAGAAAACCCAAGTCTAAGTTCAACTCCCAAAGAAAAGCACACAAGAAAGTACAGCAACTGTGACTTTTTATAACCAGCATTACTGAAGTATTTACATGCCTGTTATTCAAATTTCACCTGCCCCAATAAAAATAAAGAAGTTTTTCATCTGCTTGTTCTTATGTGGCATCTCAGGAAAACTCAAAAGCACATAAACAGCATAATAAGGCCAAGTTTTCAGCACAGGTGGCAGAGAACCCTTGGGAAAGCTCAATGAAAGCAATTCTTCGTCCAAAATAAAGAATTCGAAGAACTAAACTTGACAGTTTTCTTTTTCTGCAAGATCCCTACTGCCCTACCAATACTCACTCTTACTTTCTTGTTTCCCATTACCCCCCTTCTCATTTCTCCTGTCCTCATATTAAGCACCCCTCCCCAGCACTGGCAGGGACTCTGGTCCCACTACAAACTGTGTACACTGAGGGTGAGTAGTCGTAGCACACTAAACACACACACACAGCGGCCATTTCTCTCCCAAGCACATTCTAAATGGAAACCAATAACCAACAAACAAAACAATCTAAATCTTTAGCATCTGGGGAATGAACAAACTGGAATTATTTACAAACTCTCATGTATAAAAAATATCCTAATACAAAACAGGATTACTAGCGGGGCATGGTGGCACATGCCTATAATCCCAGCACTTGGAGACTTGAAGCAGGACTGCTGTGAGTTCAAGAACAGCCTGAACTACATCGCCAGACAGTCTCAACAAACAAAAGCCAGGAGGATTCCCTGGGATCCCAGTTTTATTTAAGATATGAAACACACATGATATTAATAACTAGCTTGGTAGTAGATATACGGACATCATTACATTAACTTTTATTCTTTTTTTTCCTCGGGTTTTTATTTTTTATTTTTTGAGACAGGGACTCACTATGTTGTTCAAGCTGGACTTGAACTTACCATGTAGTCCAGTCTGGGCTGCAACTCATAGTGATCCTCCTGCCTCAGCCTCCCAAATGCTGGGATTACAGATTTCTGCAACCGTGCCTAGCTTAACTTTTATTCCTCCCTATTTGAAGTATTTCACAATAAAAACAAACAGGCTACCAGGCATGGTGGTACACTACAGATCCAACCACTCAGGAAACTGAGGCAGGACGATCACTTGAGCCAAGGAATTCAAGAACAGCCTGGGCAACACAACAAGACTCCATCTCACAACAGAACAAGCTCCAAAACTTGGATCTGGTCACGCTTCTCCCTCCAGTGTCCTGCTAAAGCATTATCCCAAGATACTACCTGGGAAACCTCCTATGGGGAACAGCGCTGGGGAAGTCAGGGCCTCCCAGCAACTAAAGAGCTGAAGTGTTCCAAAGTGATCAAAACCAATGCAGTGTTCCACAAGGCCTATTTTCATTTCAGCTTTACTGGTGCAACTCTAAATTAATGTAGGGAGACCCTGCAGGTGCAGTGCGTCCAGGTCCACAACCTCTGCTAGAAAGACAAGGAGAGGCCAGGCAGCTCTGGGGCTGCTCATGAGATCAGCCTCATTAGGGTCCATTTTCTGCCTGGGCTGTACAGAAACCACAGTGGCAGCATAAGGAAAAGCTGCTGCAGGGATGATTCAGGGATGGCACCTCTGGTAATGGAGCAAACCATGGCCACTCTGCTCGGAGAAGTCACAGCAGCAACATGAAGAAGGGTTCAAACAATTCTCAACTTTTGGGGGACCTCTAGAAGTTGGAGACCACTTCAGAGTCCTCCATTGTCTAACCTGCCCATTCCCCTCACCAATACAACTCCCCTCTTCACTGAGTAGACACACAAAGCTAGAATCTAGTATAACCCCTCAACAGCTAGAAATTGGCATTACCTGGGGTGAATATGTTAAGACTGTTCGATTTTTGTGCAAAAGTGTTACACAGTACAATGAACAAAATTGTGAAGCTTTTACCCATTCTTTGGACACACATACTGAGCAACTATATAAGGTAAATAAAATGCCTTTATGTTGCTTATAAGAGCCAGTAATTACACATTTGCCTGGCCTGTGCTATATAACACAACACATGCTTTTTGACACATGATTTTTAAAGCTGGCGCGAGGGCTGGGGTTGTGGCTCAGTGGCAGAGTGCTCACCTAGCATGCAGAAGGCCCTGTGGTGCAAAAAGAAAAAAAATGCCACCCAGTGAAAATCATAGACTTAACCTAGCACTCATGAGGCTGAGAAAAGACAATTGCCGCAAGTACGAGGCCATCCTGGGCTACACAGTAAATTCCAGGTCAGCTTGAACTACATGGAAAGACCCTGTCTCCAACAAAAATAATAATACCAGAAATAATTGTGATAACTTTTAACATGTAATACTCCAAATACTATTGCAGAAATTTTTTAAATGCTGCAATTAAACTAGGATTCTACAAATAAATCTGTGCATATTGTTAGTGCACCAGGCACCTCAGAGGTTGTTATGGTTTAGAAGTACATAAAACAGAAAACTAAGTGCATCAGCTTTGCAGGGATTCAAGATGAAACTCAGTAAGCCCTTGAAGGGCTTTGTTGCTCTTGCAACAATGGTGGCTCATAAAACAACTCCACCTAGGACCACGCAATTCCTGAAGGAGTAATTAATGAAGCTGCCTCATAAAAATGTGGACATGCTCAATGGTCAAGTGGTTGTTTTAATGAGAAAGGCATAGAATCAATAAAGATAAAATTACTGTAATAAAAAATTACTATGATATTTACTTGTTTCCTTTGAAGAAAATCAGTAATAAAAGATTCTCCTAAGAGTAATTCTTAGAGTATGGCTATTTAAGCGATTTTAAAAGCCTTCCAAGGGGGCCAGGGATATCACTCAGTGGCGCCATACCTGCTTCACAAGTGCAAGGTCCTGAGTTCGATCCCTGAAACAAACAAACAAAAAAAACAGAAAGAAAAGCCTTCCAAGGGAACTACTCAGAAGAAATGACTTACAGTATTTAAGAACTTAAATATGGGGCCAGGGATTTAGTTCAGTGGTTCCGCTGCCTGCCTTACAAGCACAAGATTCCAAGTTTGATCTCCGGTACCAAAAAAAAAAAAAGTTAAGAACTTAAAAATGTTTCAGCCTGAAAATAAATTAACATAAAGACAGTAATTTCATTTTGATAGAATTTCACTGCTCTCAGAGAATAAAAAAGGAAAATTAAATGGCATGGTTCTTAATTAACATTCTCCCTGGATGTGGTGGCACATGCCTGTGATCTCAGCTACTCAGGAGGCTGAGGCAGGAGAAGCACAAGTTCAAGGCCAGCCTGGGCAACTTGGTGAAAGTGTCTCAAAAGAAAAAAAAAAAAAAAAAAAAATCAATCAATTTCATTCTCTAAGAAATAAAACAAAATCCTACTTTGGGAAATGCAGAGCTTGAAATGTTTACAAAGATTCTCTCATGGTTATGATGTTTTAAAAAAATTTTCTTGCTAACCAATTTTCTACAATAAAAATATATACTCTCAATACAGCAAAACTTTGGCAAAATATTTTTAAAAATCAAAATGTGTTGAGTATTTTAAATAAAGCCACCCCTCTACAAGAGCAAATTAGTGGTTATTTATCCTGAGAATAAAATTAGGGAAAACTAAATGCCACAGACAAGTATAGTGAGTTGGGAGGCTGAGGCAGGAGGATCACAAGTTCCAAGCCAACCTGGGATACACAGTGAGATTGTCTCGAAACATCAAAATAAATGGAGTAGTGAGTTATGTGGGTATGGCTACAGAAAAACTTAAATCTCAACTAGAGTGGCAAGGCAGTAAAATTAAGGAAGAAAACCCTGTCAGCACACGAGTGATCAGCTATGCTGGGATGAGTGTGAAGAAAGGTCACACTTGTGCTAACTGTATTTGTGTACTGGGTCCAAGTCACTCTCTCAGGTGACCTTACCACCTAGTGTTTCTCTGGGATACAGGAGAGCCTTCCCACATGTGGTGTTTCAGCTCAATTGTCCCCAACCTGTCTTGGGAGCCATCTAAGGGATTAGTAAAGCACACTTCTTAGTGGGTATGAGAGGGTCATGGTTGCATGGCCTTGAGAACTACATTCCGTCCCTCACCCCTTCCTTCCTGGCACTGGTCCCTGCTCTGTTTCCAGGCCACAATGAACTGAGTATCTTGCTTCTGCCCTACGCTTCTGCCCTGATGCTGCTTCTTTGGAGCTGTGGAGTGAATCCCCCAAAACTGTGAGTTAAATTAAAGCTCTCCTTTCTAAGTTAGGGGTGTTTGGTTGTGTTCCAGCGAGATGAAAACTGGCTAATAAGCCATGTATTTTTCCTAGAGAGGTTCAGAGTTAGAGATCTGTGGCAATTAACATCAGGGGGATAGATAGTTACTTTCATGAACTGATTAATGTTCAAGCAGTCTTCAGAGCCAATCCAACCTTTCATTCCCTGAAGCCTTGGCTGTACTAGAGACGGGGCCTCCCCAGGAGGGTGGGCTCAGCTGTCCCTTTGGGTGACACCATCTCTCCACTGTGCCAACTCACACCGTTAAATTGGAAAGCCGCACATACTTGGATCCACTGCAAACTATTAAGGAGTAGGAGATTTAAGGGAAGCCAGGTTCCTTGGCAGAATTACATAAATATTACACTTTCTTCTTTAGAGCCAGCTCATTATAAATCAAGGAGCTGAGAAGTTACCAAAACAAAGGTAGGAAAGTAAATTTGTCTGCTGACCACCAGGGAAAGAGATAATTGTTAATAGTAAAACTCCGTAGAGGGACCAGGGATTTAGCTCACCGGTTCCAGTGCCTGCCTCACAAGAGCAAGAACCCAAGCTCAATCCCTGGTACTAAAAAAAAAGTTTCATAATATTAAAGTTTTACTAGACCAAACATTATTTTGTTCAAAGAGTATATTTACTAAAATGTAAGAGCTACATATCTAAGACAAAAATAAAATGTCTTGAATGACAGACTATCTTAACAAAGGATGGAAATATCCATACTACAACTTCATACATAAGTTTCATGCAATTTTTATTTTTAATTAATAAATTTTATTTTATCCCATACCTCCCCTCAGTCCCCCTGCCCTATGTACAAAAGCTTTGTTTCGATTTTTTCCTTCTATTTTCACTTTTCTTGAAAATTTTTAAAGAAATCTGCCCCCTACCAAAACAATACTTAGGTTTTCATGTATCTGTGAATTATAATGTTTGCTTTCCCGTTTCAAAAACAGTAATTCAGGCTGGGGGTGTAGATCAGTTGTAAAGTGCATGTTAGCATGCCCATGGCCCTAATTCCCACCCTGCGCGCATGCAAACACACACACACACACACACACACACACAAACACATATGGAAGAAAATGGTAATTCACAGTAGGACACTATCTGAGCCTCAATTTACTTATTCATAATATTCCCTTTGCAGAGAGGGTATAAAAATGAGATCTACATCCTTTATAAACATCTTTGGCTCCTTCAGATCTATTAGATCTGCAGTCATTCGACCACTGCCCCTGCAGTGTTGCCAGCTGCACCTAAAAACCAGAAGCCTGTAGACACGGTCGAGGCAAGCAGGAAGCAACCCTGCCATCCATTCTTCCAGGCACTGTACTTGGACAAAAGCGGTCAAGGCTAGCCAGTTCTACCTCTGTGATTTTTATTGTTTATCTCTTAAAATGGCTTTCCAAGCTTTGAACATTTTTAACAATGGCAATTTACCACTTCTTGGAATGTCCACACCATCCGCCAGATATTTTCAGTAGTGGCATTAGAACTGCCCTTAAACATCTTTCCCAAAGACCATACTGAAACTACCAAGAAATTTCAGTATTCTGGCTGCTCCATGGGACCCTAAGGGCTCAGAAATTTAACTCCACTGTCCCAACTTTTTTGGGGTAAGCAGGATAGGACCTTTACACTGCAAGACCCTTTTGAAAACTGAAACTTCTAACAATGTTAGATTTCATCACCTGCATTCAAAATGAGTAAATGTGGTGCTGATAAGACAGTAAGTGTCTTCTACATCCCATTAAGGAAGTTAAACTGTAATTAAAGAAAGATAAACTATAATCTAATTAAATGCAATGAATCAGTGTACAGGGAAGGTTATCATTACAAGGGGTTAGTAAATGAAATAGGGGTTTAAAAAAAAGCTCAAAAAAGACAATATCTCTATCTCCAAAGTTCCAGAGAGAGAACCTGGCTGTCCAGAGTCCTGGTCTCTCACAGTGGAGAGGAAGGGAAGGGATTCACCTTCATCTCCTTGAATCTGCAAGGGATCTCTTTTTAGCAGATAAAGAAACTGGTTTCAGTGAGAATTTACTGCTGGTACAAAGTAAATACATGCTCAAATCCCCTATCTATGAAATCCCAACACCGAGGTGAGACCATCAAGGACAACCTCATTAACACTGATTTCCTGGATTTTGATTCCATATTCCCTTTGGAAATTCTGTTACAGCTTTATTTCCCCAAGAAATTCTGTACCTAAAAAATGAGATTTTTGGGCCAGGGATTTAGCTCAGTGGTTTTGCCACCTGTCTCGCAAGTGCAAGGACCCAAGTTCGATCCCCAGTACCAAACAAAAAGAGATTTTTTTTTTGGTTCAACTGAGTTCACAGAACAGTTCCAATACTGTAACAGTAACTTCAGTAGATTTTCCCTCAGTCTCGTGCAAGACTTTGCCAAGTATCTTACATTCAAAACTAGTACCTTTATCTCTAAAACTCCAGACCTACATACCTCTTACTAGCCTCCATATCACCACAATCTTTTTCCTATCAAATCTGAATCTTGAAAAATAAAATTGTGGGCCAGGGATTTAGCTCATTGGCACCACACCTGCCTCAAAAGTACAAGGTCCTAAATTCAATCCCCAATGCCAGGAAAAAACAAAACAAAACTGTGTATCATACTGAACACCATAAATGATAAATTTCAACAACAAATTAGAGCCACTGTAAATCCTATGTATCTGTAGATCAGAACCAAGATGGTAATCCAACTCCTCCTTGGAAATGCCATAGTCAGTTCCCCTTGTTCCTAGATTCCAGATTAGTACAGACTCTGATTTACTTAGGACTTCAAAAACCAATACTCGCCACTCACCAGGCATGGTGGCACACGCCTATAATCCCAGCACTTGGGAGGCTGAGGCAGGAGGATTGCTATGAGTTCGAGACCAATCCCGGCTACAAAGTGAATTCCAGGTCAGTCTCAACTACATAGTGAGACCCTGTCTCAAAAAAAAAAAAAAAAAAAAAAATTCTCATGGCACGTACAAAGTCATTTTTGGACATAGGCCTAGTGGGGAAAATTTTTAATCAGAAGTTGGGCACATTTCCAGCTGAGGTTGAAGAAGCAATTCCCATTTAAGCTCCCCTAATGTAACTAAGTGTCCTTTCCAAGATCTACTCAGTGTCATGTTTTCATAGGTAGATTTTACTGTTAAAAATGGTTCCAAAACAAACTGAAGTGCTGTCTAGTGTCCTTCAAAGGTTGTCATGTGCCTTGCACAGAAAACACACGATAGATTTCATATATTAAGCTTTAGTATAGTAGTTGGCCGATTCAATATTAAGAGAATCTATAATATATATTAAATAAGGCAAACAGAAACACACATAAAAGAAGATTATGTGTTGATTGGTTGATGAAAATACAACCAGAGGCTTGCAGGAACTTAACCTTGTTTTTCTCCACAAGGGGCAATGATTTAGTATTCACTAACAACAGTGCTTATACCAACTTTATAGAATGCAACTATCACAACTGTTGAAACACATACTAACTCTATATGTAACAAGGTAAACTGGGTTCTTTTTTTTTTTGTTTTTGTGGTTTTTTTTTTTTTTTTTTTTTTGGTTCTGGGATTAAACTCAGGACCTTGCTATTGCAAGGCAGGCATAGTACCACTGAGCTAAATCCCCAGCCCACTCTATATGAAACATGAAAAATATTAAATGTAGAGCATTTTACCTAATAAAAGATCATTTTCTTCAAACTCTGAAATAACTGAAAAGGATAACCTTAATGGCTGTTGATGATGGTTTATACACTAAAAATATTAGAATACAAGCACAAAGAAAGTGCATATCACATCCCCAGCACAAAGACATAGTGTACATAGACCCCCAGGGCACACAAGATGATTCCATGGGGTAAGAGACCATAACACTGATTGATTAATTGATTGACTGACTGCAGTAATCACAGGGGATTAAAGTCAGGGACTTCGTACCATGCTAGATCCCCTGCCCTTTTTTATTTTGGCACAGGATCTCGCTAAGTGGTTGCAATCTTCCTGCTTCATCCTTCCAGAATGCTGGGAATACAGGTATACACCATCATGCTTACCATTTTTATACTTTTAACATCTTTAAACTACAGTTTATTTTAAAACCTACTAATAGTATAATAATGTGTATGTACTTTTTACTGGCAGTGCTGCTTTAATTCTGTTGATGTACATGACCAAAAGAATGTTGGGAGACAACACTGTAAAGGCTCAATGTCAATAGATAAAAAAAAACAATCAGAAGGACCTGTCGTGTCCTGCTCTGCAGGACAGAGTGGGCAGCTTTGAGGACACAGATGCAGTGGCAACATCTAAGAAAAGCTGAGTTCAGGTGGTATTCTGCTCTTGACCAACAGTCCTCACCCGGGACACCCTCCAGGCTCTGGTTTCTCCTATGAGTAGTTGATCATAACATTCATTATAATGATCCTAGCCAGCTACCCATTCTGCTCTAGAAAATTCTATGACTGAGAAAATAAGTTGTAACCGCCAGGTTTGGGGAAGCAGGCCTGAAATCCCAGTTATTCAGGAGGCAGAGGATTAAAGGTTCAAGGCCAGTCTGGGCCACCTAGCAAGACTCTGGCTTTAAATTAAATTAAATTAGGGCTGGGGATTTAGCTCAGTGGTTCCACCACCTGCTTCACAAATGCAAGGTCCTAAATTCGATCCCTGATACCAAAAAAATAAATTAATTAAATTAAACTGAAGGGCTGGGAGTATAGGTCAGTGGCAGAGTTTTTGGCCTAGCATGTGTGAAGGCCCTGGAGTTTGATTCCCCAGTATGGAGGGGGGAAGAAAAAAAAGGAAGAAAGAAAATAGATATAGATAGCTGGCAAGCTAAACCACTTTTTGATGTTGCCTGGAACCTCAGGGCTAAAGGTGTGACCTGATAGAGCAACAAACTAATAGAAAACACCATTTTCCAGAGAGGTTGTATGATATCTCCTAAGATATTCTGGACTATTGATGCTGTATTATATATTTACGTGGCATCATATACACATTCAACTCTAAGTGCTCAGCAAAAAGAGAGAAAGGAAACAAACAACAGTGCTAGCAATCTGCCTGCCACTGCACCCAATGAAGGTGTTTGGTTATCAGGAAGAGCTTCCTTTCTTTCCCCAAAGTCTTACAGGCTGAGTAGTACAGAATGGGGCTGATGTATGACATATTAATGACATATGACATTATTTTTTGTCACCTAATCCGAAAATAATTACTTCATTCCATACTCAAGAGAAGACTATGTTTCAACCCTCAAGGAAAAACTGGCTGCACCTGATTTCCTTAAATGAAGTCAGTCTCCAAAGAGTACTGATTTCCTATCAGCACTTTGAATGGGGCGGGGGGTAACCAGGGATCAAACTCAGGACCTTGCCTTTTCCAGGTAGGGGCAGCACCACTGAGCTAAATCCCCAGCCCAACACTTAGAAAATTCTGACCAACCCTATCTGATTTTCACTACACCTCTAACTATAGAGCCAAACACACAGGTAAGGAATGACTCGTCTATAATTGTTCTGCATCAAGGGTCCACACCTAAAAGGATCACCATGAGGTAGTATCAAGTGAAATTTGTTCTCATATACTTTTATGGTATTTCATATTGATTGCTCTCAGTTACATAAACTGTGTCATTTAACATACACAGCAGCCAAGCAAGGCAGCCTGGACAAACACTGCAGACCTATTAAAGAGGTTGAGAGCATTAATGGGAGGAGTAAGAGTTTCTAGTAAGACAATTTGGGTTCAAGTCCCAAATTTTTCACAGATTTAGTCAGTAAAATTAAGACAGTATACACACCTCCGTTTCCTTCCTTCATTCTACAGGAAGCAGAGCTACGAGCTCACATCCCTACTTGGACTAGTATCTTTCAGTTTCATGCTTAAAAGTTCAAGGATATGATCTGCTATCTTTTTAAAGTGTTCAGAAACTCAGTCCTTGAAGTTACTCTGCTAAAAGCTTCTGTTTCTGTAAATATGAAATTCCACTCTCTTGAAGACTCACAAAGTGTGTACAGGTTTTGAGAAGTCATGCAGTAAATAAACCCAGCTGAACACGTTCAGACTAGCATTTCCTAAAGGTAGGTTTAATGGAATCTTTGAGTTTAATTACCACAGATCAAACATTCTTAACATACTTTTAGAAATACTGGTTTTGATAAGTTCATGTGTAACAAACAATAAATAACAGATATTGTAGGACAGGGGCACAAGAAACTATTCTTTAAGCAAAATTCTGAATCATTCTTCAGGCAGCCGGCTTTGTACTGCATATTGTCCAGGGTCAAAACTATTTGGGTCATTAGGGCTTTTTTATTCAGATTTCAGTTAAGTTTGTCCCAAGGATTCCAACAAGTGGCTCTTAAAGGGGCAGGAGAGAAAAGTGAGAGAGGGTGTTATGTTTTTGTTACAAAACTGATTTGTATGAGATTTCCTCTTCCCCAAAAGCAGCATTCCAGAATGGCATATATCTAACGCCACACCAGCACCTCTGCTATATTACCCGTTTTCCACATGGCAGCAGGAAGTAAGTGGAGCTAGTGAGAGGCCAAGTATAAACCACAAAAATTGGAAATCCTTTTTTCTCTGAAAACCAAGAAAGCAGCTATTCTGTCACAAAAAGAAACAGAAATTTGATGCAATTATCAGCATTTGGGCAATCCTAAAACGTTCCATAGAGGTCTCTGGTGTGATTAAAAACAGAAAAATGCCCAACTAGATTTCTTCAGAATCCTTCCTAGGATGTCAGGTACTATGATTCTTCTAAAAAATGTTAGGTACTTGTTACATCCGGAGACCTAAATGTATGTATAAATTTTGTATTATAACCTACATCCAGAAAATAAATCTTCAGAGGTACTTTCTAAAAATAAAATAAAATTTAAAACAGGCTGCGCCAGGCGTGGTGGCTCAGGCCTGTAATCCCAGCACTCTGGGAGGCTGAGACAGGAGGATCGCTGTAAATTCGAGACCAGCCTTGGCTACACAGTGAGTTCGTAGGTCTGTCTCAACTACATAGTGAGACCCTATCTCAAAAAATCAAAAAATAAAACAGGCTGCTCAGTTTCCTCGACCATAGGAATCTATTCTACTGTTATCTCGACTATTTTACACAAGCATCTCTAATACTTGCATCTAAAGTGAATTCTTAAACCTCTGGAAATTGAATAACATAAAGTCTGAAGAACTGTTTATAAAAAAACTACACTAGGGCCGGGGATTTAGTTCAGTAGTTTCGCAGCCTGCCTTGCAAGCGCAAGGTCCCGAGTTTGATCCCCAGTACCAAAAAACAAAAAAGAAAGCTACATTAACATTTGGTATTTATTCTGACAAACAGTACTGAACTAAATGAGCCCGCTATGATGCAAAGCATTAAACTTGTGAATCTCTTGCACACAAGTGACGGTTACCAAGAGGGAATGCTTTGACAAAAACTTCAAGTTTTTTCTGAGGAAAGCGCACGGAGCCTACGAGTGTCTCCATAGACCCGGGCTGTGGACCACAGATCACACGAGCGCGAGGAGGAGCCTGCACCGCAGGACCGCAGGACCGAGATGCCAGGGTGGGTGCCTCCACGCTTCTCACTCTGCATTTTGAAAGCTCAGTCCCCGAGGGCCCCCACGTCTCGTCCGCCGCCTCGCCACTCCCGAGCGGGGACACCGTGCATCCCTTCTCACCGTCAGCCTCCACCCAGCAGCAGGGACGGGGGCGAAGGAACATGGTGCCGCGGAGGAGCTCGCCCGTCACCTCCCCACGTCCCCATCCCCACCGCCTCCCGGAGCCTCGGGTCTCGGATGGCTTCCCTTCACCCTTCCGCCCCTCACCTTCACGAAAGCAATCGGGGTTGTGGTACCTTCAATATCCAACAGGATCACGGTGACCTCCGCAGGCACCGAGAGCCCGACCATCTCCTCAGACGGAGAGCTCCTAGCTGCCCTCCCGGAGACACAAGGCCACCCCCGGGCGGCCGTGACCACGTGGGCGGGGCGGGGCGGGGCCG
>NW_022900944.1:17540028-17558723 GCF_012274545.1 Fukomys damarensis
CCGGGTCGCCGCGCCCCTTGCCCCAGCTGCCGCCACCTCTTCATTGTGTCCCGGCTGCTCAGCGAGGCGCTGGGAGCGAGCTTTGGGGGAAGTCATGTTTTGGGCACTTCTGGAGGGCCCGTAATGTTATGCAACCAGCCGTTGAGGCGGATATGGCTTGACAGAAAAGACCAAAGTTGGGAGGGGCTGGTTTAGGAAGTTTGGCTTTCTGATCCAAAGGAATCTGGACAGGATGTTTTTCCAGAGTTTGTTGGCCTTCTAGGGTTTTCATTGTGCGGTTTGGAAATCATCCTGCGGCCTCGACCTGTGATTGTCCTTGTGTGTTGTTTGTGTGTGTGTTGAAGTGGGCTAAAAGAATTCCGTTAGAAAATCTCCTTTATGTTTATTTCACTGTTCAAAACCAAGCAGCACATATGCTGGTTCAAGACCAAAGTATCATTTAAGTTATACTAAACTTTTGTTTCTAGTAAAATGTTTATTGGAGGCTTGAGCTGGGATACAAGCAAGAAAGATCTGACAGAATATTTGTCCCGATTTGGGGAAGTTGTAGACTGCACAATTAAAACAGACCCAGTCACTGGAAGATCAAGAGGATTTGGATTTGTTCTTTTCAAAGATGCTGCTAGCGTTGATAAGGTAGGCTTGTGTTTAGTTGCTTTGTCTCTTTGCGTTTGTTTTTGGTTTTTGTTTGTTTTGTTTTGCAAATTGTTCTGCAGCTTGTGTACTATTGACATTTTTCTTAAATTGCCTCCTAGGTTTTGGAACTAAAGGAACACAAACTGGATGGGAAATTGATAGATCCCAAGAGGGCCAAAGCTTTAAAAGGGAAAGAACCCCCTAAAAAGGTTTTTGTGGGTGGATTGAGCCCAGATACTTCTGAAGAACAGATTAAAGAATATTTTGGAGCCTTTGGAGAGGTGAGATGTGATTGTGTTGTTTACAGAATGTTCATCTTGGGTCTAATTTGGCACTTAATACTTGCCCTGGGGTTAGGATTAAATTGGTACTCCAGTGCCTTTTAGTAAACATCTTGATTGCTGCTTTCTATGTGAAAAATGAAAACCAATATCATTTATTTTGGTCAAAAATCTTCTGTGTTTTGATGGTATTCATTACAGGGGAATTATCGTCTCTTGGTTACAAAATGCTGTTAAAAGCTGTTTTACTCTGCTCTCGGTGCGTGACTTCTGGGTTGGTCATAAAGCAGTGTCTTCAGAAGTCACCTGATTAGCAACTGTGTTATCTAAGCGCCTTTGGTACTATACCTTTTTACCATTATTGGATGATCTTGACATCTTGAATGTGGGTCTTGTTTGCAGATTGAAAATATTGAACTTCCCATGGATACAAAAACAAATGAAAGGAGAGGATTTTGTTTTATCACATACACAGATGAAGAGCCAGTCAAGAAATTGTTAGAAAGCAGATACCATCAGATTGGTTCTGGAAAGGTAAAACCATTTAATTACATTGAACAAATTTGAGAATTGGACAGAAAAAATTACTCTGAGAATAAAATGGTTTGATGCATTAGAAATCCTTTCTGTTTACAGTGTGAAATCAAAGTTGCACAACCCAAAGAGGTGTATAGGCAGCAACAGCAGCAACAGAAAGGAGGAAGAGGTGCTGCAGCTGGTGGGCGAGGTGGTACTAGGGGTCGTGGCCGAGGTGAGAATTCTGGGAAAGGGATTCCATTGTTTAAACTGTATACTGCTCAGTAAGATTAAGCCTGTGAGAAAGTAAGGAGAATTTTAAATCTGAAACTACTCTTAACAGATAAACTCTAGCTTGGGGGTGTGTGATTTGTTTCGTTTTGTTTTGTTTTCTAATGACCTTGGTGTGGGTAGGATTATAAATTCAACCCAACCTGGATAATTTAGCTAGGGCCCTCTGTCTTGGAATACAAATTATAAAAGAGGGATATAGCTCAGTGTAAGACCCTACATTCAATCCCAAGTACCACAATAAAAATGATCTTACTGGTTTTATTTGTTCCAAGAATGGCTACTTTTGACAGCAGCATCACTGTTACGGAAATAGCATTATATAATATACACTGATGTGTTTTAATGGACAGGAGTCCTTGTTTGAACCAGAACAGCCTGTCCATCTTCCACTTTGTTGGAAAACAAAATGATTTTTCCATTACATTTAGAAACCTTAAGATTGGCACAATTGGGTTTTTTTGTCCCCTTGTGACAACAAAAGAAAACTTAACTCTAGTTGATAACATTGTTTGTGTCCATTTTCTTTTTAAGTTTTGGAATAAGAACGTATTTGTGTTAAAATGGGGGGAAAGGGGTTGTTTCCTAACAATCACTGCATTGTTTCAGGTCAGGGCCAAAACTGGAACCAAGGATTTAATAACTATTATGATCAAGGATATGGAAATTACAATAGTGCCTATGGTGGTGATCAAAACTATAGTGGCTATGGCGGATATGATTATACTGGGTATAACTATGGGAACTATGGATATGGCCAGGGATATGCAGACTACAGTGGTAAGAATATTTAATATACTTTCATAAAGCAATGGTATTAAAATTCAGTGTTAAAAATTTCTATTCTGAAATCGTGTGGGTTTTCCATTTATTGTTTGGAGTTGAGGTTTTGGGGTGTGTTATAAAGTGGTTATAATAATGTAGAGGACAGGGCCTGGGATATAGCTCATTGGTGATGCCATCTGCCTCGCAAGCACAAGGTCCTGAGTTAGAGCCCCGGTACCAAAAATAATGATGTAGATATTATGGTAATTCTAAAAGAATTGGGATGAGCTGAGTGTGGTGGTACATGCCTGTAATCCCAGCACCCTGGGCGGCCAAGATGGGCAAAGGCCATCCTGGGCAACTTAGCCAAACCCTGTGTCAAAAAATAATAAAAGGGCTGAGGATATAGCTCAGTGTAAAAGGCCCTGAGTTTAATTACTAAAAGCACTAGGATGAATTACATTTAACTTATACTGGTTATTAAAATATCAGTATTTTAATATGTGGTATGCAAAGTTTATACACATTTGTGGTTTTAATGTATTTGTGAAGATACCATTTTATAGAAACTTTCTTAGTAAGATTTGTGTCCTTTCAAAATAGGTCAACAGAGCACTTATGGCAAGGCAAGTCGAGGGGGTGGCAATCACCAAAATAATTATCAGCCATACTAAAAAGGAAGACATTGGAGAAAACAGGTGTGTATAAGAGTGCAAGAAACCAGTGGAAATGTCTAATTTAATTTAAAGATCAATAGACAAAAATAAGTAAAAAAAATATTAATGTAGCCTGTTTTTACTAAATTAATTTTAATTGCTTTATGAGCCTGTTTTGCCTAAAGTGTCTATAGATCTTTAACTTTAAAGTTTTATCTCACCTTTTTTAGTATTACAGAAAAACTTAAGAGTTTTTCTGTTTGCTTTGTGTACCAGGAGGTCTAGAGGAATAATTAAACTTTTTTAGAACTATTAACAGGTAAAGTACTGAAATGGGTACAACTTAAGGAAAACAAGAATGTTGTCTTCTAACTCTGACATTATACCTTGTTTGTACCCGCCAGCGGGAACTTCATTGCAGGCCGTGTGTCACCCTGACCACGTCTATCTCTGGGGGTCGCACGTTGCGGGCAGAGCGCAAGGCATACACCAGAAAACGCTGTCCTGTGGTATGGTCTCTTCCAACTTCATGTACCAGCGTAAAGATTAAAGTGGAAAACTTCAGACTTTGGCTTCTTTTTTTAATCTTTTTTGGAGATTAAGTGTCTAAACTTAACTTAAATGGTTTTTTACAGGAGTTAAAGTACATAAATGCCTTTTTACAGCTTAATCATTTTTGGTCTTCTGTTTAGTGTTGTATTTCAATTGTGGAGCCTCATTTTAAGTGTTCATTCTTTAAGATTTAATGCTTGCTTTTTCTTTTTATAGCTAATAGTGAAATCTACAAACCAAAACAAGAACTTTTAAATCTGGGATATAAGTTAAAGATCATATGCACACACAAAAATTTGTTATATAATACATAAATCTAAAATTTCATGTTTGTGATAGCATTTTACTTGGCTTACTAGAAATACTTCTAGTGGACCTTAATTTATCTGTTCAACCTATGAATATGGGAAAGTTGCATTCCCAGATTCTTTCTGACTAAATTGGGATTTTATATCATTTGTAAACTCCAAGGTGAGTTTATCAATTACCCAGACTGCATTTTGCAAGTGAATATGCATGTGATCTTTAATTGTTGAAGAAAAGAATAAAGTGAGGACTTAAAACAATTCATGAAAGTGGACCTTTGAAAGCTTGTCAGAATTGCACAAATCTAATTGTTACTTTGTTTTTGTTTTTAGGAGATGCTAAAGAAATCTTGCAGGAGGACATTGAAGATTGGTCTTCTGTTTCTCTAATGATTATTTTGTAAAAGACTTTCTAGTATACAAGACACAATTGTGTCCCAACTGTATATAGCTGCCAATTAGTTTTCTTTGTTTTTACTTTGTCCTTTGCTATGTGTTATGACTCAGTGTGGATTTGTGTTTATATACAAATTTTATTTGTATGATTTCATGTTAAACCCCAAATAAATGCTTCCTTATGTGATTTTTTTTTTTCTGCGTGAGGTGCTACATAGCTCTGTAAAGATGTAATTTTAAATAAGCAATAATTAAGGTACAGTCTATAGGAAGAAACTGGTCCTTTAGCCAGTTGCAGGATGGATCACCCTGTTTTTCCCCCATTTTTGTATGTATGTACTATGCTGTAAGCCTTCATTTCTTTTAGCTGAGGCTTCTGCTACACCTCTGAATAGTGTTCTTATCTCCAGATAACTTTTATCTCAAAACCTGAGTCATCATGTTGTGATTAGGGGAAGCTTTCTAGTAGACCTTCTGTTGTGTTTTTTGGTACCAGCAAGCAAACTCAGGACCTTACACTTGTGAGGGAAGCATGGTGGCACTGAGCTAAATCCCCAGCTCTAGACCATGTTTTCTGTGCTCTGTTTAAGAAAGACACTGGTGGGCGGGGGTGTGTAGCTCAGTGAGAGCACTTGATTAACATGCACAAGGCTTGGGTTATATCCCCAGCACCTGCCAAAAAGAAAGAGGTTGTTGATAGTTTTTTTTGTAGTTATTTTGACCTTAGAGTTACCTGGTGGTCTGTTATAAGCTTTGGCTAATCATAACACCATGACTTTGTCCTCTTGATTACAAGAGAAATTGAGATGCACAGATAGCACTAAAACACGTGATACTTAACGCTTTAAGAAGTATTGAGAATTAAAACGGATTTTTATCAGAAGTGAGATTTTTCAAAAGTTTGGTCAAAAGATGATTAAATAGTGGGAGGATAATTTAGTTGTATTTTTATTGATGTGTCATAGCCAACAGATTGAATAAAAATGCTTTGTATTTGAGCATTAGGAAGATGTTTTAGAGTTGTGTAATATTGAGTTTAGAGAAGTCATGCTAGTTGATCTTGCTTTTTAGTGCATGAGCTGAATAGACATTTCCATGTTCAGGGTTAATGAAGGGACAGTGAAGATAGCATTTATGTGTTAGGTTTGTTAATGTGATTGAGTTGCCGTTTTGGCATACCTTTCTGATATTTAAAAAAGTTTTATATCTAGATTTTAAATGACTTTTTGGGTAAAAACATAACTTTGAATTTCATATTCAACATAGTTGGATTTAGGGAAGTTTGTTTCCATGGCTCCGTGTTAGCTGCTGGGGGGGTGGCGTATGTGTTCACATTATAGTAGTTGACTATACACTTAACGGTGTGAGTTAAAACCAATACCTGTCCCCTTCCTAATTTGATGCCTGCAACTTTGTTTCAATGTTATGTGTACTAGCTGGTCTATCAGGTTCAATGCCTTGGTCTTATTTTGCTATGGCCAAGTACCAATATCTGCTGTTTCAACAGATTTATTTTCCAACATGGAATCCTAGGGACTGGAAGGGAGATTATTTTTAAGTTGTCATGTCAATAGGTGTGTCTAGAGTAGTGAATCCTGTAAGTTCAAATTTATGGTTAGGTGACAAATTGAGATTGTCCTTTTCCCTGATCAAAACGAATAAAAGCTTTTTAAACAAAATACAAACTCTTCAATTAAGTCTTGGTATGTATGACTTTGAAAAAATGCTACATCTAAAGATTGCCTGAGATGGTTTACCAAGAATTAGAAATGAAAATACTTTGTGTTCAGGGGCTTTGGATTTGAGATTTGTCTTTGAGTGTATGAGTTCACTAACTGGTAATCCAAAATAAATTGCTAAAGTCAAATATTCTAGACAGTTGCAGTTCAGTGACCTGTAGTATCAAGGTTCCATCCCTAAGAATTTAGAACCAAACAGTTTAAATATTGAAGGGGGAGGTAGCGGTAGGAATTCTAAAATACTGTGATCTACAGGGTAGTTACCTGTTCAGTGTCTACCAAAATGTGATTGCCAGATTTATTTTAATCAAAGATGTATGGCCATTACTCAACAGTTGGCCATTTCTTTAGCTTTAAATATTATAGTCACACAGCCACTTACAAGAGTAGAACTGAACCAGGCATGGTGGCACATGCCTGTAATCCCAACACTTGGGAGGCTGAGGCAGGAGAATGGCTTTGAGGTCAAGACCAGGCTAGGCTACCAGCCTGTGAGTTCCAGGTCGGTCTTGACTACATAGTGATACCCTCAAGGATATCCGCTGGGTTACTAATAAGTGAAACTGCTGTTAAATGCACTGTTTTCGGGCAAGTGGCAAGAATCCTTTGCTAATCTGCATGAAATTTTAATACAAAGTAAGTCATAGCTGTTATATTCTATTAGCTGTTAACCAAATGATGCTGTTTCACAAATTGAGCTGATGACATGGCAGGTACATAAACAGTTTTTAGTTACAGCAGATAATAAGCATGTATATATACCACTTGAATTCTAATGTTGAACAGAATTATGTAATGCTCTGTAAAAATCCCTCAAAAGCTGGACCTGATGATAGCAGCAGTCTTAAAGACTGCAGGAGCATGTTGGAGCCCAAACTGGGCAACTTGGCAACTTAGATGCTACCTAAAAAATAGGACTAGGAATACTGCTCAGTATGAAGGTCCTGGGTTCACAACTCTATCCTCAAATCCTTAAAACTTCTTAGCTTTATAGATCTGGCATTGTATTACTGCAGTCTCACCTTTTTTAGCTAAGGCAGTGTGACTTGTTACTTTTTTTATTCCTTGAACATGTATTGCCATAAAAATGGCTGATCTTTTAGAATTCATTGGGTTTTACATTTTTAAAACCACGGAATTTCAGCAAGTGTTGGCTTAATTGCCGAAAGTAAAAGTACACCTCAACCTCCTTAAAAAACTAGGAAAAGATATGGTGGTTTGTTGGTAATTTCAGGATAATGCTGAGCATTTAAGACTTATTGTGTCGTTCAGGTGGCAACTTGATCTCTGGTTTTACCTTTCCATTAGTACCCATTCAGAGAGGTACTTGGGAGTGGTATTTGTATCATGTCAGTGTAGTTTGGAAAAGAAATCTCTTGTTCTTGAAGTCTAGAAGTTTAATACCACGAAGTCCCAAGATTGTGGATTCTGATAGACCAGCACAAGTACAAGTTTGAGAAACCCTGCTGCAGACAAGTTTTTTGATGGTTTGGTTTGGGTTTGGTTTCTTGTTAGGTTATCTAGGCTGACCTTGAAGTTGCTACGTAGCCCAGACTTGCCTCAAGCATACAATCCTTTGTCAACCTCTGGAGTGCTGAGATGTACCATGAAGCCTGACCAATGGATAGCTCCTCTTTGGTACCAGGGAATCAAATTTAAGTCCTTTCACTTTCAAGGCAGGTGGTGGCATCACTGAGCTACATCCCCAGCCCAGGATATCTCTTTTTGAGATTTACAAAAGGACCAAAAGTAAATTCTGAGACCCCCTACCCACCCAAGAAAGTGTCTATATGTAAATTTTAAGACAGAGCCGAGCGTGGTGGTACACATCTGTAATCTCAGCACTTGGGAGGCTGAGGCAGGAGGATCACTGAGTTCGAGACCAGCCTGGGCTACATAGTGTGTTCCAGGTCAGTCTCAACTACATAGACCCTGTCTCAAAAAGCCAAAAAAAAAAAAAAAAAATTTTTTTTAAAGCTGAGCATGGAGGTGCATGCTTGCAATCCCAGCACTTGGGAGGCTGAGGCAAAAGGATCATTGAGTTCAAGACTGCCTGGGCTATATATATATAGTTCCACATCAGCCTCAACTATATAGTGAGACCCTGTCTCAAAAAACAAAAAATAAATACATTTTAAATGTAGTTGCTGGGAAATTACAGACTTCTCTGAGAGCCATCTGGTTTAGTCTCTTGAGGGGCTGGGGTGTAACTCAGTGGTAGAGCCCTTTCCTTGCATGCAAAAAGCCCTGGGTTCAACCCCTACCACCAACCATACATTAAAGTCCTGGATTTTTGGCAACAGACATTCATTGAATTTGTTGTTACTGTTTACACAAAGTTTCTTCAGTTATTCTCTACTTAGGTGTTGGTTTTGACCGGTGAACACACAGGGTGATTTATTAAGAGTAAGGATAGTCAACCCCACAAAAAGTCCCACTCAAAACAGCCTAATGTTCAAGTTGGGGATACTATTAATTTAAAACACCAACTCTGTTTATATTTTGGAGTCCTAACATCTCAAGCCCATTAAACTCTCAGGCATACCTGATGCCGAGATTGCAGCTAACGTATTTGTCACTTCTGGGATGCTCTTCTACGTGTTAAGCTTGGTCAGTAAACCAAGTGGAGTTGTCCATGCCTGCAATCCCAGCACATGGGAGGCGGAAGCAAGAGGATCCAATGTTCCAAGTCTGGCCTGGGTAACTCAGCAAGGCCTTCCCTTGAAATTAAAACAAAAAATGTTACCAAGGACTGGGGTTGTATCTCAGTGCAATCCCTATCACTGCAAACACAAAAATAGGTCACTTGGCTTAAGAGTCCTGAGGTGTCTCAAGGAAAGCAGCATTGTTGCATCATTCCTAGGATGGAATGCGAGCCTGGGCAATGTGTTCCCATGGAAGATCTCTGAAACTACTTGGGTTATTTAAATTGCTCTTCAGCCACTACTCAGGGAATACATATTTTCATAGACCCTGCAAGCATAGAGTGGGTGGGAGTTGTGAGAGGTAAATGGGATTATAGGGTGGTTTCAGTTTTTTAAATTTTTATTTTGGCACTACTGGGAATTGAATCCAAGGACTTCACAGTAAGCTACATCTCCAGCTCCTTTTAATTTCCTTTTATTTTGAGACGGGATCTTGCTATGTCACTCATCTACCCAGGCTGGGCTCAAACTTGGAGTCCTCCTGTAAGCCTCCCAGAGTGCTGGGATTACAGATGTGTACCACCATGCAAGGTAATTTTAAATGTTTTCATCACATGGAAACACTTAAAATGTGTCCCCCCCAAACTATACGTTTTAAATGGCTTGTCAAAGTATTACTTGTTTAATGACATTACTATTAAAAGTATATCACTAGCCGGGCGTGGTGGCACATACCTGTAATCCCAGCACTTGGGAGGCTTGAGGCAGGAGGATCGCTGTGAGTTCGAGACCAGCCTGGGCTACACAGTGAGTTCAGGTCAGTCTCAACTACATAGTGAGACCCTGTCTCAAAAAACAAAAAAAGTATATCACTGACAACTTCTACAGTGATAATCACTGTCATGCCAGCCAAAATCAAAGAAACTTTTTGTTTGTACAGATTTTTCTAATATATAATTTCTATTAAACTTCTAAAATATTGAAAAATCCAAAAATTTTTATTACTACTAAGACTTGGAATCATGGCATATCGTTGGGCTAAGGAAGAAGAAAAAGGCATTTTTGGAATATTTCACCTGGGGAAAATTATATTTTAAAGATAGGGTATATGGGAATCTTAAAAAAGCATGCATTTGGATGACTTCAGAAGACCCCTAAATCACACCTTTGGTCTCATTTAACGTATTTCTGTTTTTGAAATAATTATTTCATGAAATGCATATACACATAGGTCTTAGAGAACCTGTCAGAACTAAGAATCTCCAGGCACAGTGGATCATGCCTGTAATCCCAGCATTCAGGAGGTTGAGGCACGAGGAAGCATAGCAAGTAAAAACACGAAAATTGCCATGAGGGACTAGAGAAAAAAGATAGATCAAGTAAGTGTAATTGAAGCTTTACAGGAAAAGGAAGAGTAAGAGACAAGAGTTGAAGAGCTAATGGCTAAAAAATTCTAGAAGTGACAAAAGAATCTACAGGCTTAATATACTTAATAAACTGCAGTGAGAAAAAATACCTGGACCCTACGGTGCATGCCTGTAGTCTCAACTACTTGGAAGGCTGTGACAGGAGGATCGCATGTTGGTGCCCAGGCTGGGCAGTTTAGCAGGACCCTGTCTCAAAATGTAGAAAAGGCTGGGGGTATAGCTCAGTGATAGACCACTTGCCTAGCATGTGGGAGGCCCTGGCTTCCATCCCCAGTACCAAGAGAGAAGGAGGAGGAAGAAAGAGAGAGGGAGGTAAAAAGCAACAAAAATTTAAAAGCAATAAAATACAGACCCATGTACCAGTAATCAGGAAATATAAGAAATAGAGGCACTTAAACTGTCATAGGTTGCAACCATACAAAGCTCGAATGTGGAAAATGCAGAACGACACATTTCTTCAACTATTGTAGTAAGTAACATGAAGTGGGGCGTGGAGGTAGCTTGCAAGGATCAAAAGTGCATATCATTTTTTAATATGACACTGTACAGGTTTTATGATAATTAAGGCTACCTTCACAGGTTTGGGGGAATTTTCATCTTACGAGTCTTATTGAGAAGCAAAGGGTAGCACACAATATAAGTATTTAAAAATCACTCTCCCAGGCTTCCTTTCAGCCTGATCACAGATATGTGATGTCAGCTCTATTATCATGCACTAGACTTTGAGCCAGGATTCAGTGAATCACAGATGCAGAGATTTTGTGAAATCAGTGCTGGGACAGCTGGCGGTCATGGTGGCAACTGCTTCTCAGAAAGAGCAGCACCCAGAATCTAGCACTGATGGGGTTAGCATTGGAAGCAGCAGCATCTGTTGTAGCAAAACCCAGAGGCTGGGAACCAGTTCTAGAGTGTGAAGTGTTTCTCTCTCCCTCTCTCTCTCTCTCTCTCCCTCCCTCCCTCCCCCGCTCACTCTGTCTTTCTCAGATCGAACTCAGGCCCTCGCATGTGCAAGGCAGGTGTCGCAACTATTAAGCCAAATCACGGGGCCCAAGCTAAGCGCCCAAATAGGGACCCAAAGTCAGTTTTGTTTAGTATATGTTGGTGATACACAATAATCACCTGCATCCTGGGGAGTGGGTACATACACAAATCACATGTTCATCATTTTTATTCCCACTCCCATCTCCTGCCATCCTTAGATCCCCTCCCACAAAGTCTACTCTGTTTGCTATCAGCTATATTTTATTTTGTGCTTTATTTTTATTTTAGGTTCCTCACATAAGGGAAAACGTAATATTTAATCTGTGTCTGATTTATTTCACTTAGCATTATGGTCTCAAGTTTCATAAATTTTCCTATACAACTTGTCTCTTAATGGCAGAGTAATGCTCCATTTCATGTTAATACCACATCTTCTTTATCCATTCATCTGTTGATGGGCCTATAGATTTAGCTACTATGAATTATGCCGCTATAAACATGAGTATGCATGTATCACTGTAATGTGATGTCTTTCATTCTTTCAGGAAGATACTCAGAAGAGGTATGGCTAGGTTAATATGATGTGATTTTAGAAACATGCAGGTGAACAAAGGCTGTATATTTAACAAACATATTAATCAAAAGCACCTCCACAAGAGCAGGCTAAGGACATTGAAAAAGGCAATGAGGGGCCAGGGATTTAGCTCAGTGGTTCCGGTGCCTGCTTCACAAGTGCAAGGACCTGAGTTCAATCCCCGGCACAAAAAAAAAAAGCATGAGGACAAATGGCAAAATTGTCAGAACTCGATATTTTCAGAAGTCTGGAAAGTAAAGGCTTCTAACAATCTCAGAAGCATTTTCCCCAAAAACAATGGCTCTGTTTCAGCAAGAACAGTGAGCTTTGTGACATTCTAACTTGTTCTGTTCCTATCCTCTCCTGCCAGCCTTGAAAACCAACCAGCTTTCCACGGAGAGTAATATGGAAACCACCAGACACTTAGGTACCACTAGGGCAAAACAGGTGAGGACTTCCCCAAACCTGTCCCTACAGAAGGGAAACTCTTTGACCTACTTGGAAATCTAGTGGACAGTCGAGGCAACAGTCAGGATGGCTAAAGGGCAAGAGGTCCTGTGCAGGCGGGCAGAGAAGAACATTAGGAAAACCCAGAGGTCCTGGTCAATTTTTGCCAAATTTTCCAAGAAGTACTCAGGGTGGTGGAAGACAGGGTCCAGGAGAGAGAAATTTAAGTTTGATAAAATGGCAAAGGCAGATAAAGTGCACTATGAAAGATTACAACCAGGGAAGAGAGACAAGAAGAGAAAGGACCCTAACGCCACCTTTGAAAGACTGCAGTCTGGATTCTTCCTGTTTTGTTCAGAACCCTGTCCCAAGATCACATCCACAAACCCTGGTATCGCCGTTGGAGACGTGGCCAAAAAGCTGGGTGAGATGTGGAACAAGTGACAGCCCTGATATCAACAAGTGAAGAGGCGCAGGCAGGACTGGGCCCAGTACAAGCCTGAAGGAAGACTGGGGTACAAAGGGTCCCACAAAAGTGGACAGGAAAAGAGGGGGATAAAAAACTTTCTCTGTCTCCCTGTGAGTACCTTAGGGTAGGGGAGCTCTTTGACTGACTCAGGGTGGTTGTGCAGTCTCTTGACTGCTCCCCAAGGACCTGGCCACAGGGTCGGGGGTGTCCTGAAACTCTTGTCAGAACTGCACCGATTGCCAAATATTTTTAAACTGCAGAGGCATGCTCTGGGTTCTCACTCTGCACTTTGCTATTGGTGGGAAAAGACATTTGAAGATGCCTCTGGTATTTTTTTAAATTTTGTCTTTAGTTTGTCAGGTGGTGTTAATTCTGTGGTTATTGTACCTACATAGCTAAGGTTTGTAGAAAGATCAAAGCAACCAGGCAAACCCTGGTGCTCCCTGCTTGGCCCTGAGGCTGTGGGACAGGTGCTGAGGTGGATTGATGAAGGGTCAACTGGAAAGCCCAGCTCAAGAGAGTCAGCTCCCTTCTCAGTGTGGAAGGCCCACCTGAGGATTGTTGCCAATGGCATATAAAGAGAACTGGAGGCAAAGAGCATGGGCTTTTGATTTTCCTGGAGAAGCTCGCTGGGGCTGTTCTCATGTCAGAGGAGCTCAGGTCCGTGTTGTCACTGCGGATGGCTGCTGATCTCATCAGGGTAGCTCTGCTGCTTACCTTGAGCCTCACTTCCTGGTTCCAGTACAGATCCCTCACCTGGTGACACAGACCCTTCACCCTGCCAGTGAAAACTTTCTAGCTTCCACCATTGGCCTTTGGCCTTCTCAGTGCAGATCCTTGGTAAGGGCAAGTGTGAGATGTTGCCTTGGACTCTAGGCCTCAGCTGTGAGGTACATTGCCGAGGGATCCAGGTACTCAGCTGAATTCTCCAGGTCTCTATCGTGTGGACAGATCTCTTGCACTCCTCTGCATTTGACCTTTTGGATGAATGTTATAAAATACTCCCACAGGCCAGGGATTTGGCTCAGTGGTTCCTCCACCTGCCTTGTAAGCACAAGGTCCCAAGTTCAATTCCCCAGTACCTAAAAATAAATAAATAAATAAACAAATAATAAAATAGTCCTATAAATTATGTGTTCTGTATTACATCTATTCCTTTGCAAACCCTGACTAGAACAGGTGCTGTGTAGAGGGGATCTGTTGTCACCTGGCTGTGGTGTTGTCTGGTTTCTGTACACAGAGACCAAACATCCTCCTACCCATCTTAGCTGGGGACCAAGAGGGTCAGTTGGGGGAGCGGTGTTTGGGTTTGTTATTGTTTTGTTGCTTAGTGTGGTAGGTATGAACTGTTTTTCAACAAACTGTAAAATGCCTCATTGTTGGCAAAGCAAAGATCCTTAGCTATCAATGAAGGTTCAAGAAACTTTCACCGGGGGCTGGGGCTGGGGATTTAGCTCAGTGTTCTGGCCACTGCTTCACAAGCAGTGGGAAGGGCCCGAGTTCGATCCCCAATACCAAAAAAAGAAACTTCCACCAGGCATGGTGGTGCATACTTGCAGTCCCAGCACTCAGGAGGCTGAGGCAGGAGGACTGCTGCAAGTTCGAGGCCGGCCTGAACTGCATAGTGAGACCCTGTCTTAAACAAATAAAAACAAAAACAACAAAAAGAAACTTCTTTACTTAGATATGACTTGCCATGTTGTGACACTTTTTGTATGTTTAGAATGCTGAATTTATTTCCAAGTTAAATAAACAGTATTAAATTTTTTAAAAGAAATTCAATGAAGACAGCTCTTCCCTTGAGTTTATCTTTTTTGTTGGTGTTTTGAGACAGTCTCATTATGTAGCCCAGGCTGGCCCGGAACTCACAGCAATACCCCTGCCTTCCCCTCACACACACTGAGATTACAGGAGTGCACCACCACACCCAGCTTCAAGTTTTCCTTTATTTCACTGACTCAGAGCTCAAAAGCACTTAGTAGCGACTGTTTTACATCACACCTGTCTGAGGGGGGATATAAGAATTGAGGTGAATTAAAGGCTGACTAAACCTGAAAGAAAAACACTGGAGAATAAATTACCCATTGAAAACTTTAGCAGGAAAAGAAAAGGCCAGGATTTAGCTCAGTGGTGTAGCCACCTGCCTCGAAAGCTCAAGGTACTGAGTTTGATCCCCAGCACCAAAAACAACAACAACAACAACAACAACAAAACAAAAAGCTAAAGCAGAGCTGTCAGCGGCCCCAGCAGCATGGAGTGTGAGCTCCAGCCCACCGAGCACTTCCCAGCAGAGGCTTGGTGACCCACTACTTCTAAGGAAAACACAGTAAACATCTATAAAGAAGATGCTAAATTAATAGGATTCAAGCTTTGGACAGTAAAACTCCACTTTCAAGAATGAATAAGACAACTAAGGCCAGGCATGATGGTTCACATCTCTAGACTCAGCACTCAGGAAACTGAGGCAGAAGGATGGATGTGTAAAGCCAGCCTGGGCTACATAATGAGTTCAAGGTCAGCATGAACTACACAGCAAGACCTTGTTTCAAGAAACAAAAAAACAGGGCCAGGGATTTAGCTCAATGGGAATTTAGCTCAGTGGTACTGCCGCCTGCCTAGCAAGTGCAAGGACCAGAGCTTGATCCCAGGTGCAAAAAACAAACAAACAAACAAACAAACAAAAAACTACTCCCAAAAGAGCAAGAGTAAAACATTTATCTGACTTCTGAATTGAAGCCTTACAGCAGTGGGAAGATTACTGCATGTGCTAAAAGAGACTAACTCCAACTGCAAATTCCCTATCAGCCAAAATCCTTTCAAAATTGGAGGTGAAATAAAGCACATTTTCTGTGAGGAAAAAAAAAATTTAACACATTATCACCAGGAAGCTGTCACTAAAGGATATTCTAAAGTTTATACTAAATGTAGATGATAAATGATCCCACTATAAAAGGCCTAAAATACAAAAAAGAAAGAAAAGTGAGGAAAGTGATTCAAATGTGGGAAAATTGTAAGTGAACATTGACGGTAAAAATAAAAATGTTCAGAGAAGAAAAAAAAAAATAAAGACACAAATAGCTTGGCATGGTCGCTCATGCCTATAATCCTAGTTACTTGAGGAGCTGAGGCAGCAGAATCCCAAATTCGAGCCCATCCTGGGCAATATAGCGAGACCATGTGTCAAACATTAGTTTTCAATCAAATAAAAAGGGCTAGAGATTTAGCCCATCACTCTCACTGGGTTCAATCCTCGATACAAAACAACAACGACACCCCAGCCAAATAGCCATGGTGACACCTGCCTATAATCCCAGCACTAAATGGGAGGGAGTAGGGACTGAGGCAGGAGAATCTCCACAAGTTCAAGGACAGCCTGTCTCTAAAAGAAAAAAGTATACATTCTAGTATAAATTCCATCTGTTTTTTTAAATTTAAAATGTAAACAAATATAAAAGAAAAAACCATTAAAACAACCAGTTTTGTTGTAACACTTTTAAACATGCTTCACCAATAAGTACTTTTTTATATATAAAGAAGCTATCTCTGCAAAATACTGTTTACCTTCCCATGATCTCAGATTTTTAAGCTAGAAGAATAAGGGTTTACGTTGGTAAATAAAATAACTTGCAGATTCTGTCCTCACAATTAATATACTTTAAAATATAAAAAGATCTTCCAAAAGGGGAAAGAAGACACTGTCTAGGGCCTCCTAGGGTAAATCTTTGCTCAGGGGTACTGCCCTACGATCTGCAGGACTGCCCCAGAGAGAGCGGATCAAAATCTAGGAAAAGAAGTAACTTTTTTCTTCAATGTTTTTGCCTGATTCAAGCAGCTATCCGAAGATATGAAATAAAGCAAGTACTAAAGTGTAGAGGTCAGATTCCTGTATACTGAACAGTATCTGGCTCCAAGACCAAAGGAAATGAAAGAATAGAACAGCTGTATTAATCATCATTCCCAATGACAATTCTGCTATTATTACTGAAAACTTAATGGGAGGTTGCTATCTTTGGTAGGTTGCAGCTTGAAGACTTTGATTCAATTTAGAATCTTAAAGTTTGATAAGCTCCTTTAAACAAGAAGCCACATATAATAAATGCAGCACTAAACTAGTAAGATGGGCCCTCTAACTGATCTTGAATTATCCGAGGAAGTATTGCCATTAAAAGTGATCTTTTTGGGCCTGAGACTTAGCTCAGTGGTTCTGCCTCCTATGTCCCAAGTTCGAGCCCCAGTACCAAAAAAAAAAAAGAGAAAGTGATCTTTTTCCTGAGACAATCATGTTGCAAACATCAAGGTGACACAAATTTTCTCCAATTTTTCCCTACAGCTAACAAAATGAGAAAATCTGATTACAATATATTGTATAGGAAGACACGTTTCTTAAAAGTGTTTTCAACAAGAAAAAAGTGACAATAGAAGGAAAAAAATGGGGCCGGGGATTTAGCTCAGTGGTTCCACTGCCTTGTAAGCTCAAGGACCCAAGTTTGATCCCCGGTACCAAAAAAGGAAAAAATGGAAACAAAGCTTTTGTACATAGGCAGGGAAGGGGACTTGACGGGGGAAAGGGGTAAAATAAAATTTATTTTTAAAAAACTGTGTTTTCAGTTACAGGCTACAATTTGATTAGAAGGTAAGAACCAAATTTAAGAACTGATCATTTCTCTAAGCAAAGAGAATGTATACATAAGGTAAAATTCTAGTTAGTGTTTATGAACTTCGGCCCTCACCACTTGCGAGGCAGGCACCAGAACCACTGAGTTAAATCCCCAGTCCTAAAAACTTTTATGGGAAATTGTTTACAAGGCACAGAAACTTAACCATGTTTAGTTTCAAGGTTGAATTTAATATTCTAGGTAAAAATAGAATTTAGGGTTCTGATGCTCAGGCAAATGGGTGCTATCTTCTGAAAGAGAAAATTCCACTTATTTAAGTGCGAAATATTAGTAAGTTGTCTCAAAATATATAATATGAATTCCTTTTGAAAATCTTTGGCATTTTTAGTTCTATGGAGGCTCAGGTTTCTAGGGATTTTCTCTCCAAAATATAAAATGGAAAGGGAACTAGCTTTTAAACAACAACAAAAAAGGATTCATCTTAATTTCAAAATGACCTAGTTTGTCCTAGATTATTATTTAACCAGCTGTACAGAGGCTTATGCGATATAGCAGAGGCCACTACCCTTCCACAAGCTCATACTTAGCATGCTATGAAGTTGATATAACTGGAATTTACTCCATACTTATGTAAAGTACAAAGTTAAACAAGAGGTCTCAATCTAATTTTTCATAAACTCAAGTATTGGAAGATATCAAACTTATTACAGTGAGATCACATATATGGTTTGGTCTGATGTAGCTCCAAATCCAAGTATTTATTATATTCATCCAACATGAAAGCCTTTTCATATGAGATGTGAACTGTGACATTTATATATCACTCACATGGACATCTTTTCCTGTGTATATGTTGTTGATCACAAAACTTCTAATTTCTTACGTTTGCATTTGTGAGAGCTCAGGTAAGTTTCTGTATTCATAATGTAGTAGTACAGTGCATTCCACATAAAAGAGAAAAATAACTTTCAAGTTTCTTTGTTTTTAAAGTGTTCCATGTTCTGTCTTGTCAACTTTTAGATTGTAGAAAGCCATCATGACTCATAATAATCCTTAGAAGAGATCAGCAGTCAAAGAAAAATGATTTGTTCAAGTGTGGATCTGTAGAGAAAAAGAAGCAAAAGCTCTTTAGGCACATTCAAATCCAAATTTCAAAAAATCCATTAGCAGACATGAGGGCTGGCAGAGGTACTTGGGAGGAATTTCAGAGTTTCAGAGACTAATTTATAAGGTAACTCATGTGTAAACTCAAAGTAGTGCTACATGTTTTGGTGACAAGTATTTTGTCCAACAAAACAAAAACGATGTACGTTGGGGCTGGGATTTATCTCAGTTGCACTGTGCCTGCCTCATAAGCACAAAGTCTTGTGTTCCATCCCTGGCACCAGAAAAAAAAAAT
>NW_022900944.1:17558939-17563621 GCF_012274545.1 Fukomys damarensis
TAAATAAAATATATATTTATATATATATTATTTTATATATATATATAAAATTAATTCCTTATCAACAACAAAACAAACCAAGTTTGTCCAAAATACTGAGAGGCTAAGTCATGAAAAATTTTTGAGAAATTTCATGGCTAATGTTTCACTGCCAGCATCAAAACCTTGTCCATCTTCACAGTATGAATTAGTCCATTTCCCTCTTCTTGCTCCTCTTCGTCCTGTTCTTCCTGTCCTGCACCATCATCACTGTGGTCCTCTTCACCCTCTTTACCTTCCTCTTTGCTTCCTTCTTTCCTTTCGTGTTTCTCATCTGACTTTTCCCCGTCACCTGTCTTTTCCAATTCCTTGATTATTTTCAACACATCTCTTGAGTTTTGGGATTTGGGGTCTGCTTTTTTGCTCTTTCTCCCACCCCACCCGCATCATCTCTCTCGGGAGACTTCCAAAGTGGTGTCCATCCTTCTTTCTGTACCTTCATGTGTCTTTTACTATGCCTTGCCAAGCCCGATTTTTCTTCAGCTTTTTCAATACACAAGGCACTCTTTGATTGTTTCTCTGGACTGCTGTTACCAGGCCAGCCTGTGACGTTCCCTTTCTCCTGTTTTCTGTGGCACTGATTTATAATCTGTACAGGAAACGGTGGGGGTGGTTTCAACACTACATCAAATGACTTCTCACCTTTGCTAAACCCAACAGCCACAAATATTAAAGGTATAGGCAGCACGTCCTCTTCCTTAATTTCCAGTCATCAAAAACTAGTTAAGCCAGAAGAGCCGGCAAACGTGGCACGCTAAGCCTTGAGGCTCGGATTAGGTTGCGCAGACCAAGTGCAGGCTGTCAGCGAGGGGCCGGGCTGCCACCACCCAGGAGCCGGCCCCGCCCACCTCGAGTAGGCCCCGCCCCAGGCTCCATCAGTTTTATGAGACCATGGTTACAATTTATGATTTTTAGAATTTGGTTGTTATAAAGAAGACTGTGAACCTCTTTGTATGATGTCCATTATTGTTTTGATCGCAATAACTTCGTTGTACTTTTCAGACTGGTATAATTTTATGCCTATTGCCACATTGTCCTCCGAAACAATCGAGTAATCTACAGAGGGGTATACAATTTTTGTACACACTACTTTGATTTTGTTTTATTTGTCAAACTTCAGTTTTTCTAGTTGTACAGAGACTTTCTGATAACTTAAAACTCCCTTAGTTTACTTTCTGTACATTTTAACATGATCAAACAAGTAGTAAAATGTAAGGAGAATTTATTTACCTTAAAGTTTGTCCTTGCAACAAGGTATTTTGACTCTGTCAATCTGGCCATCCAGAATATTTTATATAAGACTAACTGATCTTTGTAGTAGCTGCAGTGTGGATAGTTATACAGAAACAGACCCACGTGTGCGCAAATGCTTGATTACCTTCCTGCCTGTTAGATCAAGTACAACGGAAACGTCCTGAATGATTAAAAAGGAATTGCCCATTGTTTCTTCATGTCTTTCCAAGAAAGAGATGCAAATTATTAACAAATTTATCAAATTAAAGACAAATATGGTTAGGACTGACAGGAAATGAAAATGACTTCATTTAAAACTGCTTTGATTTCTATGATTTCATAGAAAACTTGGTGATACATATGTTTTATTTTTGCCTTATTTATTGTTTGGGTGTTGGAGATTGGATCCAGGGCCTCTCATCTCCTGGCAAGCAATCTGCAGCTGCTTCCTCAGGACCTTGCCAGGCAGGTGCTGTGCCACTGAGCTACATCCCTGGCCCCAAAATAACTACTTTTTATATATCATAGAAAACTTTATTGATCTAGGAATGCATAGAGATAATACTTGCAATTAATAAACTTTTTGCTTTCAGACATTTATAGGTATGTACCATGATGTTCAACTTCAATTAATAAAATTTTATTTAGCCAGGTGTGTTGATGCATGCCTGTAAATCTCAGCACTGAGAAGGCTGAGGCAGGAGGATCACAGCGAGTTCAAGGCCAGCCTGGGCCACACAGTGAATTCAAGGCCAGCCTGGAATACATAGTGAAACCCTGTCTCAAAAACACCTAAATATGTAAACAAATAAACATTTATTAGCTAAAAATTGAAGCACAACATTTTTTGATTAAAATTTAGACATAAAAAACTCATGTAAGGTAAAGTAATTCTGAGTGACATCTTGTCACCTTTGCCCCGTTCCATTGATTAGAAGGAAGTAATAAGCAAGTTGTGCCCAGACTCAAGGAGCTACATCAGTCCATGTTTACCAGAGAAACAGATACAACACAAGATATACAAATATATGAGAATTTACACGATTGGCTTGCGGTGGCCACCCACAGAGTCTGATGAGGAAGAGTGCAGAGGGTCTGTCCACACGCTGGGGACTGAGCATCCAGTCGAAGGTCTGGAGCCCACTGCAGTGTCCTGGGCAGCACCAGAAGGCTGAAGCGTACCTGCCAGGAGATAACAGGCAAGAGGAAGGTAAAGACTGGAGCTCCTCCGAAGAAACAGAGACAGATCTGTCCTTCCTTCTCCCTTTATACCATGCAGGTGATAAGCTGCCCTGGGATGAGTCTTCCAAATCAGTTGAGCTTCTCATTCTCAAGTTGACACAGTTGATTCACCATCACAGTCAGACCCCACGGGAAGGCATGAGCATCAGAAAGTGGATAATGAGGGTCACCGTAGAGTCTGTCTGCCATAGCTAGAAAGAAAATTAAGAAGAAAAATCATATTCCATGAAGAAAGCATGATACATTTTTTTAAAAAGTAAGGTGGAGTTATGGCTTATATTTCAATGTCCCCCCAAAAGGCTCATGTGCTCGTAGGTGGGGCATTTGGGAGGCAGCTGGATCATGGGTGTGTGCTACTGGATTATGGGTGTACAATAACTGGATTATTCCTCCGGTTGGTTTAGCATAGTGGTGGGTGACAGAATTAGTGAAGAGAGAAGCCGCACCCTGGGTGTGGGTGGTACCGGCCAATAGGCTTGGGGCCTGGATGGAATGTAAGGGGACAGAAGGAAGGCAGGCTGGCTGCTTCCTGCCTGCTGCCTATCACGGAGGGAGCTGCTTCCTGCTTCCTGCTGTTTCTCCTTGCCATGCCCTCTTCCATGCTGCCCTGTCTCAGAGCTAGCTGACTATGACTTAAACCTCTAGAAGCTGAGAGCCAAAATAAACTTCTCCTCCTTTAACTTGTAGGTATCAGGTATTTTATCCCAGCAACTAGAAAGTAATTAAGACAGATGACTAGAATATATTGCAATATAACAATAATCAGGGTCAATTAACTCACCTGATAAAGATAAAATGAGTAAAAAAAATAAATAACCAAAGTTGGATATATCATGTATGGGAGATATACTCAAAGGAAAACAATAAAAAAAGGATAAAACTATTCCAATTACAGTGCTAACAATACTGGTAACAGAAAATTGAATTCAAGATAAAAAACAATAAAAGATAACGTGGAATATTTTTTACTGATATAAGTATAAACTATCAAGTTAATGTATTTGAACTTTTTTTGTGATGATAAGGATCAAACCTATAGTCTCATCATGCCAGGCATGAACTCACTATGTTGCTACATCCTAGCCCTAGTTTTATGCCTTTATGAACCAAACAAAATAGGGCAAACATTTTTAGAAATTAAGAAAATAAATCCTGATACTTCTCTCTGATAATCAATATGGAAACAAAATGAGGCTACTGAAAATTTGAGTAATAAGACAAGCAAGCTTGACTTAAAGAATATTGTACAGCCAGGGATGTAGCTCAGTGGTGTCATGCCCCTCTGGCAAACCCAAGGTCCTGAATTTGATCCCCAGTACCAGGAAAAAAAAAAAGAATATTGTACAAAATTATACAGCAGTCTGGAAGGACGCATACAGATGAAGTCAGCTGCAAAGGTAAAAAATGACTGTTTTCCCACAGACCTGCTGTAGCTGTAAAACATCAAGATAAGCACCTCCCTTGGGTACAGTTTTCTCAGAGACTGAGAAATTGGATTCTTTAAAATCAGAGACTAGAAACTTTGCTGCTTGAAGTTACATCAGGGAGAATGAAATATCCCACTCTTACCTGAAAAGTCTAAGAAATGGAGAAACAGCCTTAATTTCTGATCTAGGTGTAGCACTTCAGAGAGGGAGTTTCTGAAAATAATATTACACCTGAACTTTGTATTTTCCAGGGAAATGGGAGCCTGTTCTATTTTGAAGTCAAAACCTAGTACTGTCTGCCTTTATACATAAATCTGTTTCTTCTTTCCTTCCCTTCTTCCTTTCTTTTCTAATTTTTAAAATATTTTAAGCCAGGCTCTCTCTCAGTTGTTCAGGCTGGCCTCAAATTTGTGATCCTCCTGCCTCAGCCTCCTGAGTATCTGGGATGTCAGGTGAATGCCACAATGCCTGGCTCACCTTTTTGGTTGGTGAGACATCTCATATTTTCAACTGATATTCAGTTTTGTCACAAATCGGTAACCTCACTTCCTTCAAGTTTGTCCTGTTGGTCTTAGTCTGGGGGAGGACAATGACCATAGAACTACAGCCCTTCTGCTGTGAACTGGCACCCACAACATAGAAGTGACATGTGTCCAAGGCTTGAGTCTCCATGTATCAGGTCTCTCTGTCCTGGACTGTGTGGATTATGCATTGAATGTATGTATATATATATATATATAT
>NW_022900944.1:17565078-17579103 GCF_012274545.1 Fukomys damarensis
ATATATTTCTCAATCTCTACCTGTCTCTATCTCTATCTTTTATCTCTCTCTATCTCTACCTCCCCAACTCCCAGGAACTCTTTCTTTTTTTTCTTTCTTTCTCTTTCTTTTTCATTCTTCCTTTTTCTTTCTTCCTTCCTTCCTTCTATCCTTTCTTTCTTTCTTTCAGTTTTTTGAGACAGGGTCTCACTTTCTAGCTCAGCCTGGCCTCCAACTTGCAGTGATCCTCCTGCCTCATCCTCCTGAGTGTTGGGATTACACGTGTGCACCACCATACCCAGCTAAGGTACTTTTTAAAAAAATCATCAAATTAATCTATTAATTTTCTAGAATCTTGTAGAATAATTTTTGACAAAAAATTACTCACCTTTAAATTCTCTGTAATAACTGTTCCCTATTGCTCTAGTTTTACAATATATGTAATTGTCTTAGGTTTTTAAAATTATGACTTCTGTTCCAGCCTTTTCTCCCCTGATAATTTTTAACTTTGTCTTTACCCTATTAGGCCCCAGTTAAGAATAAAAGAGTTGGGCCGGTGATTTAGCTCACCGCCTACCTTGCAAGTGCAAGGTCCCGAGTTTGATCCCTGGTACCAAAAATAAATAATAATAATAATAATAAAAGAGTTAAGTGTTTTTTAATCCTTAAAATGTCTTTGGGTGTCTCTGGAGTGGCCATTGGGTAAACCAGGGATTTGCTCCCCAACCTTGCAATAATGGACAATGGAAATAATTCTGTTTAGGAATTCTTCAAATTTACACTGTGGTGTGATTCTTCTCTTCCCTTCTCTTCTCTTCTCTTCTCTTCTCTTCTCTTCTCTTCTCTTCTTTTCTCTTCTCTTCTCTTCTCTTCCCTTCCCTTCCCTTTTTTCCCTTCTCTCCCCTCCTCTGCCCTCCTCTCCCCTCTTCCCTCTTCTCTCTTCCCCCTTTCCTTTGCATCTCCTCTCTTCTCCCCCTCCCTTTCCTTCTTTCTCTTCCCAATCTCTCCCTCCCTCCATGTCCTCACCCTCTCCTTGAACTTGTAATTTTCCTGCCTCGGTTCTTGGCTTCTAGAGTAGCTGGGATTACATTCCCTTCTCTCCCCTCCTCTGCCCTCCTCTCCCCTCTTCCCTCTTCTCTCTTCCCCCTTTCCTTTGCATCTCCTCTCTTCTCCCCCTCCCTTTCCTTCTTTCTCTTCCCAATCTCTCCCTCCCTCCATGTCCTCACCCTCTCCTTGAACTTGTAATTTTCCTGCCTCGGTTCTTGGCTTCTAGAGTAGCTGGGATTACAGGTGTTCGGCACCATGCCTGGTTGTACTAAGTAGTTCAGGCTGGGCTTAAACTTAATATGTAGCCCAGGCTGGTCTCAAACTCTCAGCAAGCATCCTGCCTCAGCCTCCCCAGTGTGAGAATTACATGCCCAGCTCATGAAAATGATGTGTTTTAAGTAGCAAAATTTTTAAAGATTAATTTTATTGGTACACTTTTGACCTACATAATGATCACATTCATCATAGGGAATTTGTACCTGTACAGAATATATTTTAATTCTTTTTTTTTCTTTCCCATTCCCTTCCTACCAGGAGTGCACCAGTATGCTTGGCCATCATTTGTTATTCTGATTCAGGGTCTTTCTAAATTGCCCAGCCTGGACTCAAAAATGCAACCTTCCTGACTCAGCCTCCTGGATAGCTGGGATTATAGGTGGGTGCTTGTACTTGGCATCAAACCTCTTTTTTTTTCTTTTTCTTTTTCTGTGTTCCTGGGGCTCAAACACCACTGTCTCACACATACTAGGCATGCATTCCACCACTGAGCACAAATGTGTAATCCCTGGCACAAAGCTGTGCTTTTGGCCGACAGTTCAGAAGTATTACTATTGCACTTTGCTATTTTTTTTTGTACCTAGGATCGAACTCAGGCCCTTCCATTTGTGAGGCAGATGCTGGAACCACTGAGCTAAATCCCTGGCCCTTTACTATTTTTATAGCAATTTTGCAACTTAAAATAAATTTAATCAGAAATGTGCATATTTTAAAAATACTGGCCACTTATTTCAACTCCTTTCCTTGACAGATGATAACAAAATGAAGGAGAGAAATAAAGCAATGAGTTTATAGTTGTAGATTGGTTATATATTTACAAAATGCTATGAAAAGGTGTATTAATGCAAAATTTTAAAAGTACAAAGACTTGTTGCTTCTTGTACTTCATTTCTTCCATCTGGGACCAATTTTATTCTTGCTAAAGCTGAGTTAACCACATTAATATCTGAAGAGACTGCGCCCGAAGTGTTCAATAAGGATACTACCTAATGATGAAAGGTTAATGGACCCTGTTCAACAACTGATGCTAGATCAACTAGAGCTCTGCAGGTTTTACAAAATAATCTTAACCTCAACTTCACAACTTATGCAGAAAGTAACTCAAAATATATTACCTTAAATGTAAAATGTAGAACTTTCAGGTGTAGAAGATAACCTTTGGGGGATAGGATAAGGTAAAGAGTCCTGAGACTTGACACCAAAAACACAATCCAGAAAAGGGAAAATTAATAATTTAAATTCCATCAAAATTAAAACTGTGTTTCATGAAAGCTTGAGTGAGAAGGATGAAAACACAAGCTACAGAATTGGAGAAAATATCTGTAAACTACATATAATAAAAAGGGCCAATGTAGGGTATATGCAAAGCCTCTCAAAATTCAGTCATAAAAAATAAACAATTAAATTAGAAAATATGCCCAAAGACCTGATAGATATTTGATTGAGAAAGACTATAGCGAGGACAAGTAAGCACTGCCAAAGATGTTTGCTATCACTAGCCATTAGGGAAATGCAGATTAAAACTATAATTAGATATCATCACACACCTATCAGAATGGGTAAAATAAGAAAGAGTGGCAATAGCAATAGCACATGCTGGTAAGTCTATAGAGAAAGGGCATTGTCTTAGTCACTTTCTCATTGCTGGGACACAATTAAAGGAGGAAATGTTTCTTTTAGCTCACAGTTTGGAGAGGTTTTAGCGCATGGTCAACTGGTTCCAAGGGAGGATGGAATGGCAGAGGGGCATTACAGAGGAGAAGCAGTCCATGGTCATGGTAGGCAGGAGGTAGCTAGAAGTAAGCCTCCCTTTCCCTTTTTATTCCATCCAGGCTACAAGCCTACTGGTTGGTGTCACCCACACCCAGGGTGGGTCTTCCTATTATTCACACCCAGAACTATGCTAAACCAATCAGTGGACTAATCTAGTTACCACACACCCATGATCCAGTCACTCCTAAAAGCCATGCTTATGAGCACATGAGGCTTTGGGAGGACATCTAGATATGTTACAACAGGCATGTATCATATGTTGCTGGTACAAATGTGAAACAGAACAGCTGCTCTGGAAAACTGCTTGGGCAATTTCTAAGAAGCAAAACATGCAATTATACCACCCAGTAACTGTACTCCTGGGCATTTATCCTGAAGAAATTAAAACTTACGTTTGTGTAAAAACTTGTACACAAACGTTCACCATAACTTTACTTGCGATGGCTCCAAACTGTCAACTGTCCAAATGTCCTTCAGCTAATGTATGGCTTAAACACACCGTGGAGCACATGCACTAGGGGATGCCACTCAACAACAAAGAAGAACAAACTATAGGTACAACAACCTGGAGGAATCTGCACAGAATTATGCTGAGTGGGGGAAAATAAAGACGGTTCCACAAGGTCATAGATATGTGATTTCATTTATGCTTATACTATTTTTTTTTTTTTTGGTACCAGGGATCGAACTCAGGTCCTTGTGCTTGCGAGTATGGCAGCAGAATCACTGAGCCAAATCCCTGGCCCTACGCTTGTACTATTTTAAGATGACCAAATTTTTAGAAATAGAGAACAGTTGAGTGGTGCCAGGGGTTAGGACAGGAGCAGACTGAAGGTGATATGTTCAGAAGGAGTAGCAGGGAGCTGGCGTGGGGTGGGACACACCTGACATCCCAGCACTCTGGGAGCCTGAGACAGGAGGTTGGAAAGTCCAAGCTCAGCCTGGGGAATTATGTGATTTAGAGAGACTCTGTCTCAAAGTAAAAAATAAAAAAGCGTTGGGGATGTTGCTCAGTGAAAAGGCTCTAGTTCAGTCCCCAGTATGGCAAATAATTAATTATTAAAGGGCAGCATGGGTGCTAGAAATGTCTGTTATCATGATATATATAAGTGAGCCTACACAGGTAACAAAACTGGAACAGCCACAAAGTAAGTTGGGAAAATGTGAATAAGATCTGTAGATTTTATTAATGTCAATTTTCTGGTTGTGATTTATACTGTAGTTTTTCCCAAATAGTTCCGTTGGGGGAATTTGGGTCAAATATAGTTAGGATCTGTTATTTCTTGCAACTGTGTGTGAATCTGCCATTCTCTCTTTTTTTTTTTTATAGAAGTTGAAGATTAAAAATTTTGGTGGAATTGCTATTACAATTCCCATGATGCCAAGCTTACTGAAATAGTTCATTAGCCTACAGTATCTCTATTACTCTTTGGGGGCAAATAAATTTATGTTACACGATGAGCTTTCTTTCTTTTTCTTTTTGTTTTCTTTGTGTGTGTGTGTGTGTGTGTGTGTGTGTGTGCGCACGCGCGCGCATGTATTTGTGTGTGTGTCTGAGAGAGGGCATGCGTGTGAGAGAGGTACTGGAGATTGAACATAGGGAACACTGAGCTACTTCCCCAGCCCTTTAAAAAGTTTTTGGACAGAGTCTTGCTGAGTTTTTCCCAGGCTGGCCTTAACCTTGTAATCCTTCTGTCCCAATCTCTTAAGTAGCTGGAATTACAGGCATCTGCTATCATGCCTGGCTCTGCTTTTGATTTTTTATGAACTGTTAAGATATGTAGTCACTGGGCTCAGAGCTGTGCTTGTGGAGAAATTTACAAAATATCCTACATTATCAATGTGTAAGAGATTAACAAGTCAGTGAAGAAGCTTTCCAGGTCTACATAATGAAGAGTGAAAACTGAAAGAAAAAAAAAATGCAAGGAGGTGGGAATTCAAAAAATTAAAGCTAATAATTTCTTTATTCATCAATTTAGATGTTTGCCTTAGACACTGATATTTGGTCATCACTGGGAGGTCCTGGCTACCTATTGTATTAAGTGAACATCTATGTAGCAAATTAGATTCTTAAAAAAACTATCAATGTGCTGGCAGTAGTGGCACAGGCCAGTAATCCCAGCTAGTCAGGAGGCTAAGGCAGGAGGAAACAAATTCAAACGAAGCTTGGGCAGTTGGTGACCTGGTGAGATACCCATTTCAAAATAAAAAAATAAGAGTTGGAGATGTAGCTAATTGCAAAGGCCCTGGGTTCAATTCACAGTACTAGCAAAAAAAAAAAAAAAAAAAAAAAAAAAAAAAAGAAAGAGATAGTATTTGAAGCTATAAGTATCAAATATACTGAAATTGCAGTAAAAAAAGAGGACCAGGGACAAAATTCTGGACATTGACAGAGATTAAAAATAGGACAAAGAAAGCCAACCAGAAGATCTTAGGGGCAGAATTCAAGAATGGTGCTATGATTATAAACTTTATACACCTATCTTTGAGAACAGTAGTGGATGGGGAGAAGAGAATTTTTCTTTCTTTATTTATTTTTTACTGTGTATAATTGTTGGATTTTTAGACCGAAATGGTATTTACAGGGTACTTAAATATTTTAGAATTATTTAAAAGTAAAAATAAGATCTACAAAATAAAATAATGAAAAGTAAGGCTATATTACAAAACATGAGAACAGAGTGGTAATGCGTGAGGACACTGGTGACCTGATGCAGAAGGGCACGGGTGGCTGCTAGGCCAAGTGCTTGACCTCAGACACTGCTGGTGATGTTGAGGGCAACTTCTTGCAGAAGAGCTCCGGGTAGCCTAGGTTCCTTGTGCGGCCCCTGAGGAGGAGCAGTTTTCTGAGCATCTTGTTGGAAAGTGATGTGGTCTACAGTCTCATTAAACCCAAGAGTCACTCACTTGTGGGAAGGTCACCCAGCCCTGTGGAAGGGACCTAGGGTAAATAGTACAAGATTTTGATGTGCTGAGCCAGAAGATCAAGTACTTGCGGGTTCACTACATGAGTGGAAAACTAATGATATTTCTGGTAAATTGTGCACATTGTACAATGCGCACACACACACACACACACACACACACAAACGGGTACCAGGGATCGAACTCAGGACCTTGCACTTTTGAGGCAGGCATGGCACCACTGAGCTAAATCCCCGGCCCTATAAAACTCTTCATTATGAAATGGTTAATTAAGAGGTGCTTTGGGAGGTTTGGAACACATTGTGGATATTTTCATTATGGGAAAAATAGCCTTGACTTACAACCAACTTGAGTTACAACCAGCCCTTGTGAACAAATTATATTATATGATATATGAAGGATTTACAAAGTAAGTTCACAGTGGCGTCTTGCAGTGTCAGGGCTGGAAGAATGCAAAAGTGCTGTCTGCATGCTGGAGACCCAGCAGACCTGGTCAAAAGTCAAAGGCCGGAAACGCACGGCAGACTCTGGCGTGAGTTTGTATGGGAAAGCTGCAGCGTCTGTGTTTGAATGTTGGTGTCTGTGCTGGAAGCCTAAAGAAACCTTCAGGGGAAACAGTAAAGACTGGAGTGCCTCTGAAGAAGCAAAAGGGCAGCCTTCCTTCATTCTACTTTTGTTACATCCAGGCTCCCGGTTAATTAATTGGCTGGTGCCTCCCACACCCAGGGAGGGGCTTCCATTTTCAGTAAGTCAGTCATCCAGACACACCTGGAACTGTGCTAAACCAATCAACTGGTGTTTCTTACTCAAGTTGCTGCTACAGCTAATTATCTATCACAGGAAGGGTGAAGAATATTATGGTATGTAGATGCTTTACTGTAGGCAATTCAGTTTTCCGAATTACACCTCTTGACAATAAAAGGCTAGGCATAGAGTTCATCCCTAAAGGGCCAGATGAATACAGATTTTCCCAGAACTATGACAAAATAATCAAGAGGACTTTCAGGTAAATGTTGACATGGAGGAGGAAAATTCGCATAACATTAAATCTATATTCAACGGAATACACCTGAACCAGCAGAGTGAAGCTATAGAGATGGCAGAAATTGAAACTATGAGGCTGTTCTGTCCTTTGATACTTTCCGCAAATTACCCTGCAACTGTTTGGCTCTCTTCTAGAATGGTGATGCTCTTGGGTGTTCTGTGGTGAGGGAGGTCAAAGGCAGAAGACACAGGATAGGACCTAAGGGGTTTGGCTAGCCTCAAAACAGGGTCCATGGGATGACACTATCTTCCTATACCTCCCTCAGACCAGGTTCTGGTCCTTAGATTTCTAGGTAAATTGTGCTACTGCACAAACTCACAAAGCATCATTGCGGAAACCCAAACACCAGTTCATTAATTTTATTAAATGTACAGTTTTAGGAACAAAGGAATGCTTCCTTACCAGTGGCCTGATCATTTGTGGCTGCCATGAAAGGTAACGTCTTCTTCAAATGAGGGTAAGAGAACTCTGAATTATTAATCAAAGAGTGATTGAACCAGAAAAAAATATGAACATTAATCTTGACAGATGCAGCAAATGGTGTTTGATTTTTTTTTTTTTGAGACAGGATCTCACTATGTGGTTGAGACTGACCTGGAACTCACTATGTAGCCCAGGCTGATCTTGAAATCACAGAGTCCTCCTACCTCAGCCTTCCCCAGTTCTGGGATTACAGGCATGCACCACCACTCCCAGCTATTTGATTATTTTTGACCCAACAGAGAACTCTCTAGTGACAAAAACAACCATATTCACTAAATTCAGAATTTAAAACTGGAGAGGGTTAGTCACAGCAGTGTTATATTTATATAATTATTTTATATTCAATAAAGTATTAGGCGGCTGTCTTGGTCTTGTTGCTCAGATAAAATATCTGACACCCAAATTTAAAGGAGGAAAAGTTTATTTCAAGTCACAGTTTGTAGAAGCTGGCTCCAAGGCAGGGTGGCATGGCACAGGACATGCCAGAGGAGAAACAGTCCACAGCAAGGCAGACAGAAAGCAGCAAGTAGCAAAGCAGGGAAGCAACACTCCTTTTCCCTTTTATCCCATCCGGGCAACAAGCCTTTTGGGTGGTGCCTCCCACTCCCAGGGTGGCCTTCCCGTTATCCACACAGAAAACTATGCTAAGCCAATCAGTGGACTAATTTAGTACCTCACACCCTTAATTCCAGCATCACATGCCCTAGATCCAGTGAGATCCAAAAAGGCCCACATATGAGGCTTGGGGGGGGCATCTAGGTACAAGCCATAACAGCAGCCATTACAATTTTAACCATGAAGACTCCATCAAGGCATGTAGGAAAATGGATGACATAGTATCGGATGAAAAAAAAAAATCAGGATAGAAAGTTGTATTTTATACCTTAATTTCACTGATTAAAGCAAACACATAAAAGTGCTGGTATGAAATACATAAAAATTGTTCAGTGCTTATAATAGGAATGTAGTCTTATGAGTGATCTGTCTTTATTTTCATTGTGTTTCCAATTAAGTCCCCCACCATCCTTTTATTCATTTGCTCCAGAAACTGTTGTCCTGACTTCCCTGTTTGATAGATGCAAATGCAAAAACACATCAGAAATGGCCATAGCAAATGAGCAAATGCTCGTAGTGCTCTCACCATTATTAGTAGTTAACTTAGTACAATAAAGGGAAGAAGATTTGGGAAATGTTTCTGGCTTCTTGACAACACAGAAACGTAAGCAGGCAGCAGCAATGAGACATTGACAACTGACACATCAGTATAGTTAGAAGAACTCCAATTTGGAGAAATAAACTGGGGCTCAAACTGGCTTCAGTGGTAACTGAGTCATGTGACTAAATCTGGAGGGGTAGGTGGGAAATGGAACCAACAGCTGAAGAATACGACCAGGATGTGGTGCCTGTCCACCATCTTAGTGACTTTTCAGTGCTGTTTGATTCTGGTTTCTAGCTGGAGCTTCCTGTTACAAAATGGCTTCCAGTACTTGCTGCTGCTACATGCTTGTTTTGGACAAGTAGGTAGGAAGGGTATTTCTTTGCTCAAATATTAAAGGAAAAGTTCTTCAATCTATTGGCTGACTGTGTTTTTCCAGGAAGAAGTGATGAGATCATTCTGATTACCTGACTCATTGTTTCTATCCTCTCATCCCTGTCCTGCTGATTTCTCCTACAGTATTAGTAAGTGTCTTAGTCACTTTTCTAGTTGCTGACACAAAATACTTGACATCCAAAGTTAAAAGAGTGAAGGTTTATTTTGGCTCACAGTTTATTGGGGTTTCAGCCCACAATGGGCTGGCTCCATGGCAGGGTGTCATGGCAGGAGACAAACAGTTCATGGCAGGCAGAAGGCAGCAAAAGCAGCAAGTAGCAAGCCATGGAAGCAGCCCTCTTTCTCTCCTTTATATTTTATTCAGGCTACGTGCTTAGTGGGGGTAGCACTCACACCCAAATTGGCCCTTCCCATTATCCACACTCAGAACTATGCCAGAACTATGTCAAACCAGTCAGTGGACTGATGTAGTAATAAAGCTCCCTTAATCCCAGTATCACACACTCTAGATCCAGCCACTTCTGAAAAGCCCCACCTGTGACCGCATGAGGCTTTGCGGGGACATCTAGACCCAAGCCAGAACACTAAAAGATTAGGTAAAATTGATGGGACAGGGTTGTCCAAACATAAAATATCTACTACAGCTGTCAGAACCTCAATGGCATGGTCTAGTTAAACAGAGAAATCTCTTATTATGGCCAGAGGTACTTCCTGATTATGTGTCACTATTTTTAAAGCACAACTTTTTTTTTTCCTCATTGAGTTTATTGGTACATTTTAGGTATACAGTACAGTTATATTCATTATTGGGATCTTGTACCTTTACATGACAGGTCTTGGTTCTCATTTTTTCCCCTTAAAGCACAACCTTTGAACAACTGTAATCAGAGAACACTCAGCCCTGGTGCAAGTGAGTATTCCCACATAGCCTGAATGGGATGGGGAGCCATTGCAAATAACTCAAAGCCATTGCAACAAAGGAAGGGATCCAAATAGTCACAGGAGAGACACTTTTCTAAATTCTTTCTTAGGCTTTCAATCTTTATTAGTAGAATCTTAATCTGAAAAACCCAAGTCTTCCACCTCATGTTTTCTTTCAATAGTTATTTCCTTTTACTGCAGTTCCTGCAAACTAATTGGACAATTATAAAATTAGAAGCTAAAAGAACTTAAAAGTACATTATGAAGTAAACCCTGATACTGTTTGGTCTCATCCTGGGTCCCTGGGAAAATAAATCTAGAGTATCCAAGAGGTCAATGCTCAAACACTTGCACTTACTGGAATACCTCAGGCAGGATTATGGGCAACCCTACCTATAAAACCTCATTCTAGAACTTCAGAAATGAGAGAAAAAGAAGAAAAGATGTATGAAGTTGAAAATGCTAGTCTGCATCTTTTCTGGAAATATGATCATTAATATCAATTTGTCTTATTTTTTCTGGTACCAGGAATTGAACTCAGGTAGGCAGGTGGCGGAACCACTGAGCTAAATCCCCGGACCGGTCTTCTTTTAATGACCTTTTCTATTACAGCATGTTTTTCTTTGCAGAAAATACCATTCTAGAAACATTAAACATCAGAAGACCACATGGAAACAATATCCTTTGTGTAGATTTGCTTGTCAGAAGAAACCAAGAAGCTAAAAACTTGTTTGTTTGTTTTTTTGGAGACAGGGTCTCACTATATAGTTGAGATTGACCTGGAACTCACTATGTAGTCCAGGCTGGTCTTGAACTCACAGTGATCCTCCTGCCTCAGCCTCCTGAGTGCTGGGATTACAGGTGTGCACCATCATGCCCAGCTTGTATTTTGAACATTTAATCCTGGAGATGCCTACAAACACCAATAAGTGGAGCTATTAAATAGAGTTGGATTTATAGGTCTGGAGAGGGATTACTAATTTTCTGATTGAATCCTTTTTGAGCTAGTATTTCTTCTTCCTCTTCCTCTTCTCCTCCTGTTCCCTCTCCCTCCTTTTTTCTCACTATATAATGTCTGGCTGCCTCCTTGAATTCGTGATCCTCCAGAGCACTAGGATCACAGGAGTGAGCTGTCATGCCTGGCTAGAGCTAGGTTTTACTTGGATCCAAAAGGAGCCACCTGGCTAATGAGGGCGCAGACTCTTTAGAAGGTGAACTTTGCTACTGAAATAAACTCTTTTCAGTTGATGAGGCACCACTGAGTACACTAACTTCTGATAACCAAGAGTGATATGGGCAACTTGGTCACTGCATCTAAAACCTCAGGGCAGCTCCAACAAAACACTCTGACTCCCAAGGGTACTCTGCCTGTAAGTGGGTCCATGCAAGTTACAGGCTTGTAATCTTGGGTATAGAAGCTCAAGTATGCATATCTTCCTTGGGAATTGAATTTTTCCTGCTGTTTCTTCCAGTTTGTTTTAGATTCTAACTGGAACACATACTTTAAAAACTTTGAGTACACAGTATCTTCTAACCAGTTTGTAGAGTACATCTAGCAAGTTAAAACTGGGACATCTTAGCAGAAGTGGTGGTGCACACCTGTAATTCCAGCTACCTGGAGTGTGAGGGAGGATCACAATTTGTAAAATAATATTAAAAATGGGCTGGAGACATAGCTCAGTGGCAGAGGCAAGTACAAGGCCCTGGATTTGCTCTCCAGCATCACAAACAACAAAACAAAACACAACACAGCCCACTCCTTAAGTATATGTATCTCATCCTGATGGTTTGTTTCATTTTAAATTTCAAGGAAGTTTTTTTTTTTTTTTTTTTTTTTTTTTTTTTTGCTATTTACAAGAAAAGTAGCTTTTTATTCAGTTACTGGTTTACAAAGGCTGAGTTCAGTAAGGATCTAGCATTTCAGTGTGTTACCTGGAACACACTAGGAGCCTCCTAGAGCAATGGAGTTTTTGATGTCCAATCATTCACTGAGTCTTCCCCAGTGAATTTGCAAAGTGTATGAAAGCATTTTCAGCCACTTACATGCTCAATTCTTATCTGTGAATGTGGAAAAGTTTTTCCCCCCAAGAGAAGAGGGGAGGTTTTTTCTCCTTAAATCTCAACATCAGTGAGATTTGGAGCTGTATAAATGCCAAAGATGAATGAAGATGGTAATGAGAGGAACATTTTATGTCCCTGGAAACACTCCCAGGTCACCCAAAATGCCTACATTTAGACAGTTGGACACATCGGGTATTTTGTCATTCAATTATTCAACTGACAAATACAGATGTACAACATAGATTTACTATGCCTATTTCTGCACGTGTAAGAGAATTAGGGTGGGACACATAGAAGACATTTTTATACTCTATGAACTCATGATCTAGTTTCATACATTTAATAACAATAACAGGTAATAAGGCAGTGCCCTGAGAAGGAATGAGTAGTTCTCTCTCTAGGGGGTCTGATGATTTCACAGAAACGTTAATATTTGGGTAAAGTTTGAAGGTTGGTCAGTTCACTAGGTATAATGAATATTAGAAGAAAGTGTTGACATTAAGTTCTAAGAGGAAAATAGGGCATATATAGCAGCAGAAACGACATCAAGCACGCAAGATACAATATAGGTGTTATCCTTACAATTCCTTTCAAGGGGGTCTGGAAGTTTTTACTTGAGTTCCAGAAACTACTGGCTGCAAGTGAACTAAGCATGATTCTTTCTGGAATGTCATATTATTATAAGGTGGGCAAGACAAAGACTATTTTAAGATAAAACAAATATTTTAATTCTTAAGAGTTCTATGCTGTATTTTTCAAACTCTTCCAAACCAGGCCTCCTCACATAAACAGCAAATAATTACTTATTCGCGACAGAAGTACCTAAAATTCCTTTTTTTCCCTAAGGATATTAAAGGAAGTTGCAAATCCCACAAACCGAATGACCTAGTTTCCAGCCAACGCTGAAATTTCTAATTGGTCTATTAAGGAATAATTTTACTGTCATCCTGTTTGACACGTCTAACAGTTTTATTTTTTAAAAGAAAAAAAAACTTACCGCAACACAACAAACTAAAAAACCTCGTAAAGACGATTCATGGCGCTTATAAATCGTATTTGCTGTAAGGATTGAAAGCCATTAAACTACACAAACAGCTGATTCAGGACACTTCCCATCTCTAGTTCAAAAGAATAGTGGTAGGTTTCAGGATCTTATTTATTTTTATTGGTACACGTTTGCTGTACATAGTAATGATATTCCGCGTGGGGAATTGCTAATACACAAAACACATTTTAATCCCCTCCTCCCCTTTCCATCTCTTGGTCCCAGGGTCTTCTAATAACGCAAGCAAAGCAAAACAATTCTTGTTCCTTGAAATACGCGTTACCTGCTTGTGTGGACGAAATTTTCAGGAGAAAACCAGGCAAACCCCAATCTTACTTGGAAAGCAAATCTTCAAAGAAACGGAAACCCTGATCGCCAGCGTCCCCAGCTGTCCCGGGTCACCAGGTCCGCGCACAGCTCGGTGAGCCCAGCGTCGCTAGGACGCAGCGGGGACCCTGGGGAACCCCGCAAGAGAGCCTCCCTCAGGCTCACGCCGCAGGGACCCAAGATACAATCGCCCCGGGGTCGCCGCGACCACACCCCTTCCGCGCGGCCGCTCCCGCCAGCTCCCGGGGGCCGGAGAGGATGGCCGACTGTAGCTATTTTCTGGAGGTCGGGGCGGAGAAAGGAGCCTCTCTAGCCTCGCCTACGAACCAACGCTCCTTGTTCTCGATGATCCTCGCGCCGTCTTCTCGTACGCCACTTCCGATTCCTTTTAAAGGTCCCACACTGCGCGGGGCGGCGCGGCGCGTGCGAGGAAGGTATAAAAGGGAGCGGGAGGGCGGGACCGATGGGGGGGCCTAGCGGTGCAGGGGGCGGGGAGGCGCAAAGGGCGCGCTCTGACATCACGTGACCGGGACGCGCCGTTCTTCCGTCGGCCATTTTAGGTGGTCCGCGGCGGCGCCATTAAAGCGAGGA
>NW_022900944.1:17579700-17609061 GCF_012274545.1 Fukomys damarensis
CGCTTCCCCTCCCCCCGCGTCCCCACCTCCGCCGTCACCATGCGGCTCCCGCCCGCCCTCCTTCCTCCAGCGCGGTCTCCTCCCACCGGCTCTACCGCCAGGATTTTTCCCGCTCGTCTCGGGGATGCCTTTTTCCTGTTCCCTTCTGACCCCTTTTCTTGACGTCCCGGTTTTCTGCTGCGATCGCTGAGGTTTCTTTGGAGCTGCGCGCCCTCCCGAGATGGCCAGCGGTCGCGATGAGCGCGGGCTCTGGGAGCCGTGTGCGGGCCGTCAACCCGCAGCTCCCGGGCCGCTCAGTGCCGGTTGCATTTTACAATTTAAATAAGTTTCGCCTTGGGACTTATTTTTTCCCACTTTAGATTGTTGCACAATGGCGTGAATCTCTAGGCCCTGCGTTTGTACCTGGGAGCGGCGTGGGCCTGCAGCGATGCCCGGCTCACCGGTGGGTGCGTGGGCTTTGCCCTGGACCGGGCGCGTCTCCCCCGGCGGCCTAGTTGCTTTCCTCGCGCACCCTTTTCGCGCTCTCAGCTGTTGTATGCCCCAACTGTTTGAACACTTGTCACTTTTACCATACTTTTTCCGTGCCGTTTAAATTTTTTACATCTTTCCCCTTTTTTGGTGTCAGGGAGCCTTTTAAATTTCTATTTCCGCACGCTTACCCACTATTAAAGGAGGTCTACTCGCCCCTTTTCATAAAATCATGTATTGTGCTGTGGGATGAAATTTTTATTTGCAGGTTTCTTAGTATTAGGTTGCTTCTAATAGAAACGGTGGCATGTGCTACCTAGAGCTGCTTTTAATAAGTGGTGTTGCAGTATTTGGGATCATAATACGAGAGGTGGAGGGACTAAATCCAGGTTCCCAATCAAAGTTTACTCATCTTGGGTTAGTGTTTTCATTCATTTTTGTAAAGGGTGGGTGTGAGAATTTTTTTCTTTTCATTATGAAAAGTCGTAAGGTTTTGGTGGAAGATAAATGAAATAAACGTCACTATCCCGGTATTTAGAAACCATGATTATCTTTACTGGGTAAGAGGACAGCATTTGAAGAGGGAGAGTTGGGAGGGAATCACTTCGGAATGCACTGTATTAGCTAGAATAATCCCAGCCCAGGTAGACTCTTGTCAGGCTGTTTACTGATGGTGCTGGCTGGGGGGCAGAGGAGGCAGGAGAGGAAATGAACTTTTTTCTAATGAAACAGAACTAATCGTGAGTTAGGTATAGCTTAATTTGAGAAACTATTTGGAAACCTTTTTAAGCCTTTAACGTTTGTAGCTTATTTGGCCTTTACCATTTTGGGTTTTTTGCTTTTTGAATTCTACTCTTTGAACAGAAGCACCAGAATGATTAATTGTATGACTTACTGTTTGGGACAGGCTTTTTATTAGACACGAGTTTTTCATATCACAAAGCAGCTGCCTTTGTAATTATCTGCTGTTGAACTGAAGTGTAAATGAATTAAAAGTTTTTAACCCTAACAATGCCGAAAACTAAAACTAGAATTTTGATTGGTTGCTGTACCGGTTGTTAATTCCCTAGCCATTCAAACTCCTCCCCACGACACACTGAAGCAGCGACGGCACAGCGGGAAGAATGGTAAAACTTTTTTAAATTTTATTTCTGTATTATAAAGGTTTGAATCGTTATTATAATATGCAGAGGCTATATATTAGTTGCCCATTGATCCCCAGGAAATTCTAGACATTACTGGCATAGAAGGATATCTTGTACCTGGGATGTAAAACTTTTGGGTATCATGTATTATCTTTGGGCAAGATTGATGCCATTACATGGTATTTGGTCGGTGGTAATGCATGTAATTACAGTTTGGTTAATTTAAACTAAATATGATTAGTAATGTTTCAGTATTTTGGGAAAGTTATGTAATTTCATGTTCATTTTCACTAAGGAAAATATCTGTTGAAATTTGAAGTTTAATGCTAAATATAAAGACTACTTGATATAAATTGCTGTTTAAAATGTCTTGCATGTTGCAATGAGATACTCTGCAGATATTAAGTAAAACTTTTTGATAACTGCTTTATATAAAAATGTTCGTCTCTTCACATCCACGATATTTGTATCCTACTTTTAATAGGACTTGGATATGAAGCATTTAGAGGTGGGCTCATGTGACTTGGCTATAGCCCTTTACCAGCTTTTTTTTTCTCACTGATTTGGCTGGAATGTTACATTTGGTTTACATGTTTTCAAAATTGCATGACTTCTCTTTGGAGGCTCGTTGGTTATTCTTTTTATCCTGCCTTCACCTCCCCTAAAGGTTGATATTGATGCCTGTAGAATCATATTTGAATTTTCCAGGGGTTTATATTGTCCACCACTGGAGATTAGAGAGGTAATAATTTGCATATAGTTGCCTTATATGTGTATAACCACATTACATTTTAAGAGCCCGTTTGGGATACATTTGAAATTTACACAAAACTTATTAATCCATTGAAATATTGTTGTATATTAGATTGGAGATAAAGTAGACTGGAAATAAGTAGGCAAAGGGAAAAGCTAAAAGAAAATACTAGGATCAGAGTGTATTATACGGAATAAATATGTTAAGATGACTATTACTCCCTCTGTTGGTCACAGTTGAGTATTACTTCTGTGTAATAGTAAATTAAGTTTAAACTGTAACTTCATTCCGTAGCACATTTTGAATCTTTATTGTCTGTAATTAAAAATAACCATAACGGGCTGGGATTTAGCTCAGTGGTTCCAGCGCCTGCCTTGCAAGTGCAAGGTCCGGAGTTTGATCCCTGCTACCAAAACAAAACAAATTTTTAGATTTGAATGTCAGTGTTTTGACTTTTTTAGAATTATCCTTGCCCTGCCACTTTGTATCTTTTTTTGAGTGACTTATTTATAATTAATGAACATTTTAGATTATGATCAGTTGTCTACATTTTAGATTATGATCACTTGTCATCTTCTGAAAATACATTTTGCTGAAATTTTAAATTAAGCAAGTTTGCACTTATAAGATAGTTCTCTTTCTTTTTCTCCCCCCCCCTCCCCCCCCCCATTTTAACTCATAGGCTCAAGTAATCCTCTCTCCTCAGCCTCCTGAGTAGCTGGGACTACAGGTGTGTGCCCCCATGCCTGCCTCCATAGTTCTTATTTTTAATGTCTTAACATTTGACTTAGTAACTGCCAGATTACCCAGCGCCATTTTGTTACAATACTAAGTTTTTCTTTTTGAGTAAAAATAACTGAAGACCACCGAACCTATTTTTGGTTGTCTATTCCCTCGTCTCCTATTTTGAGGGATATTGGGTGACAGTTTTGTAATACACTCACAGTTGTGTAGATAAGACTGGTTAGTGGGTTCAAAATCATCTAAATTTGATTAACATCATTCTGTGTGCATTTCCTTTTACAAATCAGAGTAAAGCAGTTGTTGATAATTTCATCAAAACGTTTTAAAGGTCAATTTATTGCACAGTGTTTTCCTCTTTAAAAATGAGAATGAACAGTTACTTTGAGACGTATGCTTCCACAGTTTATTTACTGTGGGACTTGAGAATAATGGTTCATTTCCATAGTAAAATGACTTTCTGAATTCACCCAGCTTTATAACATTAACATCCCTAGTTTTTACTTATAAGCAATTGCATTGGAGTTTTCCTATACTACTTTGTGGTGTGGAATCATTGTTCTCTGCACTTGCTGCAGTGCTTTCAGGGTAGGTACTTTAAAATTACTTAGTGCCTGGTGAAATACACATGCCATGTAATGAAGTACCTGGGGGCAGAGTTTTTAAAATTTAAAGAATATTGGAAAACTAGACTGCTGTGCTAGTTTTGGGACAGTTTTACAAGGTAGGTACATTATTCCCTCCACATTGGATTGTTTAGGAAGGACTAAACTAGTCCCATTTACTTATCAGTCATTATATAGTAGTATTTATTAACAGCAATAACAGTAATAAATCTGGTCCTATAGCCAGTAGAATATGAGCTCAAATGTGATTCTTTCCCCTTTGGGAATTCTGTTATGGGTTATTTCTTGTGTAATATTTAAAGAATAGGCTTTCTGGGCCGGGGATTTAGCTCAGTGGTTCCCGAGTTCAATCCCTGGTACCAAAAAAAAAAAAAAAAGCACATATATATAAATATAAAATAGGCTTGCAAATGTTTTCATCTAAATACTTGAGATTATATTCTATACCCTAGTGTTTCTGGGTAATCTGAACACTGTTTGCTTTGTAAAGCAATTCTATAACAGTCTTATGCCAAATTTACACCCTTTGTCTCAGGCAAGTTGAATTTGCTGTAAAATTAAGACCCTATAGTGGATGGTCTCTGTTAAACATTCTTTCGAGTTTTTGACAAATTTCCAGGATAAAAATTGCACAAACTGACGCCTGCAAATATTGAGATGATAAACATTTAAGGGAGAAGTATTAAATTATTCTATTAGTGGTGGTAGAGATCTAACCCAGGCCCTTGTGTGTGTGGTAGGCAAGCACACTACCCTTGAGCTATATCCCTAGTCCATGTGTGTTAATTTTTTAGGAAAGATACTGAAAATTTTCTGAGCCTCTTAAGTTTGGAATTGGAGAATGTCTTTGACATTTTATGATAAACATTTAAGGGAGAAGTATTAAATTATTCTATTAGTGGTGGTAGAGATCTAACCCAGGCCCTTGTGTGTGTGGTAGGCAAGCACACTACCCTTGAGCTATATCCCTAGTCCATGTGTGTTAATTTTTTAGGAAAGATACTGAAAATTTTCTGAGCCTCTTAAGTTTGGAATTGGAGAATGTCTTTGACATTTTCAGCACTTTTTTTTTTTTTTTTTGAGGTTAATGTTTGTTCCAAACCTAGGTGTGTTTTTTTCCCTCCCAAGCCATGTGACTCCTCCTATAAACTTGTATATTTTTAATGTCTGGATATTCTGTCATCTGTAAGACTGCCCTAATAGATGAAGATTTATCTTGGTGTGATTTATGGCTATCATTAAGGACGATTATTTTAGCCTTCAAGTGATGATACAAAGAAATTGCTTGAAAATGTTTAAAAAGGAGTAAAATAACTTTCATGTTTCTCTTAAAGATGTGTATCTCCAGTGTGCATATTCACAAATGGAGTGATGTATAACTTAACATTAGACTAAGTTTGATTTGACTTTCAGCATTTTAGTAGCTAGGGCACTGAACTGGATGCTGGAAGTGTGGAATCTTTCTGTTCACTTTCAACAGTGTGGTCTCAGGTAATATGTTTGTTACTTGGTTTGCTGATCTCTGTTGGAAGCAATGCTCATCACAGGAGGATTGACTACATAGCCTACTTTCATAGCTTGTGTGTATTTATCCTGTGTCCTAATAGTTGATACTGCCAGTGATTTACTCCTGTGGAGTAAAGGTAAGCATGTTTTTAGTTTTTGGAGCATTATATGTTGATCGTGCTAGGTACTTAAAAATACTTGGGAAGTAGGGAGGGAAGACTTCTGTTTACTGGCCATGTTTGGCCAGTGACCAAAGTGGATCACTTTAAATATTGGGCCATTTACTGTAAACTCCTGCTTATCAAGAGCACCAAAAAGCTCCTAACAGCCAGAAAATTCACCTCCCATACTTGTCTTGTGAGATGGGTGAAACTATCAGCAAATACATTCAAAATGAAATCAACAGGTAGTATCAAGGAGTGACTATCCTACAGATTTTTACTTCTGTTTTAAAGTATTGTGAATTTAAAGCGTTGACAGATTTAAGAATTCATCAAAAAAAAAGCAAAAACCATTTTCTGATTTCAGCATTAATATCTAAGTCAATTGCCGATAGAATATTTCATAGAATTGTGAATATGCTGTGTTGTCAGTTAACCAGAATATTAACCTGTATGGTAAGGAAGTAATCATTCCTTAACCTCTTGGTAAATGGGAGTTTACCTTACAGAGCTGATGGATAACATTAAAGACCATGAGGTCATTTCTTCCTTGTATTGAAGGAAGAAGGGAACTGTTGGGTTAAGCATTTATAAAGTTTATTTTATAAAATTGTCAAGTTTATAATTTATTAGATGTTTCAACCTAGTTACCTTTTAATGGTCATTTGGGGTCTTTCTAAAGTATGAAGTAAAGGGACTTAATATAGAAGAATTAATCTTGGTTTGAAAATGTTTGGTCTACATGTTATCCTTGGATAATAGGACTCTTTTTTTTATACTTATTGTTAAAAAGTCATTTTAACATATATATAAAGCCAGAGGAGAAATTACATATTAAAAATGGGGAGATAATATTGGAATTTAAATTTTCTTGACTGAAGTGTTTCTGGAGGGAAGATTTATTGGCCAGCTTTAATATGCTTTTGTGTATTTTTAACCTGATCAGATCTAAAAAGTCTAGTAATGTGTTGAAAGTTTGTCAAGCTATTTCCAAGGTTTTTTTTAGAAATTCTAGTCATTTCCCTACCTTGTGATACTTAGCTGTGAAGTAACCTCTCATATCTTAGTGATATAACTTGAAAATAAATATATAATTTCCAGGATGGGGATTTAGCTCAGTTGTTCTGCTGCCTGCTTCGCAAGTGTAAGGTCCTGAGTTTGATCCCCGGTACCACCCCCTCAAATAATATATATGTGTGTGTATAAATATATATATAATATAATATAAATTCCAAATAAAAATGCTCATGATTTAAATTCTAGTCAGTTTCATTTTAGTTTATTGCTTTAAAGGATAATTATACCAGAAAAATGATTTAAATGAGAATTAATAGTAAGCTTACATAACTATTTTAAAGGTGACAGTCATTGGCCAGTTACTGTATACACCAGAAGTATTTATCCAGTTGATATTCTGTTATCTTTTTTAAACTGTCAGAACTTGTTATGAAGCCATATGTGTAAAATCATCTGTATGGAAGTGTTTAAAATTTATAGAATACATCTTTTTGCTTCCTATCTCAAAATGAGATTAAAGGTAATGGGGTTTTATCTTGAATAAAATCTTTGTCAGTAAAGAACTGTTAGGGAGAGTATCTTTAAATATTTATTGACTTTGGAGTGGTAAACCTAAAAGTCAAATTAGTTTATTGATGGAGAAAAAAACCCAAGGTAATAAGTTGGACCATTTTCTGTCGGCCAGCACTATTCCATGTATGTTGCCTTTTGTGTTTTAAATTTAAATACAGTCATCATGATTACTTTAGAAGCTACACTTAAGCCTTTAAAGATGACCTATTTTCCAGTACCTTATTTTTCCCTAAAGGGATATTTAAACATATACCTAGCATATTTTAAGGTTAGAATTGAAAAAAACTTAGGACCCATTTATATTAAACTCATGGTCTTCTTACTTTAATGTTGGAAAGTTTGTAATATCTATAGTTACGAACATAAGCAAATTGAGCAAATGAAAAAGCTGCTTTATTAAGTTATGTTTACATGGTGCTCTGCCCCTACAAAATTAAAACTTTTGACGAGCAATTTGAATAGGTCAGACTGCTCTGTGCCTTTTAAGTGTATTGACCCAATTTAATCCTAATTGTAGATGCCTTCAGTTAGGCTCTTTAGAGATGGGAAAAAAACAGTCTTCAAAAAAAATTTTTAATAGAGGGCTATATACAGTAAGTGGGAGAGGTAGGATTTAAACATAGCCAATTGGCTTTACTCCTTCTAAACTTGGACTGAAAGGTAATGAAACGTCCAAAGTGACCTACATTCCTGAGTGATAGGGAGTAGCATTTGGATAATCATGTACACTGAGTTGTGTAACTTTAGTCATTGAGTTTTTTAATTTGATGTACTGTAATACAGCTTTGAAAGCAAAAAACACTTCTCTTTGTTGAGTAGGTGTTTTAAATAGAATACCGTTTGCCTTTGGGGTGAAATACTTAGTTCAGGGGTAGGATTTAAAAAGTGGTTAATAAAATACTATAGATGAAGTCCTATATATTTTAATTGGGGATTATTCACTTAAAACTAAGGATCAAATTTCAAACTTAACGTTGCAGCATTAGGAGCCGTTTTTGTTCTTGAACAAGTCTTGGTAGTTTAATTTTGCTGCTTAAGGAATTTTCGAAGTAATATCTCTACTTCATTGGAAAGTGTTTGCATCTCTACAGGAGTGACAGCAACTTGAAAATCAGTCTGTATTCAAGGCAGCGGAGGTAATCTGGACAGACAGTAGGTATTGTGCTTTAAGCGAGATACAGTCATATAAAATATAGATAATTTAAATTGGTATTAATCCGGCTCTTTCATAGTTTTGTGGAAAGTGCATGTCAATGTTTGAGAGAGGCTAAAATAAGCATCCATTTACCTATAAGTTCAGTAAACACACCTTGTCCCATTGTGCTATGTAGTCACAGCTTGCTGTGCCTACTGAATAAAGATGGAGTAGATTTAATATGTTCCATTTAGTAAAGATGGAATACATTTGGTATTGTTAGTTGTAGTATATTCACTTGTCTATTAGTTCAACCAATTGGAGCAGAAGAAAGCCAGAATTCTTTCGGGTTGCCAAAATACTAATTAATATATTTGTCTCAAGAACCACTTAGTCTGGTCCCAGAAACTGTATTTTATGCAAAATTTGAAGTTTTAAGAGCTGGCTACTTAACATATAAAATGGAAGCTATACATTTTAGAAATGGCAGTTTGTGATTAATCTGGAAAAAGTGAAAAAACTTTAAGAAAAGAGTTGTACTTGATATACTGATTAGTAGCTATTTTGGCTTTTTGAGACAGGATCCTGCTATGTAGCCCCGGCTGGCATTGAACTCACAATTCTCCTGCCTCAACCTCTTGAGTGCTGGGATTACAGGCACAGATGCCTGGCTTAATAAATAACTTTTTAATTGTTTAAAGGTGCTGGATATCTGAAATTTTACTATGTATTTTGCTCTAATTTTTGGAGAACTAGAAACCATTGTATAGAATATGTAAAAGTTATAGTTGACCAAGTATTTATTACTTTGGATAAATAGAATTTAGTTGTTTAAGTGTAGGGTACTGTTTGATGAATCCTTTGATCTCTAAATCTTAACTTTTATGTTAAAGATGGGAAGTTTCTTTTGAGAACAATATTGGGTCACTTGAATTAGTATAGTATGTTTATCTGGTAATAAAATTTCTACCTGTGAGAAATAGTTGGTAGTTGAGAATAATAGAATATGCCTCATTACAAATGTTAAATTTTTTGTATTCATTTAAAGATATTTTTCAATGTAAAGATTATTGTGGTTAAATAAAATTGGAACTAGTTCTGTCTTGAGACTTGATAAATAGACCAGGCGAATTTTTTGCCTTTAAGATTTACTTTTATAAAAATAAGTTTTATTATTTTGCATCTCTACAGGATGCAAATTTTGTTTAGGCTGAATAATTTCAGACTTAAATTATTGATAGAAAATTTCTGTAATGTTTTATAGTCAGTTGATTTTATCTTTAAAGCAGTATCCCCGACATTGAAAGGGTAATTATTGGTGATGTAATTTAATCTATAAAGGAAGTACTTTGGGCTAAAAATAATTTATTTATAGCAAGTCATGTAAATAAACATTGTATATTAGAAATTACATTATTTAAATGAATGAGATATGTACTATTGAGACAACACCTCAAACTTTTTCTATGGAATTGGCAATAAGTAAACATTTAAAATACCTACACAACATTATAGGTGTTTTGGTATATTCATTTCTTTATAGAGTACCAAAAGGGTTATAAATGTTATTTCAAAAAGGGAATTTTATTTGAGGAAGTCCAGAAAATTAAGCATATAAAAGGCCCAGCTCTAAAATATATGTTCAAATTGAAAACCTAGCCTGGAATGAGAAGCACAGACACTCTTGATGGAAGTTTTGCTCTGGAACTTAGCTTTGTCATTAGAATTTAAACAGGTTTGTGGTAAAATAGACTAGTAACACCTCAGTTAATCACGCTATCTTTGAGGGTGAAAGAGAAGAAAGACTCTAATTCGCGGGACAGTAGATTGGCCTCTTGCAATAATGGGCTTTAGTGGTTACATCTTGAAAGCCCACAGATTAGAGATATTTTATATGAAAGCCTTGCTTTAATTTTTTTCTGGAGCTGTATGTATGTATGTATGCATGTATGTTTGCCCCCTCACTCCCCATGATGGCCCCAGTAAAAAAGAAGGGAAAATCTTGAGAAAGCATGATTGTATTCCCATTTAGCTCCTGCATAACAAATTCTGACAGTTTACCTTTAAACATTTCCATTCCTGTCTTAAAGAGTAGAAGGTATAGATTAGTCACATGTGTGTATTTGTGTGCAAGGAGAGCAGATGTCAAAAGGATCACAGCTTTCTAGATTTGAGCTTTTTGGCATTTTGCTGATAATGTTAAAATTTAATCTTAAATTTTTTTTGTTCTTTATTTGGTCTGGTCTCAGTGGTTTTCCACTTAGCACCTGCAGCTTTTACCATTTTTATTTAGACTTAAATATTGCTGGTTAACTGAGGTTCTACTGTAAGTAAATCACCTAATTAGTGAATTGTGCTTCAGTGGATTTTTTCACTAAATTGTTTACATGATTACTTTTGTCTTTGTTAAGAACTTCTAGTACATTCTAAAAGTTGGTTCACAACTTCTGAGATTTAGACTTTTCCATTTTATGTGCTAAGAGCTTTGCTACTAGGAGAACTCTTTTTAAAAAGTAGGAGCTTTAGTTATAATTTAAATACAATGTTGGTTGCTGGTGATGAATGGAAAATGATGATGGCCTTTTGACAAATTTAATGAACGTTCAGAAGAAACTTAAAAAGTTAAGATTCTGTCTTGCTAATTTAAGAAAAGCACTGTATAGTAATTTTACTTTGTCTATACTTTTATCCCCCCCCCGCTTTTTTTTTTTTTTTGCAAGTTGGCAGGCCTAATTTGCTGTCTGCTCACTATTTTATAATTACCCAGCGGCAGCAGAAAGCAAAACTTCTTGAAATGTTTTTGATGTGTGGCTATATAGGAAGAATGACATTTTAATACACTGCCCAGTAAATTGGTGCAGTTTGGAAAAGGTGCTTTACTGATGTAGATAATATAGTATTTAAGGCAAAGCTTAATTTTCTTTTTAGCATTTTAATACTGCTTTTTGTCTTTACAGGAAAATGTTTATAGGAGGCCTTAGCTGGGACACTACAAAGAAAGATCTGAAGGACTACTTTTCCAAATTTGGTGAAGTTGTAGACTGCACTCTGAAGTTAGATCCTATCACAGGGCGATCAAGGGGTTTTGGCTTTGTGCTATTTAAAGAGTCGGAGAGTGTAGATAAGGTAGTGTGTTATGTATTCTGATCAGTAAACATAAAAAATAGTTTGATGTAATGAATTTGCCCATTTGCGGTTTTCCCTTTTCAAGGTTAAGAAGGAAGAAGTACAGCTTGCCAAAACAGTTTACAAATAGGCAGATTCAGAAATTATTTACTGCATACTTTTTTGTATGCCAGGTATTACTAAATTAAAATTAACTGAGTTCAGCCCCCAATCCCCCGCCAAAGTCGGGTAGAGACAGACTTGGCTGGGGTGTAGCTCTTCGCTAGCATGGACAAGGCTATGTTCCTTTCCCAACAAGACATACACATGTTCTGAAAAACCTTAAGTGCCTAATATAAAAGGACATTCTGTGACAGGTTCACAGAAGTGTGTCTTTTAAAGTTTTTTCGTAAGCACCTTTTGATCAAATAATTGTTTTGGTCCTGGACTATGGGAAGTAGCAACCATGTTTGTTTATGTTGCTTGGTAGTTTAAAAAGTTGATGGTACCCAGTTGAATGTTAAATTTGTGTAGTATACCCTGTTCCGTTCTTACTGTCCTTGAAATTTAAATACTAGTATGTATTAGCTGATGTCATATCACCATGACTTCATAGTTTAATCTTGAGCTAGTCAATATATGCCTGACATGAGCTATACATAGCTGTAGTTTTAAAGTTAGTTGATAAGTCTGAATTTCAGTTAAGTTTCAAATATTTAAAATGGAAAACTTAATTTCCTTAGGTCATGGATCAGAAAGAACATAAATTGAATGGAAAGGTGATTGATCCTAAAAGGGCCAAAGCCATGAAAACAAAAGAGCCTGTTAAAAAAATTTTTGTTGGTGGCCTTTCTCCAGATACACCTGAAGAGAAAATAAGGGAGTACTTTGGTGGTTTTGGTGAGGTATGTTTTAAATGCTTTACCCCAGTTTATGTCAAAATTAGTGTGAGTGAGGCCATAGTAGGTCCCAATTCACTGGATTTTTTAAAAGCTCTTTAAAGTTAGGGCAGAGTATATGATTTGTTTTGGAATTAAAATGTTGAAAATATTGGGAGGCTAAGGCCAGGAGGTTTGCTGCTAGTTCCTGGGCTACACAGTGAGATCCTGTCTCAAACCAACGGGGGGAAAAAAAGTGGGTTGAAAATAACCTTCAGCAGATGGCTAAAGGTTAATTGATTAAAATTTCCTTCTGAGTAGTAGCTGGGACTACAAGCAGGTTCTGTATTGCACCTGGCTTGGGACAAGCATTCTTAATTCAAGCAGTTTATTGGATTAGTAGAAGATATAAAAATAAAATGAAAAGAAGTTGTCCAAATAGGTTGCCTAAGGTATAGAAGGAAAGTTTATTTGAGAATAGGAAAAGAATGAATTAAGGATAGGATATAGTGTCTTATATATAAATGCAAATTTAAGCTGGGTACAGGGGCCTTTAATCTCAGCACTCTAGGAGGCAGAGGCAGGAAGATTCTAAGTTCAAACTCAGCCTGGGCAACTTAGACCCTGTCTCAAAATAAGAAAGGGTTGCACGTATAGCTCAGTGTGATGGTCTTGAGTTTCATCCCCAGAACACACATATACACAAAATATAAATTTAAGAGACTATAGACTATTTGCAAGAGCAGCAAGCAGTATCAGAACTGCTGCTGCATTCCTGAATGGCAACAGCCATCTTAAGATTTGAGTAGCAGCTTCCACCTTGGGTGTGGTGTTTGCTGTTGGTGGTAGTCTTACTCCACTTAGAGCTTTCTCTCAAATGCAGACATTCAAATTCAGTTTTTCTTAAAACTGGCTTGTCGTTTGTTGGCATTTGAGTTTGTGATTCTTGGGTTAGGTAACATGTCAGTAACTGGTGCAGCTTGGTTTTATGGTTGGGTATATTGACTTAGTGTGGATATTACAATTTGAAAACTTAAAATGGTTATAATAAACAGTAAAGAGGCATAGGAGAATAGAACTTGAGGGCCAAATCTATATTTTCTGCTAAACTTTGTGCTTTTAATAAATGCTAACTAGGGTACTAAACATTGTTTTTTGATACTAGGTGGAATCCATAGAGCTCCCCATGGACAACAAAACCAATAAGAGGCGTGGATTCTGCTTCATTACCTTTAAGGAAGAAGAACCAGTGAAGAAGATAATGGAAAAGAAATACCACAATGTTGGGCTTAGTAAAGTAAGTTTTAAGCATCTGTTAACTTGTAGAGAAAGCAAGCAATTAACAATTTAATAGATGGGCTCACTGTAAATCTTTGTATGCTTATGTTTTAAGGATATCCCACTGGCTCCTAAATTGGCAGTCATTGATAGACTTTTTTGTTTTTTATTTTTTGCTTTTATTGATGAGCCAGAATTGCTGAAATGAGTTTTTGTTTAGCCTTTTATCAAAAAATATTATTTTAGGACCTGACAAGTGAAATGAAGTAATACCATCTCTAGCAAATACTTAACTGAGTGTCGTTGGAATTGCTTATTCCTCTCAATGCTAATAATTGATTTGAGTTGACAAATGGATTTGGAGGAAAGCACCAACTTAGCCAACAGTAGATGAACAGTATTGGCTGTTCTGGTTATTATAAACTGATAAGCAACTTTATTTTTTTCTATAGTATAACATAATTTTTCTCTTCTAGTGTGAAATAAAAGTAGCAATGTCGAAGGAGCAGTACCAGCAACAGCAGCAGTGGGGGTCAAGAGGAGGATTTTCGGGAAGAGCTCGTGGGAGAGGTGGTGGTAAGCTATAGCCTTCGTTTACTCTATCTTAAGCTTTTCTGCTTTTTAATTATCCTGAAGTAAAGATCTTTGCTGATCTTCTGACTTTAGTGAACCTATTAATGTGCTGCAGGCCCCAGTCAAAACTGGAACCAGGGATATAGTAACTATTGGAATCAAGGCTATGGCAACTATGGATATAACAGCCAAGGTTACGGTGGTTATGGAGGATATGACTACACTGGTTACAACAACTACTATGGATATGGTGATTATAGCAGTAAGTACTATACTTTTTATATTAACTGCTATTTGACATTTATTTTGTACAAATTTGGATAGGTAGAAAAGTTAGTGTAGCTTTGCCAAGTGCAAAACGTCTTCAGGTTTCAAATTCCTGGAAACTTTAAACTGCAGCCATTTTATTGCCAGGTTCCTCCCAGTCTGTATCACATGCATATTATAAGGGTAGGTTGTATGTGAGTTTTTGCATATGTATGCTGGGAGCTTCTCTCGCATTTGAAAATATTTACGTATCGGTCAGATCTTGTGAGCTGAGGATAATTCGAAGTGTCTATTCTTGGACCAACCAATAATCTTGGCATAAAATGTCTTAATATCCTATATAATTAACTAATATCACATGTTGCCAGTTAAAACTTAATCGTATCCTCTGTTTTAAAATTATTGATGTAGAAACTCTTAGATGTTGAACGTGATAGAGCAGAAAATGTGAAATTTAGATTTAGAAAGCCGTGGCCTGTTTGTGTAACTAAGATGCCCCCCCCACCTAATCTGTGGTGTGTTTTGAGTCATTTGGGAAAGGGCTGTTTTAGAAGCAGTCTTGGCTTTCTTTAGAGGAGAGTGGTTACACTGATTGCATTAAGTGGTGTTTTTTTTCCTTCCTTGGTTAGACCAGTTCTTGGAATTAACATCCTTTTAGGTGACTAGGCCTGCTGCACAATAATAGGTTAACTAAAGTCAGAAGAAGGTCAGCAAAGATGAAGCGGGTGAGATGGCCCTTTGCTGACCGAGAAGGGCAGAAATAATAAAGCATTAACTGGTTGACAATCTCCTGTTGTAAGGTGGTTTTACCTGGTTGGTGTGAAAGGGTCAGCTATCCTTGCTTTGGAACCTTAGACCTTTATAAATGGTCAGGGCATTGTCTTCCATTTCAAGCAAGTAATAAACTCATACTGAATGCTTGGCATTTTAGGCATTCAGTACACATTTTGTGAAATTACTGGTTAAATGATCTCTGGATGAATTTTTCATGCTTGGGGATTTTTGAGATTATTTGAAATTAATACTCTGTTCTGATGATTATGTAACCACTACAGATGTGGTTTTAACACTTTTTCTATTTTAGACCAGCAGAGTGGTTATGGAAAAGTATCCAGGCGAGGTGGTCATCAAAATAGCTACAAACCATACTAAATTATTCCATTTGCAACTTATCCCCAACAGGTATGTTCTAAAAATAATTTTTTAAGAGATCCTTTTAAAATAGTAGTTTATATAATCTATATTGTATATAAAACAGTGCTTAATATTTTAGAGTTTTGCAGCACCCAGAAGTGCTTACCATATTATTACATAGTGACTTTTCAATATATGTAACAGGTGCTTTTAAGCTTTTTGCCTTTTTGCCCTATTATTAACAAGTCAGTAAAGTTAACAGGTAAAGTACTGCTAATGGGTACAAATTAAGGAATTACAGCAAAAAAATATTGCCTACTAACTCTGACATTATACCTTGTTTGTACCCGCCAGCGGGAGCTTCATTGCAGGCCCTGTGTCGCGCTGACTTCACGATTCTCACAGGCCCGCTCAATGCGGACAGGGTACGAGATGCTCACGCTCTCGAATGCTGCCGTTTGGTATGGTCTCTTCCAACATCCTGTATCAGCATTATAAAATAAAGTGGATACTTCAAGCTTTGCCTTCACTTATTTCTTTGCTTTTTAAAAACTATTTGTAATGTAATTTTAATGCATTTTTTACAGGCCCAGTAATGGTTAAATACGTCAGCTTACTGAATAATTTTAACTATTTATTCTTCTAAGGATACAGCTTGTCTCTGGATTTTCCAGTCTTAATTTTATATTTTATTAATCTATTTTAATGCTTGCTTTTCCCATTTATAGACGTTGTAGCAGTAATTGCAAGAAGTTCTTGAGCTGAATTCCTGTTGTGACAACTCCTTAGATAACTATAATTATTTATAACTTTTTCTTTTAGTTGTATATAACTTTTCTATAACTTGTGATGAGCAAAGAGATATGCTGATCCAATAAAATAAGTTTAAATTATAGAATGTTTTGGGTCAAAATGTCCTTTTACCAAATTGACTGAGCTTTTTATGAGTTCTGTAGGTGATACTTTTTGAAAAGCTTTTTGTAATTTGAAAGAATCCTTATGAAAGCATATCATATCTTAAACCAGTGGTGCACATGTGGATTTACAGCTCATGGACTGTACTGTTCAGCTTTAATTTATAAAACATATCACACATTTAATGTTACTCAGTTATTTACTGAGTATAGTGGACATAGGGATAATTCAGTTTTATGTAAATTTTGGTAAGTGTTGTAGCCTACTCAGAGTGACTTTCTTTTTTCTTCTCTTTGTCTCCAGGTGGTGAAGCAGTATTTTCCAATTTGAAGATTCATTTGAAGGTGGCTCCTGCCACCTGCTAATAGCAGTTCAAACTAAATTTTTTGTATCAAGTCCCCGAATGGAAGTATGACGTTGGGTCCCTCTGAAGTTTAATTCTGAGTTTTCATTAAAAGAAATTTGCTTTCATTGTTTTATTTCTTAATTGCTATGCTTCAGAATCAATTTGTGTTTTATGCCCTTCCCCCAGTATTGTAGAGCAAGTCTTGTGTTAAAAGCCCAGTGTGACAGTGTCATGATGTAGTAGTGTCTTACTGGTTTTTTAATAAATCCTTTTGTATAAAAATGTATTGGCTCTTTTATCATCAGACCAGGAAAAACTGAGGAATATTAAAAATTGTCATGCATTCAAGTTAATAGAAGCATAAATTTGAATAAAAAACTGTAAACTGTCAAAATTGACATGGTTAAAATTGCAGTGAAATTTTAAATGTTTTTAGCAAAAGTGTTACCATGGTGTGTCCTCCCTGTCCAAGTTGGAAATAATAATCGATTTATTTGTTGGTTGTTACAATATTCCTTCTGTAGCCATTAAGTTTTATATGAGTACTTTCCCGAATGCCCAGTTTTTGGCTTAATCTGTATTAATGCTTTTTAGAACAAATTTGGATAAATGTGCAAGAATCCCTTTGCACTGAAGTTTTTATGTTTCCATTAAATAAAAGGACTTAATAATGTTAATTACAATAGAAGCGCAGCTAGTTCAGAAAGATTTTTAGGGCTGTGGGTGGACTTAATACTTAATAGAGTGCTGAGGGAGGATTAAAGAAATGTATACTGTGTTTATGTGTGCTCATTTGTTTGAAGGGTTATTTTGGTTTTTTGTTTTGTTTTTTTGTTAGAATATTAAGATAGCTGTTTGAAGGTGACCTGTGAATTCTGAGTCAGTCTAAAAAGTCTGAGCAGGGATCCGAATGACAACTTAGGTTCAGTCAGTATAGTTTCTCCTATCACTTGTTGTATTTGTAAAATTGTACAAATTGGTAAGACTTCTGAGTTGTAAGGTTCTTGGGATCTATTACGTAAACGGGGAATTTGATGCCTATCACTTGGATGGAAAATTCTTCATAGTTACTACTCAAAAGTGAATGTTAATATGTGTTAAATCCCCAAGTGAGAATTTAAGACTGGTAAATCAGTTCATATCAGACTCTTGAGAATTAGTTAACTAGGAAAAAGCTGACATGAAAAATGTACTAATTTTATAGCAGAATGAGATGATTAAATAGCTTTTTGATTCCCTTTGTGGAGTTGAGTTACATCTGGTGTTTTAAGAGCTCCTGTTGGTCCTGGTGGTGTATCCCTGTATTCCCAGCACTTGGGATGCTGAGGCAGTAGGTTCACCACCATGAGTTTGGGACCAGTATCAGTAGCTCAAAATCCTAGGTAGATATCCAAATTGGGGGTCTGCAGCCTGTTTTTGTAAAAGAGCATTGCATCATATATATGCTCATTTGTTTACAGGTTGTATATGGCAAGTTTTGTGCTACTGTGGCAGAACTGAGTAGTTAGGACAAACTCAGACAGCTAAAATGCCGTCTTGATCTTTGTAGAAAGTTTTTTTGACAACTGATCTAGATCAGTGGAAAAAAATTACTGTTAGGCTGGGGTTTTATTTTGTAATACTATGCTTATTTATGTAAAATCCTAACTGGGTTTAAAACTGATGGGATTAGGAGAAATGGCTGTGCTGTGGCTGGTGTTGAGATGTTTATAAGCCCCATAATTTGATAAATTGGATTAGAAGAAAATGACAGTCATTGCTATGTTTAGATTTGTTGTACCACAGTAATTTTATGTTTAAATTATGGAGATTCTTGTTATAACAGTGACACAATGTATAGAAAATACTCAAAGCTTTACTCTTTGTTGCCATATATCTAAGTTGTATTTGCATTCTTATTCTCGCATCGATTTTAGGTGTTTCATCTCTTGGCCTGAATATAAGTATTTTTCTTAACTCCAGACACTAATTTATCTCCATACTAACAAGATGTAAATTTTTCCACTTGTACATAAATCTATTTGGCAATTAATCAGCTTCATCTTTTTGACTTCTATAGTCTAGTCTGAAATGGTTGCCTTTGAATAACTAGCTGGGCTTTGCTATCACTCTGGGGGTCTCACTTCTCAGTTTAGATTGTGAACCAATGCTTTCTTGGTTTGCTACAGCAGATAAAATTTGAGGCTTTCCTGTCTTCTATACCCAAACTAGATTATCAGGATGGCTAGACAGATTTGGTGAAGAAATTTGATATTACTTTGAATCTTGACTTTATGTATGAAATTAGTAGAAATTATGGATTTTTACTTGTATCTCCAGTACTCTGAAATTTCACGGCTGTCCTCGGTTTATTTTCTCCATTGTGTTGAGCAGTTAGTGGATTTTAAGTGTGTTTTTGTTTTTGTTTTTGTTACTGGGGATCGAACTCACCCTTGCCCTTTTGAGGCAGGCATGGTGCCACTGAGCTAAATCCCCAGCCCTTTGGATCTTAAGTTTTGTGGGCTTTTCTTATTTGCCATGCCGATCTTAGTTCTCTAGAATTCTTATTACTAGGCATGAACCTTAGGCATCTTGTTGTTCTGTTTTCCACTGTAGTGTCTTGTCCAATTTGTACAATTTAATCTTTCATCCTTTAACAGATTTAAAGTATCAGTTACCTCTTAATTTTTAAGATACCCCTAATCTGGTACAAATAATCTTATGTAGATATATCTTCATTATCTCTAAAAGTTACTCATGATAACTTAAGAGCTTTACTCACGTATTTCCTTGTTGCTTTGGCTTATGTAACCTTTTTTTTTAAACAATCAAATATTTGGTGTGGCTGGGAGAAGAGCTTGTGAACCTTGGGAGTCTGCTGGATGATCTGAGATTTTGTTGAGGAACAACTAGCTAATCTGTTGGTTAGGGTTATGAGGGGTATTCACACTCCTGCCTGAAGGGCATAAAACCCAGCTTGCTAGTGTTCTCATCTTTGGGGAAAGATGGCTGAAGGATCTTAGATCCAAAGAACCCTCTCAACTGCTTCCGCCAATCAGTTTCTCCAGGTTGGTGGAGTCAGTTGTCTGGCAGTAGAGAGGATCTGGAGATCTAACAGATTGAACCAGCCCTCTTTGGCTCTATTAACCTATATTTCTGCTGGTAGTTGGGCTGCCAGTTCTTCAGCCTTTGCTGAGGTTTTGTGGGGACATTCTGAGATATCTTAAGGGCCCATAGAGTATTTCAGTTTTAGCGTCTAAAATATTGTTGCTGTCTTCTGCTGCTTGATTTTTTTTTTTTTAAATATACAAGGTCTCCCCTCCCTGCTTTTTAAAGATCTTGATTTTTAATAGGATTTCAGAAGGGTGATGTTACTATGGCTATTTTGTGTGTGTTTGGATGGTTGTGAAAGATTTGGGGAGATAGAAGAAACAGGTAAAGCATTAACAGCTCAGTATCCTATTATTTGGCTAAGAAAGTTTACCAGCTCTTCACTGATTTACTATAGCATCAGCCTTAATTTACCGATGTTAAATAGCATCGATTTCAACTCTGAGTTTGCTAGTCTTGGTGGAACTACCATTCCCACTTTCAAGTAATGAGCATTGTGGGTCTGTTGTTCTAATTCAGATTTTGATACCTTTTGACTTACTACATGTCTACTGCCATCTTTTTGTGTTTTTCTTTTGTAATGAGGATTGAACTCGGCTCCTCACACTTGCCAGGCAGGCACTGTGCTGAGTTACATCCACAGCCCTCTACTGCCTTCTTAACATTTTAACTCTTTCCACACTCAGCAATTTCTTCATTATACTTGGTTGTCCCTGAGTTATAGTCCCCTTAATGTGTGGAACATCTATCCAGGTGCCAGTTTATGATGGTAGTCTCAAAACATTAGCATCCAATTAGGCATTTGCTTTCTATCACTAGTTTAACCTTTATGTTTAGATTTTACTGCTTGGAGGTGGGAGTCCACCCACCTCATACTTTTCTTGTCAGTATTTCATAGGGCTTTGAAATATTAGGGATTCTGGAAGCCAGGACTGAACCCATTGTTCACAGTATATGTTGGTCCTGAAATTTAAGTATTTCTTTGGCTTGGGTCCGTTTAACTTGCATTGACACAATAGGTAAATGTAATGGTATATATCAGTGAAATTTATTTGGGAGCAGTCTCCTAAATTACCAATGTGCTAACATTAAGGATAACTCCAAACTTCACAAAATAAGATTTTTAAAAAACTACTTGAAGTTTGAGAAGGGAATATCTTTGTTCAATCCTGGCCACAAGCTATTATTTGGCATAGTCTTACCTAAAAATTTCCACAGGTAAAGTAATTCTAGTAGGAGAATCATTTGTGCAAGTTGAGTCTGTACACCCTGTAATTAGCTTTCTGAAGGGTTGATTATAACCTGATTGGCATTTCAAAGAGGCTTGTAAGGCATCCTCATCAGAATCAAATTAAGTTGCTAGAGGTGCTGCCTGGTCAGTATTTCACATGCCCCGAGTGAACTTAGCTATGAAGAATCATTGCTTTAAGATGGTAAAACATGCTACTTGATAAGGTTTTTTGGCTTTTACTTTTCCTTCCTGTGTAGAAGTAGGGCACGTTTTATAAAATTTACACTAAGCATTTAAATCATGGGTGCTAAGTTTAGCATGAAAAAAATGTTAGCATTCTGTTGAGTTTACAAGACAATAGCAATTGTACCAAGTGGAAGAAGAGTGGGGGAGGGGGTTGCTAGAGACTGGGAACATGGTAAATTGACTTACTAAGTTCTCTGCAGAGAATGTATTCCCCTTACTATCTTATCCCAGACCCCTTTTGATTTGCCCTTGATTTTATTCATTGCACTGTAAGTTAATTCAAATTAATTTCATATTGACGGGCTGGTTATTTACTGTCTTTAAAACCTCTCAAAAAGGGTAACCTTTTTTGCTAACCTCTCAAAAGACTAGGTAAAGTACAGCATGTGGGACCAGAGGACAGTGTAATTTAGGAAAAGCAATGAGGTAGTTGCTAAATGTTAGTGGATTGGTCCTGTAAGCCCTGTAAAGGAAAGAAATTTTGGGATGGATGAATTCTTACTAAGGGCATATAAAAGATCTTAAAAAACTACTACTTTTAGAAGGGGTAAGATACTACATAAGACTTGGATCCTAAGAACCAGGTGTTCTTGTTACAACAGTCCATATATGTTATTTTAACTTGTGATGGGAGGAATTCTTTAAAGTCTTCAAATAAAGTACAGGTAGGCACTATTTCGTCAAACTGATAATAGAAGTTATGGGGTTATATTGGGAAATTTGATGTTGGGAAGAGACTACAAGATTAATTTGTGTTTTATTTTGTAATCAGATTGTATTCTGTTTGCACTGTAGAGTTTGAAGGCAAGGTTATTTTCCTAGCTTTTAAAATTTTAGAAAAAAAAATATTGGAAGAAACCTAAAGAGATCTGTTAATGCCAGTATCTAAATGTGACATTTAACATGTCATGGAAACTGCTTTAAATAAATACTTGAAAAAAGGAATTACTGCTTTTTTTTGTTGTTGTATGGATGGCTTTGGATTACGTAGAGGTTAATCACCATAAACAATAAAGTGGAACCCTTATTCAAAAAAATTGGAAGATGGCTATTATAGTGTAGTTAAGAGATTTAGCTAAGGCAGAAAATAAAATTTTGAAATGCTCAGAAGTTTGTTGTAAATTGCTCCTACCATTATTGATATATAAAGCATGCTACCACTAATCAATCCATTTTTTGTATTAAGGCCTGTTAGCTCGTCTTTTTAAGTACCTGGTTGACTTGATTTTAAACTACATGATGTTCTCTGTACCATTAACAAGACATTCTTATGCAAATTCCACTGGATCCAAGTGTTTCTATTTCTAGAAGCCTACTTCTAGATCTTCATATGAAGTTGATAGTGGGCTTTCATGGGGTTTTAATTTTCACTAAATTTTCTTTTCTGAAAGATATGTTCAAATTATAATGTAGTGCTTTTGTCGTATAATTAAACTCTTACAGCACTCATGCATTTTTTGCATTGTCTTTTTTTTTTTTCTTTTTTTAACTTCTTTTGGGTGAGTACATTGAAATCCATAGGTCTTGTTTTTAGTTGAGAAGGTAAGGCAGCTACCATAATGTTTAAACATGACAAGAATTTTAAATGATGGGCTTCTTTTGAAAGTAAATGTACAATTTGTCAAGTTGTATTTACAAGTTGAAGAGTCACTGAATCGGGTAGGGCAATTCCAGTTTCTTACCAGAAAGTACAGGAAGGATCTTGAGAGTTGGAAGATTTTGTATGAGGTGGTTAAGTGTTTGACTTTGACCTCCGTTGTGTTTACTGTCTAGTGAGACCACTAAAAGTGCTAGTAGGCTCTTACCATTTTATGGAGACTTACTACAAAATTTTCAGAAAATGGTAAATTGAATTAGATGTGTAACAGCAGTGATGCTGTACTCAGGGATAATGTAAATACAGAAAATGTAAGGTTATTGTTTCACTATCCATGGACTACTTTCCTGTCTGTTGAGAACGTTTAAAGGAATGTGGGCTACACAGTGCTGGCCTGCCAAGAAGAGGTCCTTGTTACCTTGGGACGTGGTGCAGTGCTGAACAGGCTGCTTCCCAACAAGTGACATCTTGTTACCAGCTTGTGATTTGCCTTTGTGTTCCACAAAAAAAAATCAGACCAGAGTTAAATAATGGGTTTTGCTAATTCTAGGTTCTGCCATCTCTATAATGAGGTTGAATGAGAGGCCTTGTTCCTATACTGGGTAACATGAACTTTCAAAAGAAGCTAATGTAATCCTTTCAGATTTATTAAAATGTACGGGAAATCCTATTTTGCAGATTTTCAGTTTCTCTTAATATATTTAATGGGGTTATTTAGGTGAATGGAGCTCAAGTCCTACTCTGATCAGTGATGCTGAACACATTAAAAAGCTGGGTATGGTGGCATGTGCCTGTAATCCTAGCACTTAGCTAGGCTGAGGCAGGAGGATCTCTTGAGTTCGAGGCTATCCTGATCTACATAGACTGTCTCAAAAAAACCAAAGTTTTTTCCAACTGTAAAATTATGAGCAGTAAGTGATAGGCATGCAAAGTGACCTTAGGTTAGTTAGCAGTTCTCAACTTCAGGAGATTACACACATACCCTATCCCAGAGTGAAGCAGAAATTGAAGGTGTGAAGCCACAGAATTACTAAAACCCCTAGGTGATTCTCATACTGAAGGTTCACATTTGTTTCTGTGTTTTGTGGAAATGACAGAGTACTAGATTGTAAGTGCCTGTGTGTGCGTGCAAGCCACAATGCAAAGAGGAGCACAGTGCATCCCCCATGGAGGGGGGAGACAGCCATCAGCCATGATGGGTTGAGGGTCCTTCCTCAGAGCTTTCCTAGGCGCACTTGGGTCTCCTCCCTGCTGTTACTTATTTCTGTAGATCTGGGCTTCCTTAGAAACCATCAGGAGCTTTGATGAATCCTGTGATTCATAGGAAAGGAGCAAAAGGCATCAAGGCAGGCTAAGATGGTTCTAGATTACAGGATAGCTGTGACCCTTTTTACTGAGTTTGGAAGTAAGGTTATCTAAGAGGATATCCAGTAGAAAGCTGGAAAATTGTTTGGTATTCAGAAGAGAACCAAAGGTTGAGGTCTGGTGCCAGCCATTTGAGTAAATGAATGACAGGCTGGATTACAGGGCCCAGTGCATCCTGTGCACCTCAGCAGCAAGCAGTGACTTAATTTATTCAATCCGTTCCTCTTTCAAAAGAAACCAGGAGACTCAGGCAAGGGACAACTTGTTTTGTTTTGTCATGTATAAAATGGGAATACAGCAAAAGAACCTCTTAAGGAGGTTGTAAAGATTAAATAAGACTCCCCATCCTTAAACAATGGTCATTGACACATTGTAAGTGCTCAACAAGTTAATAAGTGCCTTCACCTACTGACATAATTTTCAATAAGACCCAGATCCAAGCCCCTTTATAACCTATGGAATTAGTGTCTCAAACCCGTATTGATCATCTTCCTTGAACATATCTTCTGCTATACAGGGCACCACTTCTGTACACACTGTTGTAACATTGCATTTTTGTTGCACTTGCCTCTTCAGCTAAAATGTAGGCTTTTGGTAGGATTAGCAGCATGTCTTACACATATATACAAACTGTTTTTCAAACAAGTTTTTTTATCTATGTCGTAGGTTAGAATAACTTTAATGCTTTTATGTCATAGGTTAGAATAAATCTAATGCTTTAGAACTGTTTGGCTTAAGTTATTAAGTAGTGGTCCCTAAATATATAAATACATGAAAAATCTAAGATTCCCATAATATTTGCTTCTGCTAAGGTATATTCTGACAGCTGTAGCACAAATAGTAGGGAAACTTTACTAAACAAATCCTTTCCTTTTCCCAGAAAGTTTTCAATAGCTTATAAATTATTTTGAAAACTTTAAGATTGTGTGGGAAAACAAGCATTATATGGGACTGCTTGCCCGGAACCAGGTGATGACTTGTACATTAAGCCTGCTGCCTATGGATGGAGAGGAACCTGAAAAGGCTCATTTAGGTTTTTGAGTTTTTGCTTCCTAATATGTAAAATGAGCAGCTAGATTAGATGTTTTTTGCTTTTGTTTTAAAGACAGCATCTTGTTAGCCAGCCTTGTATTTGCAATCCTCCTGTGTTAGCCTCCCAAGTGCTAAGACTCCAGGTCGTGCAACACCACGGCTGGCTTCTGATTGGGTGGATTTAAGTTCACAGTTTTCCAGCAATAATTATACTATTATTCACAAGGTACAGAATAATGTTTTATATATAATTATAAGTTACAGAGCTATTAGGAGGCACACTTTACAGGGCTTCAAGAATAGTAGTGACATACATGACAATTCCTTCTCCCACATTCTTCTTCAAATTCTCTGTCCCCTAAAAACAACCATCCAAACTCTCAGCAAACAGAAGGGTGCTGATCTGTCTTGTCTGATCTACAAGTAAGGGGTCACACAATAGACTCAAATTAGACATGGGTCTTCTATGTCGAGTACAGTGGGCGCTTGAATCAGTAAAATCAGATTTCTAGCTATGTGACCTTGAACTTACCATTAAACTTGGCTGTTTTGTCATCTGCAGAATAAAGATAATTATATAAACAGCCACTGACTTGTGTGCTTTACATTATACTAAACAGTTCTTACCTCTCAGTGTCACTAAAATTCAGTGAGCTACTCATCTCCCGAGACACTTAGTATATTGTATCAGAGTCAGTGTTCAGCCCCTTACTTTTTTCTCTGGTTGTAAATTATAGAAACCCCACTGTTTCTAACATTTCAACTTATTTAAACATATTTTTGTGACTGGAAAGGTGATACTATGTTGAAGGAATGCCAAGCTTAGCAGCCATCTAAAATGCTGGTATTTGATCATTACCATAATTAAAGTGAGTGAACAGAAATTAGGATCCCCTGTTGCCCACAAATCACTAATTTTTATTCTTTCATACTGGAGATGGAACCTAAGGTGTTTTACTACTGAGCTATATATCCCCATGCCTTTATTTATTTATTTTGGTACCGGGGTTCGGACTCAAGCCCTTGTGCTTGAGAAGCAGGCAGCAGAACCACTGAGTCAAATCCCAGGCCCATCATGACTTTATTTTTAATTATTTTTATTTTTAAAAATTAATTATTTTTTTGGTACTGGGGATAGAACACAGGACTTTGCACTTGTGAGGCAGGCAGCGGCACCACTGAGCTAAATCCTTGGCCCTATTTTTTATTTTTAATTTTGAGATGGTCTCATCTCTCGCTAAGTTGTTCAGACTGGACTTGAACTTGCAATCCTCTTGCCTCAGGCTCCTGAGTAGCTGGGATTACAGATGTGTGCCACCATGCTTGACATTAAATAATTTTAAAAACTGCCTTCAGAATGCAAGTTCCTGCTTGGGAAGTAGAACTCATGACAGACACTTTGTTAGTAACTACAAAGCAAAGCTGGGTGCTGTAATTACTAGAAATCTTTGTTCCTGGATGAGGTATATTTAAAAAAATGACAAAGGCTGTTAGGATGATAAGTAAAATAGAGTACTGTGATTTATGACAAATGATGAGGCTCAGTGGGTTTTTGATTCTTTTACAAGGGTATGCCTCCATATAAAACTCAATAGCTTCAATTTTCATTTAAAGTGAAACAGTATGTAGAAAAAGTGAATGTGTATTTCTGGACTATACTTAAAATTACCATGTTTGTAAGGGTATTTTAAGTTCAAGTTAACTTCTGGTTCAGTGAGATGATTGTAGGTGCTTAATTAATGGTGTTAATGCCATCATCTTTTCCTATTAATAGTTAACAACATTAACTGTGTGGGAGACATGCCCACGACTCTTCAGTGACGATGAGCTCTTCATAGGTGCAGGAATGGGCACGGGCTAAGAGACGCAGATGGTTTGGCATAGCTGAGAGTGGAGCTTCATCTTAGGGGAAGTGAGGTTGGGAAGTAGTAAAACTGGCAAAGAACAAATGGTATTAAAGAGATGGAAAAGGTACAGAGACGAGTCAAGGGATAGAGAAATACTCTAATCTACTTTTACTTTAATCCTCTACCACTAGGAAATGACTTCCCGATTGTTGGCTACAGAAATCTATTATCACATGCAGTGATTTATTGGTACCTGTTGGGGATGGATGAAGGTCAGAGTGGTATTACATTTACACCTAAAAGAATGATAATAATTGAAAGGAGAATTGCCATGGTGATAATTACAATCTTTTTGAAGTATTTCCACCATATCCTCCTAGGAATCTCTGTTGTTTTTTGGAATTCCTTGTCCTGAAATCAAACACACACAAAAATTTAATGTTTTCTTCCCATTCTGGATTAATAGGCATACTCATACTTAGGGAAACTTAATCTGAATTGAGAGACGTAGTTTGATTTTGACCAATTCCAAAAAAGTCTTCATAGGATACAATAGCTTTTATAAAGATAGGCACCAAGGTTCCAGGTGCCTGTGTTCAGCTGCACTTTTATTAACTTTGTGATCTTGAACAAGTTACTAATTCTTTGAGCACCGGTTGTTAACAAAAAATGTTAAAATAATTCAAGAGCATTGGGAGAAGGAAACAAGACCATGCAAAATTTAAATTCTTTATATTCAAAATCTATTCTGTGTATTATTTATCATTTATCCACTTGCTTCCCATGTAGCCATTATATCAATAAATCATCACTTGCTGCTTTTATGGACTTCTGCTGACTGCCACCTGAATAGGAAGTGAAACTGTTTGAAATATATTTCAATTACCTTTCTTCATTTGTCAGATCAGCTTCTTTCAGTATATATGATGACTTTCCAAGAGTCAGAGTTCATGATTACAGTGCTTTTCTCAGACAGTCTGGCAATTCTCATGTATGATGAGTTATAGGAGCCCAGGTTTATACATTCCAAGCCCTGTCAGTTATTCCCAAGGACCTGGCACATGGAAGCTAGGTGCCTGCATGTACTTCTCAGGATGTTAGAATTTACTCGGTTCTTTAGATGCAGGTATTATATAAAAGGCATGTATCTGAATAATAACATGCATGGCTCATAATGATCTGATGAATATTTCTGTTTTAATGTTGAAGAAAATGAGGCTTGGGAAGGGTTAAATTACTGTAAGGTTTCGTAGCTAGTAGGTGTTGGGAGCTGGAATTCAAATCTAGAATTGCAGGATTGTACATTGCCTGGTTAAAATATTTTAATTAATGTATAAATTGACTTTATCTTCTCTTAGATGGTTTGCTTTCCTTTTTATTCATACCTGTATAGTTTGAAAAGTCAGAATTCTACAGGACTTATGAGTAAGAACAAGTCTCTTCCCTTGTGCTACTCTTTCCTACCCCTGACATTTTTTCTCAGAGGTAATGACTTTCAGGGTTTTTGCTCATTTGTTCATTTGGTCTGTTGTGTCTTTTGCTGAATCTCTGTTACTTAGAAGGGAGAGCGATTCACAACTGGGAGTCTATTTTTTTCCTCCAGCAGACATGTGGCAATATTTGGAGACTTTTTTGATTGTCGCAACTGGAGGGAGGGAGTGCTACCAGCATTGAGTGGAGAGAAGCTAGGGATGCTGCTAAAATCCTCCAGTACATAGGACCTCCCCCCTCTCCCCAATAGATACCTATCCAAGATGCTCAGAGGTCCAGGGCTGGGCCTAGAACCTCTACATACAATGTGTGTTATGGTTTCCCCAAACTCCGTGTCCAGTAGAGGGGTTTCTGAGGGACTTTGGATCGTGGGGTGCAATCTCATCAGTGGCCTATAGTTTTATGGGCTGCAGGGGTGGGGCCTGGTTAGAGGAGGTGTGTCACTGGAAGGGTGTATTCTTGCCCATGGCTCCTCCCTCTCTCCCAGCTTTCTGCCTGCCCCAGAGTACAGAGTGGAGTACGCAGCTTTCCTCTGCACCATCCCTCCACTGTGCTGTTTCTGCCTTGGAGCCAGCTGATCATAGACAGAAACTGTGAGCCAAAGTAATCCGCACCTTTAAGTTGTGTGTGTCAGGTATTGCATCCCAGTGACCAGGAAGTGGCTGATACAGTGGAGTTCCATAAATACTTGTAGAGTGAATCTCATTAAGCTTTTTGTTTTCTCTTGAAGTTTGTTTCCTCTGCCTTTCAAGAAAACATATATATTTTTTGATTTTTCTGTTTCCAACCATGGAAAGTAATTTATCTCATAGTCTTCTAGACTTCCTTTTCCAAATTCCC
>NW_022900944.1:17609186-17613542 GCF_012274545.1 Fukomys damarensis
GTTTTTTTTTTCCTTTTTTTTTTTTTTTTGGTATTGGGGATTGAACTCAGGACCTTTCTGCAAGCGCAGTGCCACTGAGCTAAATCCCTAGCCATTCCCTTCTTTTCTAATCTTTCTTTCTGTTAGATCAGAACTTGGTAGATATTTGCTCAGTCACAGATTATACTGACTTTAATGTATAACTTTTTTATTTTATTATTTTTTTTTTTTGGTACTGGGAATTGAACTGGGGTTCTTGTGCTTGCAAAGCAGGCGGCAGAACCACTGAGCTAAATCCCCAGCCCCTAATGTATAACTTTTTGGTTTCTTTAGAGCTAATAATAGAACTATGATTAATTTGGTAATTAGTGTTTTGGCTTCTCTAAAACTGACAATATATCTGTTGCAGTTAATATCAACATCTTATGTTCATATTATGTGATATAATAAATATTATAAATGTTTTAATTAATATTAATTAAAATGCTTTCATTTGTTAGTGACTAGTTTTTAAATTTTTGGTTTTGGTTTTTTGAGATAGGATCTTGCTATGTAATTCAGGCTGGACGTGAACTCACTCTGTAGCCCAGGCTGGCTTTGAATTTAGAGCATCCCCCTGCCTCACATTCCTGAGTGCTGGGATTGCAGGTGTGCACCACCATGCTGGTTTGTTAGCTTTTAATTTACCAACTACTTAACTCATTCTCAAACTCCTCAGAGGAGCTAAGAAAATCTCTTCCCCCTTCTTCCTGTGTTGGATTCTTTTGCTTAGTCTGGAAGAAGACACGAACAGCTTTTTTACCTGCTCCAATCTAATTTGTATTGGGTGCTATGCTTGCTGTATGATTTTAATCTTTGAATCTTACTTCATCAGTCTTCTGGGAATGACTCTTTCTTGTATTGGATCTTTTGTTTCCACAATTTCATGTCTTTCCCTTTCTTCATTTTTTTCTCTCTTGTTAGTGGAAAATATTTGCCAACAACTTCATTAGAAAGGGAATTATGTTCCTGTGAATTTGTATGCCTAGAAATATCTTTATTTTACCTTTACACTGAGTTGGTAGTTTGATTTGGTGCAGAAATATGGATGAAAATTATTTTTCATCAGAATTTTGAAAGTATTCTGTATTTTTCTTTACTTTTTAGTATTAAAATCTTAGCTGGGCATGGTGGTGCATGCCTGTAACCCCAGCACTTGGGAGGCTGAGGCAGGAGAATCACTGTGAGTTTGAGATCAGCCTGGGCTACAAAGTGATTTCCAGGTCAGACTCAACTACATAGTGAGACCCTGTCTCAAAACAAACAAACAAACAAAAAATCTTTCAACCCAGGTGAGGTGGCCTACACCTGTAATCCCATCATTCTGGGAGGCTAATGCAGGGGATAGAAAGTTCAGGTCTAGGGCCGGGGATTTAGCTCAGTGGTTCAGCCACCTGCCTTGCAAGTGCAAGTCCCAAGTTCAATCCCTGGTACCAAAAAGAAGAAAGAAAGTTCAGGTCCAGCCCGAGCATGTTAGTGACTTACTGAGACCCTGCCAAAAAAAAAAAAAAAAAAAAAAAAAAAAAGCCCTGAGGATGTAATTCTCAGCCGAAGGTCCTGGATTCAATCCCAGAAGGGTATATGTGGGGAAAACCTGATGCCATTTTAATTGCCAAGTTTTAAATTTTTGCTTATTTTTCTTTTCTGAAAGCTTTTAGAATCTTCTTTTTCTTTTTAATGTTTTGTAACTTCAGGCTTACATGCTTTGCTATGGTCCTGAGTTTTGTTCATTAAATACTGACACATTGTTTAGCTCTAGGAAATTTTTTCCCAGGAAAAAAATGATTTCCTTATTTTCTTTTCCTGAAACTCCTGTCATTAATATTAAATCTCTTAGGCCATCGCTCCAGCACCAGGAGGGCTGCCTGGGCCCTGATCCACCATGGGAAGGATAGCCATGCCTCTGAACACCCACAACTCCCCTATCCCCGCCACCCCGCACTCTCAGACCTCCTGATTGAGCCAGTCTTTGGACTCATTCTGCAGAGGCAGAGGTGGTCATAGAAGGTATTTTTCTGAGTTCCCAACGTTGAATATCTTTAAAGAAAAGGTGTGGGACACCTGTACTAGAACGGTGTGGAGTTCAACCGTTCAGAAGGTTGGGGAACTCAATCTTGGCCTTGCAGCCCGAGGTCAGTCTGTGTCATGGGGTTCAGCCATCAGCTAACTGAGATCAGGGGTCTTGCATCCTAGCTCTGTCTGAGCCTCCATCCTAAATGGTAAATATACTATATTGAAAAGTTTGTTCACTGCAGACTTGTTTTGGACTGCTTCTTGATTTCAATTTAATTCAAATGGTTTAAGGGTGATAGACTAGTGACTACCACAGATGGTCAGTTTCCAAGTTGTACTTGATCATATCATGTTGCTGGTTGGAATAAAGGATTGTGGTTGATTCAATAAGCTGTTTTCTCTGATGTTATGAAGATGAGAATGTCTGTGGATCGTTAGAGACCCAGAAGCTAGGGCGCAACTATATCAGGAAGAGTTGGGTGATAACCCAGAGATTAAACCAAGGACAGCCCAACAACAAGAATAAAAATGAGAAAACACTTAAGCAAGACACAAGGACAGACTTCCAGTTCACCAATGGCAAACAGTAGGGCAAATGAGGATGAAAAGTCCGATAGTGAACCACCAGGACACCCTGAACTCAAAGCACAGGAAGTAACAAAACAGATCAATCAGGCTCTAGAAAAATTCAAAACAAATAATTTCCCAGATAACCATAGAGATGGTGAGCAAAATGAAAGTTGTGATTTGAGACTATAGAACAGAAACTGACAAAAAAATAGATGAGCTCAGCACCACGATAGAAGCTATGAAGGCCCACCATAAGAAAGAAATGGAAAAAATAAAAGCCCAACATAGGAAAGAAATGGTATCCATAAAACAGATTCAAACAGATATCCAGGAGATTAAACACTCCATTGAAAGTGTAAGCAACAGAATAAAAGAATGCGAAGATAGACTCTCAGATATAGAAAATAAGACTGCAGTCAGTGACCGTGAAAAGGGAGGTCTCTTAAAAACAGTAAGGGATCACATGAGAAATTGATCCAACAACTCCTAGATGATGCAAAGAAGAATAACATAAGAATGATAGGAATCCATGAAGTAGCAGGAGAAAATACAAATGACTTAAAAAAGCTGTTCATGGAATTAATGATAGAAAACTTCCCAAACAGAGGGGAAGAATTAGACATTCAGATAAGTGAGGCATATAGGACCTCAACTAGCCACAATTAAAAAAAATCTACACCTAGACATATAATAACCAAGATCCCAGAAACCCAACAGAAGAACAAAATACTACAAGCAGTAAGAGAAAAGAAACAAATCACATGCAAAGGAAAGCCCATCAGAATTACAGCAGACTTTTCAACACAAACCTTAGAGCAAGGAGAGCCTGGAGTGAGATATTTCAAGTACTACAGGAGAACAACCTCCAACCTAGACTGATGAATCCTGCAAAACTCTCTTTCAAAATGGATGGGGAAATAAGATACTTCCAAGGCAATGAACACCTGAGAAACTACACAAATACCAAATCAGTACTACAAGCAATTCTAAACAATATCCTAAAAAAGGACAATGAAGATAACAACACCATGAGGCCCAACAGAGCAAATCAAATAGGCAAGGCAAGAAACTAAAAGGAGAAGTTGAAAAAGTAAAAATAGTCAAGAAAAGGCCATAACAGGACAATAATAAGTCAGTACATATCAGTTATAACCATCAATGTCAATGGCCTCAACTCACCAATCAAGAGAAATAGACTGGCAGAATGGAATAAGAAGCAAAATCCAACAATATGTTGTATACAAGAAACACACCTTTTGCAAAAAGAAGCCCATAGACTGAAAGTGAAAGGATGGAAAACAATTCTCCATGTGACAGGAGCCCAGAAAAAAGGCAGGGGTAGCAATCTTATTTGCAGACAAAATAAATTTCAAACCAAAACTGATTCTAGTATTATAGATGTAGGACAGTACTGTATCATACCTCTGTGAATGTAAAATATCTTGTACCTGCTTTATGATACGTAGTAGTGACCGTGCTTTATCAGAGCTATTTTTAATGATGTTACTCTAGAATGTTTTCTCTCCAGATGATGATTAAGATGCTAATAAAAAAAAAATGGTGCCCGGTACCACAACAGCAACAGAACTTTGCTGTTTTCTGGGTATTATTCTTCTCTTTGTTTTTTTAATGGAGTGTGCTAAATGTCTATAATTTTGTTCAGATGACTGCAGAACCTGGAAAAGCTGTTGCTGCTATTGATGCATAACATACTGCTATTATTGGTCTTTTTATATAAATGTAAATATATATATA
>NW_022900944.1:17614337-17618962 GCF_012274545.1 Fukomys damarensis
CCAATAATGAATGTAATTGTATTGTATACCTAGATTGTACCAATAAACTCAATAAAAATTAAAAAAAAATTAAATCTCTTAGACTGATTCTTTCTTACCTTTTTAAATTCTAATTTGAGAGATTATCTCGTTATTGTTATAATTACAATAATATTACAGTATATACAATTTTACATTTTTAATATTGTTTAAATTTATAACACATTTTTATGAATTAGCTTTTATATATTACTTTTTAAGGGATGTATTATTTTCTAGTATTTCTCTCAACACATTAGGTAATTATTTTATTTTATTATTTTTTGAGACAAGATCTTGCTATGTAGCCCAAACTGGCCTCAAGCTTGCTGCATTCCTGCTTCAGCTGCCCTAGTTCTAGGATTATAGGCTTTGTGCTACCATTCCTGGCAAAAAATTAAACAAAACAAAGCGCTTCATTTTGCTCCTGCATTGTTTGTTTAGTGTGAGTGTCTCCTGCCCTACTTCTTTGGGTCTTTTCTTTTTTAATTATAGAGACTTTCCTCAAATATTTCATGATCTAAAACGATTTACTAAAATGATGATTACAAACTCAGTATGAGTGAGATTCATCATCTGATGGGCTTCACCATAGAATAATCTGGTGGTACCTGCAGATCTTTTTCCTTGGCCTAGGCAGTTTTTGGAGAAAATAATCCTGTAACCTCCTGCCTGGCTGAAATTGAGTGGGAGAGAGGTTGGGGCATGGTCACAGGATTCTTAGCCCCATTGATTTTAGTCAACATGGCACCAGGTGTCTGAGTTTAGAACTTCTCTTGCCTGTTGTCTCTAGAGGTAAAATTTCTTATCTCTCTTAGTTACTTTCTTGTTGGCACTCAAAAGCTGACATCCACAACTTAAAGGAGGTGCGGTTTATTTTTGTTCACAGATTGTAGATATTTCAGTCTATAGTTGGCCGGCTCCAAGGCAGGATGGCATGGCAGAGGGGCATGATGAAGAAGGAATGGTTATAGCATTGCAGCAGGGAGTGGAGAGAGAACAAGGGATAAGGGGGGAAATCTACCCTTGCAGGCCACGCCCTCGCTTTCACTTTGTCTCTGTAGATTTTCTCTCCCTTTCCCATGAGCCAGTAACCCAGAGACAATGTGGTCTTCACTGCAAGCAGCCTGGGCAAATGTGGGTTCATAAAGCTAGGAGGATACAGGCCTGTAGACCACACCGGAGAGGCCTGCTCACATCCCAGCAAGGCATGATCACCTTACCATGGCTAGGAGGAAGAAATGGGAATTGAAAAGAAGCAGACAAAAAACTTGTTTATTTTCAAATGCCCAAGGCTCTTGACCAGACCCAAGTGCCAATGACACTGTGCTATCTGGTCCAAGAGACTGCCTGAGGCCATTGTCACCTGGCTTTTGTGCTTCCCTGTTTAAATACAGATATGTTAAAGACATGCCTGAATGAAACAATGTTTTTTTAATGATTAAAAATTTAACTAATGTAAGTGTGCATTAACTTTATTAAAAGGGAATACTTGAGATATCTATCTAGAAAAAAGTTTAACTAACATAGCTGTAAGTATATGAAAACAGTCATCCCAATTCTTAGTATTTTTTTTCCATTGGAATAAATGCAAGAGATACTTTTTCCGTATGGTTTCTAAATACAATCAAGAGGTCCAAGGAGCTGGTTAAAATAATTTTTCTTGGAAAATTTCTGTCATTACCTCCCTGGAGTTTGGACTAGGCAAGGCCAACAGATGGCTCAGTCTCCTTCTCCCTAATGAGTTAATGGGTCCAAATGTAGAGACAAAATTCCCCAGGAGGGGCTTTCTTCTGTGGTCTTCTGTGGTAAATGATGCCAGCATCACTCTAAGGTTCTCAGATTTCATAAAGATTTTGTAAAGTCTCACTAGGACATCTTCAGGTCTCTTCCTTATGCGTGGGACATCTTAATGAGTGCAGCCCTAGTTGTCTCCTTCTTTCTAAAGTTCCCAAGACAAACAGAAGGAAACTGTATTGGATCTTGTGACCATGTGGATTTCATGAACATCGCCACTGGGCCGTATTCTGGATAAGTGGGAAAGGTTTGATCCTGACATTCTAAACAGGGGCATCTTATCTATTATTGCAATACACTCTGGGTCCAGTATGAACTGGCATGTGGCAAGGGATGGGTATGGGATGGTACTTAAGTTATGAGAGTAATCTTCAGTTATAGCATTTCTGCTTAAAACATACAAAGTGTCGTCACCTGTCTCATAAGCCCAAGGTTCCAAGTTTGATCCCTGCTACCAACCAACCAACCAACCAACCAACAAACAAACAAAACATACAAAGTGTAACGAAAGGAATGCTTAGAATCTATGGTTTTTAGATTGGCCCCCAAAGAGGAAAAAGATATTCTGGATGACCCCATCCTGAGACCCCCACTTGTCTCTCAGGGGGATATGGATCTCTCTGATCTGTTTGATAATACTGGAAGGTCTTCTCTACCTCTTCCAAATACCCCCAGGCCAATAGGTCAGGTCCATCCGCTCTAAGTGACCAGGAACTCCATTAGAACCTAGTGCCCCAGGGGCACCCAGTGTTCCTCAGCCCCTTCATCATGCTTCTCAGACAGCTTTAAGCCCCACAGGTAGAACCCAAGGCAGTGCTTCTTACTATAACTCACAACTTTTCATGCCCCTAAGAAAATTCCCAGGGTGGGAGGAAATACTAGAGTGTAGATCCCTTTTTCAGTTGCAAATGACCAACAGTACAAGAAACAATTAGACCAACTGTTGGAAGACCCCAGTAAATTTGCAGATGGGTTCCAACTTTGACCCTTGATTTTGACTTATCATGGAAAGACGTGCAATTCATCTTGACCACTTGCTGTACCCCACATGAAAGAAAGAATCCCATAAAAGGATAGAAGCTATTCAGATGAGCGATATGCCTTAAAAAGGGAAGGAAACCATCCTAGAGAGCTATCCACCCTTCAAAAGAGCCAAACTGAGACCATAATACTCAGTACGGACTAGAAATGATAGTATTCTAGCTGCTTTTATGATGTGAATGAAAAGGTTCATTAAAAAAATCTGTTAATTCCAATAGAGGATGGGGTCTTGCAGGGAGCAGAGGAAAATCCAGCTTTCTTTTATAACTGATTTTCAGAGGCCTTCTGCAAGTATACTAATGTAGATCCATCTTCCAGGGAGGGAAAGGCACTAATGGGACATCATTTCACCTGTCAGTCATCCCCAGATATTCGATGTAAGCGACAAAAATTTAAAATGGGGCCACAGACACTTATGGTGCTTCTTACTATAATTCACAACTTTTCTGTGTTCAACAATCAGGACCCAGAGGAGAGAAAAAAGAGAAAGATTAGGATTATGGTAGTTGTAATTGGTAATGCTTCAAACCCACCCAGGTCATCTAAGGAAAAACCCAAGGACAACCTAGGAAAGGGTTCCTGTTTCAAGTGCAAGAGGACTGGACACTGGGCATGAAGTTGCACCAAGTCTCTGTCTGGGCCCTGCCCCGCATGTGAGCCAGCTAATGTACCTGATTGTGGTACTGGAGGGTGGACTGTCTCTACTTCCAGAGAGAGGTTAGGCTAGCTAGAATTCTCATTTCCTGCTCTGAGGACTGAAGAGGCCCAGGGGAACCTGCAATGTCCCTGTTCGTGGACATCACCATTTCCTGCAAGAAAGCCTAGGTAAACTTAGATGTCAAGGGTGAGTTGGTTCGACTGCTTACAGATACAGGGACAGCTCATTCTGTTCTGAGTTCCTTCTCTGGAAAACTCTAGGTCTATAGCCATAGTTGGGGTCGAGGGGACTCCTAGGAGGAGATTCTTTACCCCTGCTCTGATGTGTCACTTTGAAGGCTAAATATTTAACTATGAGTTACTAATTGTCCCAGTGTCCTACTCCCTTGCTAGGAAAAATTTTACTAACAAAATTGGGGACAATTCTCACATTCCAGCCAAGACAAAAAAATATTTTACTTGTTAAGACTACACCAGGTCTCCTTGGCCAAATTAGCCAACAGGTGGATCCTGCTGCATGTATAATGAAATACCTGGTAAGGCAAATGCAGCTATGCTAGTAATCATAAGACTAAAAGACCCAGCTGATTTCCTAATCGAAAGCAGTGTCCAATCAAAGAACAGGCAGGAAAGGTCTGCTCATAGATGAGTTTCTCAAATACAGCCTTCCGAAACCTTGTCAGTTCCCTTGCAGTACTCCCATGAGAACATCAGATGGTACAAGACCTCCACCTCTTAATGAGGCTGTCATTCCAACCCATCCTTTAGTGGCAGATTCATATATAACTATCTCCCATATTCTAGGGGACCCTAGTTGGTTCTCAGCCTTAGATATAAAAGAAGCATTTTTTCCACCCCCCTATATCCAGAGTCCTAATTTTTGGTTACCTTTGAATGAAGGAAAAAAAAAATGGCTCTGCTATCCCTAACAAGATCACTCAGAAGGAAAAAGCTGCTCCTGTGAGCCTCTGGAAGACCTGAAATTCCTCTTCAAAAAGCAAGACTTGGGCCAGGGATTTAGCTCAGTGGTGCCGCTGCCTGCCTGCCTCACAAGCTCAAGGATCTGAGTTTGATCCCCGGTACCAAAAAAAAAAAAAAAAAAAAAAAAAAAA
>NW_022900944.1:17619102-17671563 GCF_012274545.1 Fukomys damarensis
GTAGTCTACCCCCGCGAAAAAAAAAAAAAAAAAAAAAAAAAAAAAAGGAAGACTCCAGCACCACTACAGAAAATGTGGAAACCTGATCTGCTCCTCGTATTTGCTCTTCTCTCATTTTCTGACAGGTTTTCCTTTCTTTAACCCAGCCAATGAGCCACAGCACCCTAAGGTAGTTGAAGAGCACATAATCCCCAATGGATAGGGTCTACGGTCCCTTCTGATTTGAAGAAGCAATAGAAGACAGAGACCTCCAATCCCACAGCACTCCATAAAGAATCATGGGGATTTGTGTCTCTCGGGGAGAAATGAAATAGAATATTAGAGTGTGGCAAAGCTGCCTGGGGAAGTAGGTGTGACCTGTTAACTATAAGATCCTAGATACATGTGCAGAACTGTTCTCAAAGCTCTGCATGTGGACTTCTCATGAGAACTCAAACAGGTTTCAAGAGCATGGCCTAGACGTGACGTCAGCCCGAGGGGTGGGATCCCAGCACTGCCTCTCAGGACCCATATGTAGAAGTTCTCGCGGGTTTCCTAGAGATCTGGGCAGTATAAAGGACACCCACGCCAAGAAGAGCTTGCTGTTGTGCCTTTCCTCACGACAGTTCGCCATGCTTCCTCCAGGGTATACTTTTATCTTGCTTTTTCCTCTTTCGTTCAGCTCAAGCTCATTCTGCAGAGCCAGTTTGTCCCCCACCCTTCACTTTTATTTTCTTGAATACTCACTATTTTGTTTTCCCTCGTTTTGTTCAAATATTTTTTTGAGATCAGAAGAACGTGGAATCTAACTCCAGAGGGAGAGGTGAGCAACCCAGCACTGGGTAACGTTTAGCTGGTGAGCCACTTTTAGAAACAGGCTATGCTGTGACTTAATGATATTCAATTCAGTGTTGTTCATAATAAAGAAAAATTGGCATCAACAATGTTGATGAAAATGAAGGTAAAGACATTGTATTTTCTTTAGAAAGGGACACGCTATAAGAAGTTAAATTGATGCGTTAGGTGAAATGTACTAAGATGAATCTATTTAAAAATGTAATATTGAACTAAAAACTTGGGTTTCAGTATGACACATACATTATTGTGTCACAAATATATAATATTATATATATTATTTATCAACATGTACCTATATAGCAGAAGACTCAAAATGTGCATACAACTAACTTGTGTCAATTTCTTAGAGCTGTTGGGGAGTAAAATGGGCTTGGAAAGGGTACACGTGAGACTTTAATATTGTATTTCTTAAAAAAAAATGAAGAGCCAAATCAAATAAGGTAACATTTTGAGGCTGGATGAGGCAGGATGCTAAGGGCAGTGGATACATTCCTTTTAAGACTTCTTCACATATTTGAAATAAATCCTTCATCATATATTAGTTCAATGTTGTCAGGGTTCCCAACTATTGCCTGTGAGACACACATTATTTAAATATACATAGTTCCTAGTGTAACCCAGTGAGGTAATATCGAGTGTGGGATTCTATGACTGCAATTGCAGAGAACTTTCAGGAATCCTTTGTATTTCACTGTTTGGCTGAACAGCATGGGCAGTTAGGAGAGGACCTTTGAGCTGGGGTTTGATGGATGCATAGAAGTTTTCCAGGGCAAGGAAAAAAAAAAAAAGAGAGAGAAGGAATAGCACATGTAAAGGTATGAAGTAATGTGATATGTAAGTCAGAAAACTGTAAATAAATTGGCATTTTTTGAGATGTATAGACAGTATGACTATGATCTCTGTGCGATATAACAGGCTATATAGATAGTCAGAAGAAAGCTCAATATGATTATAGGTGGGCCTCTACCCTGTGGGAATGAAATGCCACCCTGGAGGGCTGCAAGATGGCTGCGGATGACAATCATACTTGCCTTTTCCAAAATCACTCTGGAGGAAGACTGAGGTGAGGCACTAAAGATAGGGAGGATAATTAAATCTGGGTATTAACCACATGCAGACACGAGGTAAAGAGCCGGGATTGAGACGGCGAGCGGCATGAGGGTAGCAGAAGAGAAGGTGACAAATGGTTTAGCCACTCTATGGAACGCTATTCATAACAAAAATGAATGAATATTAATACACACAGTGATGTGCATGAATATTACATTAAGTGAAAAGATCAAACAAAAGACAATGTGCTTTATGATTCCATTTATAGAAAGTTCCAGATAAAGCAAACCGATAGTGACAGAGGATAGATTAGTGGTTGGCTGGGGTCAGAGTTTGTTGGAGGAAGGTTATCTTCAAAAGACATAAGATAGATTTTAGGAAGAAGAAGCTTTTTCATATCTTGATTGTGGTTACATATGCTGCAAAATTACCACATTCATCAACTGCTATATTTAAAACAGGTGAATGTGATTATATGTAAATACTGCCTTAATAAAAAAAACTTTTAAAATGAAGTAAAGAAACCAAAAGACTTAGCAGACAAAATCCACATTGGCTGCGTTTCTAGAAAAGATACTGAAAAATAAAACTGAAAACACTCTAAGGGTACTATCCAAACTAGTTTTCAAACTATTTTCTAGTCAGAAAATTTCAAAGACATACAAAAGTTGATGGAATAATCTAATGAACATCTATATACTCAACACTGTTTTAGCAATTGTCAAATTATTACCAATTTTATTTCATTTAAACTTCATACCTTTCTCCTGCTTCTCATTTATTCTGAAGCAAATGAAAGACATGATATAATCTGAACCATAAACATTTTAGTATAAATATGTAATAATGACTCTAAAAGATAACTACGATACCATTCACATATCTAAAATTAACAATAATGATAATTCCTGAATGTCATCTATTATCCAGTTAGAGTCAAATATCTAATTGTTTCACAAAGTTGTACATTGTCAATTTAGAGTTTGACCCAACATCCAGAGAAGCACCACATACTGCAGTTGATGAATCTTCTAAGTCCATTTGTTTATACGTTTTCCCTTTCTTTTTTATCCTTGCAATTTATTTGTTGAAAAGTCTGCTTCTTAATGTGAAGTCTTGTTCTATTATGGAAATAACTACCTCCTAGGTGTAGTGAACTGTTTTTGGAATGTTCTATAGTTATTCTTTTAATATTTTAGGTGCATTCCACATGTTTTTGGATAAAAACACAGATTGGTGACATAGGACTATCTTACTGCAGTCTACTATATTTTTGCTTTTTTCATTTTGTCTCAAAGCCTTATATCACAGTCTTATGATTAGCAGCACTGTTCAGACACCAACACAGACATGAATTACTTACAGTTGTTGAGGGATCATCTGTTTCATCAAGGAAAATATTTAATCTTGCTTCTTTTTCCAAAATTATATCAACATTTTGTATCATATCATTTTTTATATCAATCATTTGACTCCTCCTTGTGGAAATCATGCTGTTACCTTGATTTTTATTGTATTTCATCTACATAGAAGCAAAATACAACACAACTTTTGTTTTTTATAAATGAAATTTATTATACTATGTTGTATTAGAAAAATTAGAGCAAAAGTTATCAACTCACATGAATAAGGAATTAACTAAAACTCAAACTGTCCATCTTGAGCTTACATAAAGAAAGATGAGAATTCAATCAGCAGTAGGAGTTTAAAAAGCTTAAATTATTTATTTTTGAAAATAGACTTTATTTTTTGAAGTAATTTTAGGTCCACAGTAAAGCTGAGCAGAAAATGTTTCCCAACTACTCTTTTGTTGCCATGCATGCATACATACATTATTGTTTTGTTTTCTCTAACTAGGGCTTGAACCCAGGGCCCTCACAGCGAGCTACATTCCCACCTCTTTTTAAAAAAATGTTTTAAATTTTGTGACAGGTTCTTCATAAGTTACTAATTTGCCTCAGACTTTTCTCAGACTCCCAGAGTGCTGGGATTTTAGGTGTGTGCCACCATGCCTGGCTTACATGTGTTATGTGCAAAGATCTATGCTTGTGTGTGTGAGAGAGAGAGGGAAAGAGATAGAGAGAGAATATATTTGCTTATGTGGGCACATAGAAATAGGCTGATTGTGCAATTTTATATAATTTCACTGTCAATCCATAGGGGAATGGTTAAATAAATTATGGCACTATGCAATGGTTCAAAATTGGTAATGCATATATACTAACAGAAAAGATCTCTATGATATATATATTTTTTGTACTGGGGATCGAACTTGGGTCTTTGCACTTGTGAGGCAGGCGGCAGCACCACTGAGCTAAATCCCCGGCCCCTCTATGATATATTCTTACATTAAAAAAGAAGCTACAGAATAATATAATTTATTGAATACTTTGTATATCTTGAGAACTTTTTAAAGGTTCTTTGCATATATTAACTCATTGTTGCTTAGATAAATTGCTTCATAAAGTAGCACTCTTATCATCTTTTATCTTCCAAATAAACAAACTGAAATAAAGAGAAATTAATAATTTGGCCAAGGTTGCCAGGTAGAGGCAGAACAAACATTCACATCATGGCTGGTGTGCAGCTGCATGGTAGAGTGCTTGCTTAACGTGTAAGGCCCTGGGTTCAATACCCAGCACTGCCACTAAAAAAAAAAGGTGGGGGGAGAAGATAAAAGATTTATATTCAAGAAGTGCCATACTTGAAAACTTTACCCACTCTATGAATAAGCCCAGTTTTCTCTATTTAAAAAGTATGTATACATTTATGTTAGATATACATTGCAGACACTCCTCCCTCTACAATAATTCTGGAGATTACATACCGAGTTGTGAAGAGCTCTCACCTTGGGGGTGATTCATATTGTAAAGAGATACTCATATTCCCTTAATATAGTTTGAGTTATCTCACATTATTAGTGAGCAACAGAGAATAATATAAAAACTCCTTCCTGCTCTAGGAAAGTGATCCAATCCACCTTCAACAGACCTCCGACCTTGCTGGTTACTGGGTCAAGAAATTTAGGGTCGATATTCTGCGAAGAGCTCACCACTTAGATATAGAAAAGGGAGAGTTTTGTGTTGAATCCTGCCCCTGCGCCCAAAGATATATTGAAATCCCTACTCTGTGTGCTTGTGAATGTGACTTTATTTGGAAATACAGAGTCCACCAAAAACATGTATACACACTTCAGGAAAAGGAAAACTTGTATAAATATTTTAATACTAAATTTATTGAGATATCATGACATTCATACAAGTTACCTTTGGACTCTACAATTACAAGAGGTGCTCAGAGTGGTGGCCATTGGCTTCTAGACATTTTTTGTTGTTGTTGTTTTTTGTTTTCTTGAGACAGGGTCTCACTATGTAGTTGAGACTGATCTGGAACTCACTTTGCAGCCCAGGCTGGTCTCAAACTCACAGCAATCCTGCCTCAGCCTCCCTAGTGCTAGGATTACAGGCATGCGCCACCACACCTGGCGGCTTCTAGACATTTATTAGTATGGTGAACTGCTGCTTGGGTTACCTTGGTCATTGAGATTGCTGCATATGCATTTTCAATTTCCTCTCTAAGGGCCAGCAGTATAGTGGTACAACATCCTCTAAGGTCCTCCATATGAGGATATGTTTAAAAAAATAGCATACAATTTTTCTTTCACTGAAGTCTGATACATTTTTTTTTGGCGGACTCTGTAGTCTGCAAATGTTATGATATCTAGATGAATTTTTAGTATTTGATTTTAATTATTATTATTATTATTATTTGGTACCGGGGATCGAACTCTGGCCCTTGTGCTTGCAGGGCAGGTGGCGGAACCACTGAGCCAAATCCCCAGCCCCTTTTTGGATTTTTTGAGACAGGGTCTCACTATGCAGTCAAGACTGACCTGGAACTCACTATGTAGCCCAGGTTGGTCTTGAACTCATAGCGATCCTCCTGCCTCAGCCTCCTGAGTGCTGAGATTACAGGCATGTGCCACCACACCCGGCCTGTTTTTCTCTTTTTTAAGGGTTAATCTTTTAAACCTAAGAGAATCATGTAACTTTTATTAAGATAAAGTATCAATGGTACATTCAATGACCGTTGGCATATTTATACACCTTTTTTTTTTTTGAGACAAGGTTTCACTATGTAGTGCAGACTGCCCTTGAATTCACTGTGTAGCCCAGGCTGGCTTGAATTTGTGATCCTCCTGCCTCAACCTTCCAAATGCTGGCGTTACAGACATGTGCCACCACACCCGGTTTATCCTTAGTTATTTTGTCAGGCTCTGTGGTAGAGACATGCCATCATGATCTCCAGTGAGTTACATCCTTATCTAATCCCCTAATCTTGAGCATGTATTGCTTCTACAGATGCTGTGATTATGATACATGGGTTGAAACCCAGTAGACTGGAGAGACAGCAAGGCCTCTGCTGTTCTAGGATGATCAAGCACTCACAGTGAAGGAGCCTCATGTAAAGGCATTGGTCTCTAGGTTCTGACCTTACCTTCTCTCACAGCAACTCTGACATCCAGGGGGCTGGGAGATGCTTCCTCTCCAGAGCTTCCAGACAGGACACAAGGACACAAGGAGGGCACCCTGGGAGAGGCCCTCAGAGAGAACGCAGCCAAGCCCAGATTCCGCTGCAGAGCTCAGAGACAGGCATGGGAGTTTCTTGGTCTGCTCAATGTTTTTATTATGGAAGGAGTTTGGACATACAAAAGTGGATGGGACCTTCAGATACCCATTGCTAGTCTCAGGAATTATCTACACATGCTTGATCGATACCACTTCCCCTTCCCCAAGAAAATACCAGATTCCAGCATTTTAGTCTGTAAATGCTTAGCTTTGTATTTCTAAAAGATATGGCCACATTAAAAAAAACACAGCATTATCTCCTCTCAGAAAGGTTCTTAATATCACACAAAATATGGCTTGTACTTCAGTTTATATAAAACAAGTCACTGCAGCGTGCTGGTGCAGGCCTGTAATGCAGTACTCGTGAGGTTGAGGCAGGAGAATCACAAGTTTGAGCCCAGTCTGGGCAACTTAGCAACTCAGTGAGACCCTGTCTTAAATTAAAAATTTTAAAAAGGGTTGAGGATAGAGCTCAGTGTGAAGGCCCTGGAGTTCAATTCCTAGTACCAACAAACAAAACAACTGATGAAAATGGCATTCTCCATTTGATTGATATGTTTTTTAGATCCCTTTTAATCTGTTTTCCCCACTTGTGATTAGTCAGTCGTAGACTTTCCTATTTTGGCATTTGCTGATTACATTATTTCATTATTATTTAATTTTGGTCACTGATCTATTTACTCTAACTGGAGTTAGAGCCAAAGGGTTGATCAGATTCAGGTTTGGTGTTTGGGGGTAAGAATATTTCAGATCTGTATTGTTCTCTACATTTACTGATTGCCTTTTAATTTGAGGTTAGAAAAAAAATCAATGGCTTTCAGTGTTTTCAGCCTATTTCACCCATGTTGAAGTTCCTCATCAGCGTTTCACCTCAGTTTTAATCAGTTATTGGTGATGATTGTCTAGGTCCATTATTTCATGAGGGATTAAAAAGTGGCAATATTTTATCACTTTATCATTTATCAGTTGAAATATTTTCATAAAATAAACACAACTTTCTCCCCTCAACTGTGTGGTTCCTTTGAAGCACAGAGTAATGGGGTTGGCCAGGTGTATCTTTCAAAGTCGAGTGATGAGGGATATTTCCCCTTTGTTACTGTGTAGGAATTCATGGAGTTCAACACACTTAATGTGTTACAATCCACTACATTGAGGTGTGTGTGTGTGTGTGTGTGTGTGTGTGTGTGTGTGTGTGTGTGTTGAGGACTTGAACCTAGGGATCCCTAAGTCCTTCTAACTTAAAAAATGTTTTTATTTTTAAAATTTTTTAGGCAGGGTTTCCTTTTGTAGTTCAGGCTAGCCCTGAGCACACTATGTAGCCCAGGCTGGCCCTGAGCTCACAGTGATCCTCCTGCCTCAACCTCCTGAGTGCTGGGATTATAGGCATGTGCCACAACACCCGGCTCTAAAGATTTTAGTTTTGATGCAGGGCCTTGCTAAGTAGCCCAAGCTGGCCTCAGACTTGAAATCTTCCTGCCTCAGCCTCTTGAGTATCTGGGATTACATTCAGCATTGCTTCTGCTGCTCGAATTGTTCCATGATTGGCCAGGGCAGCCTCTTCCAGTTGGCACCTCTTACCTGAGTTCACTGACTGATAGCTTCCTTGTTTGAGATGTGACAGTGCATTTCTGGTTTAAATATTTTCTGTCTCATATCTGGACTCGGGCCTGATTTCTTTGAATAGAAGATGATATTAAGTCACTATGATCTAGACTTAGGTTGCTCACTACAGTTGGGTTGGTTTTTAGGCTTTTTCAGTGGATAGACAAGGAACTAAAAAAATTTGGGGGGAAATTTGGGATTAATTGGTTTTACTTGACTTCTTTGATTTTTACATTTGAACTGTTCTTGCTGAGAATCTTGATTCTTACTTAAAGTATTCAAATATGTTACTATATTTACATAAACTAATTTCAGAATAGTAATAGTGGTATTAATACTAACAATCTAACTTCAAAATAGATGCTTTAAGTTTTATTTTTGTTACTTTTTTCTTATTAGGGTATACCTTCAAATTATTGTGTTATAGCATCACTTGAAATAAATCTGTATAGTCTTTTTTTTTTCTTTCACTTTTCTCTTTTGTACTGGGAATTGAACGCAGGGCCTTGTGTTTGCCAGGCAGGCCCTGCGCCACTGAGCTACATCCCTGACCCAAGTCTTTTCTGTTTTTAACGTAATGTACAGTTAGATTCTTAATTTTTTTTATTTTGTTTTTGAGTTTTAGGGATTACTTTAAAATTTAAAAAATTTAAATTGATAAATATGTATGTATACATAACATGTATCAATTTCATGATTTTTTTGGAGACAGGGTCTCAATATGTAGTTCAGGGTAGCCATGAACTTGCAGCAATCTTCTTGCCTCAGCCCACTGAGTACTGGGATTACAGTCATGCAGTACCACATCCAGCTCGACTGAATAATTTTAAAGTGTATGCTTCAGTGGCATTGGTACATTTACATTGTTACACAATGGTCACCACCATTGACCTGTAGAACTTCTTCATCTTTTCAAAACAAACCTCTGTGCATAACGAACATTAACTGCCATTTCCCTCTCTCTCTCTATCTCCCCACCACTGTTCCATTTTCTATCTACTCTAGGTAGTCAAAGTGGAATTGTAGAATATTTGTTCTTTAGTGACCTCTTATTTCACTTAGTAGGGACAACTTTAAAAAATTTTTAATTTGATAGTCTTTTATAACTATACAAAGCCTTTATGAGGTGCCACAATCAAATTTGCAATTTCTTCCCTCCCTCAGAGCTAATCCTATAAGTGTTTTTGGTTTATTTTTCCCCTGCCCTTTTATTTTTATTTATTTATTTATTTTTTTGGTACCAGGGATTGAACTCAGGTCCTTGCACTTGAGAGGCAGGTGGCGGAAACACTGAGCTAAATCTCCAGCCCCTGCCCTTTTATTTTTAAACAATACACAAGCAGACACATACTATATTTGTATTTATTCCCTTTTTTAAATGGTTGCATTTAAGAATGGTAAATAAATAAACAAACAAATAAACACACACTTTCTCTTGCTTTAGCAATATATCATGAGCATCACTTTTTATCTTTACCTAGAGATAGCGCCCATTCCCCTTTATGGTTCTTAACTCACAATTGGTTCATCGGCTGTAACCCTGATAATATACTTTTTTCCTCAGGCTCGTTCCCATTTTAGTACATGTGCCACTGAAGTGAACATAACACATGATATTTAGGACTACAACTTGAGGTACATACCATATATTGTCCTAACACTTGTTGCAAGTCTGCAGCAACTGCATTTGAAGGAAAAAAATGCTCTTGTGACATCAAAGGATTTCTTGTAAAAGTATCACTAACCTGGAGAGATGAATGGAAATACATAACCTGTATAGATAATTTCAACGGCGAATTACAGAGCCTGTATTCATTTGAAGCAAAGCCTGGCAAAACTTAAACATAAAAGAAATTGCAACATGCCTGGCCTTTTGGTGATAGGGCATGTTTTCTACAGTAAGATGCAGTATTTATGCAAACTGCTCCAAAATGACTCTCACTGCTGTTGTGCAGGACAGAAACTCTTGGTATAACTGTAAGCACTGCCTTTACTTGGCAGATTCAAGGACGGGAGGGGAGGAGCAGTTGTTTCCCTGTGGCGCACGACCTTTTCTAAACAGTGTTGTTGCCCCTAGCTTCAAAATTTACCCGACAGGGCCTGGGATTTACCTCAGTGGTTCTGCTGCCTGCTTCGCAAATATAAGGTTTAATCCCCGATACCAAAAACAAAAAAGAAAAAAAAATCCACCCAACAATAACATAACAGTGCTAACTAAATGCCATGACTTTCTATCAAACCTTAGTTATAGGACATTTCAAAATCTTGGGACAGAATTCTGAACTGCTTGTACTTAATGTTGTATTTCTTAGAAGCAGTGGTAAATGTTATGTGGTTAGCAATTTTGTGTCACCTGGAAATATGGTAAAGTTAGGATCTTTTGTTGTAATGGGAAGAGAGAAAACAAATCAGAACATATTCAGCCAAGTGGCTGTTTAGCATCTGGACTCCAGAAATTGCCTAGGTATAACTGAAGGGTGAATTACAATATTTAAGCCTGATTGTCTTGGGTACAATTGGAGCTGTGTCATGCAAGTTAGTACACTGAGGAGAAAATGCATTTGAATTTGATGAGAGAGTAATTATTAGCGACTAGGGTGTAGCTGCGTTTTCCTTTAATATCTTCATCAAAATATTTATCCTGAATTATATATTTCCAAGTAAAACAGATTAGTGTCATTTACTTTTAAATATAAGAAACCAACACAGAAATCCCCAGAATAATGGTTTAATTCTTGTCTGTCTCTGGACTGCCTTTCCTGGGGTCTCCTTCTGCTGGATGGAGATCAAACTTGGGGCACTAGGAAAAACAGGTGCTATCTGTTGAGGTTAATTACCCTTCAAAAATTTACCAGATTTCCTTCGTCTATATAACCACATACACATAAGTGCTCTATTTACCATAGTTTATATTTGCTGGCAATTCTCCGTTAAAACTTTCCCTAAACATAATTTGTTTTGCTTTGTCTTTTTATTTACCTCTGATAACTGATTTATATATGCTAACAGAAGTGTCTTTAGAGTATTGGTATAAAAATTTTTTTGTTACTTATCTCCCCTCATATAGAATTACTTGCTAATTAAGACATGTACTATTGAAAAAGTATATTGAATATTAGGATAGTATAATTTATTTTTTAATTTTAAAAACAATATATATAAGGAAAGGTTCTAATGCGTCTGAGTGGATGGTCTTTGTTTAGAGTAAGGGAAAGTATAGAAACAGGAGATGGGTGAGGGGTGAAATTATACCTCTAAAGGCCATTACTGGCTCTGCATATGAGCGGGGAACGAGTGGCTGCTTTGGGTTAGTGACACAGTTATCAGTGGGCTACACACCAGAAACCTCATAACTGCCATAGTTGCTAAGTCCTTACAGGTCGAATAAAAAGTCACTTACTTCTCTAAGAAATGCAGATGGTGCTACCATATCCAAGGCATTGTCTGTAGCACATAAGTAAGTGATTCCTTCGATAAAGAGAGTATGGTAGACATAGCTTTGAAAAGAATGCATTTAGTATTTACAAATATTGAAGAAATTAAGCATCTATATCAATAATTCAATATAATTTTTGAGCTATCATTACTGGTATAAAAACTATAAACAAATTTATAATCAGAATAATTAGAAGAGTTTTTATCTATTTGACAAATTATATTAAATAAAAATGTATACAATTTAAGTATATATTTTAAGTTGCATCAGTAAAAATAAATAAAATACTACATATATATAAAACTTTGGAACCATAAATATATTTATTTATTATTCAATACATTTATTTGTTTGCTTTTGTTCTTTTCTTTTTTTTGAGACAGGGTCTCACTATGTAGCTCAGGCTGGCCTTGAACTCACAGTGATCCTCTGGCCTCAGCCTCCCAAGTGGGGGATTACAGGTATTCGCTACCATGCCTTTTGGCTTCTTGAGACAAAGTCTCCTTATGTATTCTATGGTGGGCCAAAACTTATAGGAATTCTTCTGCCTCAACCTGTGTATGTGTGCCACCATGCTCAGCATATTTGTTTGAAAAAGTTTGGGCAAAAATCAAATTCTAAGACTGAATGAAGATGTTGAATAAATAGAAAATGCTATGTTCACTAACTTTTACTATCCTTACATTTTTAGGTAGACTTAATTTTGGCACTTCTTGGCTTTGTATTTTGAGGATGTGAATATAAAAGTTTTAAATTGTCAATGCCAAATATTCTGGATAACTTGATGAGTTGGAGAGAGAGGAATTAAACTCCTTCTAATAAGCTAAAGTGAGCTGTTCCTGGCCACTCCAACTGCTAGATCTTTTCTCTTTCTGAGGAGGGCCTCCATCCTTATTGCTCAGTCCCTAACATTAATCTACTCTTTCTGTATGGTTAACAGACCTGGTCAAATGTTAAACTGGATATGTATAAGAATAAGGACTCTCAGAAACAGAAAAGAATTTGAGAGGTAGAAAATGTAAAATATGTGCCATTTCAAATAAATCTTCATAATCATATCATGAATACAATATGCTAAACACATTTCAATGGTGATATTGGTGGATACACATAATATTCACTTGGAGAATATTTTTATTTATAAAATTGGAAGGCTGCTGGACAAAGAATTGATGATTCTACCATTTATCTGAAAGTCACATCTGATTAAGTTGATACTGGAAATAAGAAAAGGAGAAATATTTTAAATTTATGCTTAGTATATTATTAGTAACATACAGAAGCTATTCTTTTTCTATTTTTTTGAGACAGGATCTCACTATTGTTCAGTCTGGCCTTGAATTCACTAGGGAGCCCAGGCTGGCCATTTGATTGGTGAATTGAGACCAATTACATTGATGGTTATACGTGATATGTTTGACTTATCCCTGTCATATTGTTTTCCTGTTGTTGGTTCTCTTTATTTGCCCTCTGTTTAGTTGCTTGCCTTGCCTGGTAGATTCATTCTGTTGGGGTTCGTGGAGTTGTAGTTCTTGCTACTTCTTTCTAGCATGTCCATCAAAACATTTTTGAGTACTGGTTTGGTATTCCTGAATTTCTTCAGGTGTTCTTTGTCATGGACGTATCTTATTTCTCCATCAATTTTGAAATATGGTTTTGTGGGATACATCAATCTAGATTGGAGGTTGTTTTCTTTTAGGGCTGGAAATGCTTTACTCCAAGCTCTCTTTGATCTGAAGGTTTGTGTCAAGAAGTCTGCTGTGATTCTGATGGGCTTTCCTTTATAGGTGGTTTGTTTCTTTTCCCTAACAGCTTATTTTTTGTTTCAATAAAAATGTATTTGTAGACTGATATTTAAATTTTATATAATTTTCTTGGGTCATGAGATATAATTCTTCTGTTGAATTTTGTTTGTTTGTTTTTTGAGACAGGATCTCACTGTATAGTTGAGACTGACCTGGAACTCACTATGTAGCCCAGGCTGGTCTCGAACTCACAGTGATCCTCCTGCCTCAGCATCCCAAGTGCTGGGATTACAGGCGTGCGCTACCACACCCGGCTCCCCTGTTGATATTTTTTAGACCATTTAAAAATGTGAAAGTCATTCTCAGTTCACGGGCCACACCAAAACAGATGAGAAGAAAAACTTGGCTTGTAAGTTATGATTTGTTAATTAATCCTGACTTAAAAAATAAAATATAAAAAAAAAGTTTACAGTTTAGAACCCCCAGGTTCTGAAATGGCACTTGGGCAGCTGAGGATTTAGCTTGGTGGTTCTGCCACCTGCCTTGCAAGTGCAAAGACCCTAGTTTGATCCCCAGTACCCCCCTAAAAAAAAGGTACTTGGACAAAACTAGCAATCCTCAATTTACTTAAAGATTCCTCCAGTGTCCTTGATTTGAATTTTATTTTAGCGTATCTTTGAGGATGAAGAAGTTTATAGTTTGTTTCCTTCTGAGTTCATAAGATTTATCTTACTCAAAGTATCTTCATCTATTCTTTTTTTTTCATACCAGGGATTGAATTTGGGACCTTCTGGTCAAATGTTAAACTGGATATGTATAAGAATAAGGACTCTCAGAAACAGAAAAGAATTTGAGAGGTAGAAAATGTAAAATATGTGCCATTTCAAATAAATCTTCATAATCATATCATGAATACAATATGCTAAACACATTTCAATGGTGATATTGGTGGATACACATAATATTCACTTGGAGAATATTTTTATTTATAAAATTGGAAGGCTGCTGGACAAAGAATTGATGATTCTACCATTTATCTGAAAGTCACATCTGATTAAGTTGATACTGGAAATAAGAAAAGGAGAAATATTTTAAATTTATGCTTAGTATATTATTAGTAACATACAGAAGCTATTCTTTTTCTATTTTTTTGAGACAGGATCTCACTATTGTTCAGTCTGGCCTTGAATTCACTAGGGAGCCCAGGCTGGCCATTTGATTGGTGAATTGAGACCAATTACATTGATGGTTATACGTGATATGTTTGACTTATCCCTGTCATATTGTTTTCCTGTTGTTGGTTCTCTTTATTTGCCCTCTGTTTAGTTGCTTGCCTTGCCTGGTAGATTCATTCTGTTGGGGTTCGTGGAGTTGTAGTTCTTGCTACTTCTTTCTAGCATGTCCATCAAAACATTTTTGAGTACTGGTTTGGTATTCCTGAATTTCTTCAGGTGTTCTTTGTCATGGACGTATCTTATTTCTCCATCAATTTTGAAATATGGTTTTGTGGGATACATCAATCTAGATTGGAGGTTGTTTTCTTTTAGGGCTGGAAATGCTTTACTCCAAGCTCTCTTTGATCTGAAGGTTTGTGTCAAGAAGTCTGCTGTGATTCTGATGGGCTTTCCTTTATAGGTGGTTTGTTTCTTTTCCCTAACAGCTTATTTTTTGTTTCAATAAAAATGTATTTGTAGACTGATATTTAAATTTTATATAATTTTCTTGGGTCATGAGATATAATTCTTCTGTTGAATTTTGTTTGTTTGTTTTTTGAGACAGGATCTCACTGTATAGTTGAGACTGACCTGGAACTCACTATGTAGCCCAGGCTGGTCTCGAACTCACAGTGATCCTCCTGCCTCAGCATCCCAAGTGCTGGGATTACAGGCGTGCGCTACCACACCCGGCTCCCCTGTTGATATTTTTTAGACCATTTAAAAATGTGAAAGTCATTCTCAGTTCACGGGCCACACCAAAACAGATGAGAAGAAAAACTTGGCTTGTAAGTTATGATTTGTTAATTAATCCTGACTTAAAAAATAAAATATAAAAAAAAAGTTTACAGTTTAGAACCCCCAGGTTCTGAAATGGCACTTGGGCAGCTGAGGATTTAGCTTGGTGGTTCTGCCACCTGCCTTGCAAGTGCAAAGACCCTAGTTTGATCCCCAGTACCCCCCTAAAAAAAAGGTACTTGGACAAAACTAGCAATCCTCAATTTACTTAAAGATTCCTCCAGTGTCCTTGATTTGAATTTTATTTTAGCGTATCTTTGAGGATGAAGAAGTTTATAGTTTGTTTCCTTCTGAGTTCATAAGATTTATCTTACTCAAAGTATCTTCATCTATTCTTTTTTTTTCATACCAGGGATTGAATTTGGGACCTTGTGCTTGTGAGGCAGATGGCAGAACTACTGAGCTAAATCCCCAGCCCTCTTCATCTATTCTTAAGCATGCAAAAGCAACATATACAGTAACCCCTCCTTATTCATGAGGAAACTTTCCAAGACTTCCCAGTGGGTGCCTGAAACTGAAGATAGTACTGAACCCGATGTATACTCTGTTCTTATCTCTAGGCCCTGCAGCACTGCTACATAGTACCAGAGTTGATCTGTCTTTCCGAATTTGATGTCGTAGTATCTCCTTTGCATCATTACTCTTGCTTGCATTTTGCTGCCATCATTAAGCAAAGCAAGGGTTACTTGAACACAAGCATTGCAATAGTTGATCTGACAACTAAGACAGCTATTAAGTGATTAATGGGCAGGAAGGGGCTATAGCATGCACAAGATTTCATCACATTACTCAGGAAAAGTGCACAATTTAAAACTTTGGAATTGCTTATTTCTGCAACACTCCATTTAATATGTTTGGACTATGTCAGGAGTTAGGTAAAACTATGGAAAATGAAACCCTGAATAATTAAAGAGTACAGCATTGCGAGTGGAATCCCCAAAAGAGCTTTCCTTGTGATTCCTTCGATGATGCACCAGCACTTGAGTTGCCCACAGAATACATCTTCTGGGTCAATGACCCTCCACAGGTGAACCAGCTGTGTGTGCACAGGCACTGTTGAAATGGTGTGAGGCAGGCATAGTCACTTTCAATGATGGGACAGAGTTATGTTAAATATGTTGCATAACTTCTATTTTCCACCAATTCATCCAGGTTAAATTATTTGATATAATATAATGTCATATCAGATAAGAAATCAAATAGTTCTGTGGTATCCTAAACATCTCTGAATAGTTGGTATATCTCTCTCCGCCAAAGGTATGATCTCCATGTTGCCATCCATCAGAAGAAATGTGTTGTATATATGAGAGAATATTAAGAGAAAGACAATTGTGCCAAAGGACATTGTCATCCATGACCCATGATCCTTTTGAAACATTTTAAAATGGAGCAACTGACCAAACAAAAACTGATGGAACAGAAATTTCCCAGCTATTAGTCCTATGAGAATAGCAAGTAGCCATAGAAGCACCTTCAGAATCCTCCAGCCGATTCCTCTAGGGTATTTATTTGTTACAAATGAAAAACAAGTTTCCAACAACAATAACATTGGCTTCAGTTTGGCTGTGAGAAACTGGATCCTCCACAAATATTAGGAAGTTAAAGATCACCAAGTAAGCCACAATCATGTGAGACCAGAGATGCTGGAAATAATACTGACAGTCTTTACCCGCCCTTCATACCTTCAATGCTGTCATTTATCAGAGGGTGTGTGTGGCTGGGTGACCACACTCAGACCCCACTTGGTGCAGTCCAGAGCACATGGTGGACTTGTGGGATAGCCCCTAACAGCTTTTAATATTCTGTTCTTATGTTGAATTTCTGGAATTTTTTTTTTTTTTTTTTTGCACGGGCGGCTTGGGAGAAGAGGTTCAGGTGAAGGAATACGGTTAACTTTTTTTTTTTTTTTTTTTTTTGAGACAGGGTCTCATGTAGTTGAGACTGACCCGGAACTCACTACGTGGCCCAGGCTGGTCTCAAATTTGCAGTGATCCTTTTGCCTCAGCCTCCCGAGTGCTAGGATTACAGGTGTGCACCACCACGCCCAGAAAATTTCTGGAATCTTGACTATTACATGCCTTGGTGTAGATTTTTTCTCATGGCTAATTGGAATTCTCTATGCCTCACTTATTTGTGTGTCAAATTCTTTTTCTCTGTTTGGGTAATTTTCTGCTATTACTTTTGTGAACAGGTTTTTAATGTCATTTGTGTTATCTCTTGCTTTTTCATTGACAACGATCAATCTGTTATTCTTCTTTGCATCATCTAGCAGCTGTTGGACTGATTTTTCATGATCCCTTACTATATTTAAGAAATCTTTCTTTTCATGATCACTAACTGCAATCCTGTCTTCTAGATAATAGTCTGTTCTCACATTGGTTTATTCTGCTGCATATGCGTTCAATGGAATTGTTAATCTCCTGGATGTCTGAATCTATGTCATGGATTCCATTTCTTTCCTATGTTGGTTGTTCATAATTTCTGTCATTATCCTAAGCTCTTCTTATTTTAATCTGTTTCTGCTCTAGTCACTAACCATGTCTTTCATTATAGTCACCATCACTGTAGTTATCTGAGAAATTATTTCTGATTTGATTTTTTTCTAGAGCCTCATGCATCTGCTTTGTTACTTCTGCTGTTATCACTTCAGAGAGTCCAGATAGATGTGTTTTGGATGGTTCCATCTCATTTCCCCCTAGGTTTGCCTTTGGTGAGCTTGATGTCTGGGGTTGCATTTGCTTAAGTGTCTTCTCATTTTCCATTTTTAAAAGTTTAATTCCTGGGTTGATCCTTGTAAATTGCTTATGGCAGGTAGTTTTATTGCTAGTACTTAGAACCTTTAGGAAATGACTACTTCTCAGAGATGACTTTTGAGTCTGTTGCAAGATCCTATCTTTTCAGTTAATTGAGGATGAGAAGTTGCTGTTTATTTGGTCTACCCCTTGCTTTTTTGGCCCTGGCCTACAGTATTGTTTATTACCCTTAGGCAATCTCCATGTTGGCATGTCAGGAAGAACAACTGATTGGAACATGGCTAAAGAAGTATAATCAGCAATATCAACAGCATCAAACACAGCATAGACAATGACAACTTTACTAACTATTAATTTGACATCTTTAACTGATGAACTATATTTTTGGTTATGTAACAAAATCTAAAATGAACCAGAAAATTGTATGCAGCAAATATGCCCTCAATATGGTGATTTTACCCTTGGGAGAGAATTTAAAAGAGGTTAGGGGAAAATACAAGAGATCAGAAGCAAGGCTGGAGAACAGAGGAAGATTCTTGGAACTTTGGGAAACTGGTGAAGAAGATAGGAGGGAAAGAGAAGGAAGAAATAAAAATAAGAAGGGAGCAGAACAAAAAAAACTAGGAATAATGTTTACATTCATATAAAAACATGAACTGTCAAGGAAAAACAAAACAAAACAAAAACAAAAGCAAAAAGAAAAACAAGAAAAGAGATAAATGTCCACTTTAGGTGTTTCTCTGCTGTCACTGGTAGACAGAGTGGGTAGACAGAGTCCAATTCTGTGTTGATTAATCCTAGCAAGCCAGCTATAGATTTATATTGTGGAGTAGTGGATAATCACTATAAGCCTGCACCTTTAGTTCCACTGAAGATCAGGTTGGTTTCTAGCTGTGAGGCTGGAACTAGATTTATTCAGCCTACCACACTTTGTGTGTTTCTTGCTGACTCAAACTTGGCTCCTTGACCTCTTGCTGACTTGAACTCAGTTCTGCCTCACCCTGACACTGGGAGCCGCTAGATGGAGCTAGCCTGTGCAGCTGCTCTGAGTTCTGAGTTCAGTTGGCTCATCTCCAAGATGGCTATCAGTCTGTTGCCCTCTCCTGGGGGATTTCTAAACCTGAATAACTCACCAGCCACTGCAATCTGCTGTATTCACTGCTTCGTTTTCCACTGGTGCTTTTCTCCATGGATGCCTCTGGGGTTGCCAGTAGTTACCATGTGTCTTCAGGTTCAAGCTGCCCCATCCACATAGTGAGTCAAGGCTTAAGGAGAAAGCACCATTTGCTGTCTCCATTTTCTTCATTGAAGTCTCTTTGCTCTCCTCATGGGCTTCAATTCTCACTTCAGATCCTTGCTAGGTCCCAGGAACCCACTTCCCTCTTTCTTGTCCTCACATTGCTATACTGCAGTGTTCAGAAACCAAATCTTGGAGAAGCTGCTTCTCTGCTGTTTCTCACTCCACCATCTTCCCAGAAGTCTCTGTCCCCAGGCTGGCCTTGAACTTGTGGTGATCATTCTGCCTCAGCCTTGTCAGTGCTGTATTACAGGCCCGCTGGAAACTATTTTTAATGTTACAAATGTGAACATCTGATACATTGTTACCTGACAAAAGCAATGTGGAGAAAAGGGTGTATGATATACAACCTCTGTTTATCCCATATGTTGCTAAACAGGAAATATGAATGTATATATGCAATCTATAATGTATGTTTATAGAAAGTGTTCCTTGTAGAAAAAAAGATAATTAAAAATAAAAACTTGTTCAAAATTATTACCTATACAGTGTGTGAGAAAGTAATGTGGAGAGAAAAGGAATAAAAATTAAGACTCCTTGAAGGAGCTTTGTTTTATAAATTTGATTTTGGAAACTTATAGTGTTTTATATAACTAGAAAATGTTATTAAGTCTATCTTTTTTGAAAGAGTAATCATTAAAAATAAAAAACAATGAGAAAAATAATTTTTTATAGAGTAACCCAGGCAGGGAATGTTGGTGGCTTGGTTACTATTTAGAAGAGAAAGGTAACAGGATTTGCTGATGGATTGAGTTTGGATGTAGAGAAGACAAAAGTCAAGGATGACAAAGGTTGTCAGCCCAAGGAACTGAAAAGAGATGTATGGAAGACTGCAAGAGGAGGCTTTGCTTTAGACATAGTTTGAGGCACTCTTTAGACACCAAAGCAGTGAATGGGAACAAGCAGTTGGACTATGAGTCTGGAGCCCAAAGAAAGAGTCTTCAAGGAAGTCTCAAATCTGAATGTATAATATAGATAAGAAAATAGCAAATGAGGAAAGTGTCTGGTTTGGAAATCATTTCAGCTAATTATTTCACCAAAAACAAAATTAAATTATCACTATTTGCAATCCTCAATAAATTAATAGTCCTAGGGACTAGCAATGAGTATGGATGGCTGCCACGATCTCAGAAGGAGATGTAAGATCCATAAGTAAATAGCATCTGATGGAAAAACACAGTTTTATGAAAGGATCCAGCTGCATGGAACATGGTAAGCTGAATTTTAAGTATGCAATCAGCAAACCCATTTGTAGACTGTGGGAAACTCTGTGTATTGCTTAACAATAAACTATAAGAAAAGGAAAGAGATGGAGATGGAATACGTATATTTGAAGAGACTTAGTCTCATCACTGTGGAAGAATGAAGCAGGAGGTTGCAAGGTTAAGCTCAGACTGGGCAACTTATTGAGACCCTGTTCCAGAAAAGGCAGGAGTGGGGCTGGAGATATAGTTCAGTGTGAAGGCCCTGAATTCAATTCCCAGTACAGAGAGAGAGATCAAATTAAAAATTAAAAAATGAGAGAGAAAGATATTAAATAAAAAAAATGGGCAGGACTGCTCTATTATCTGAGTGTGCTGGGGCAATGAAAAAGCAGGGCAGGAACTGCCACAATAGCAGAGACCATGGTTTATTTTGATTTCAGGGGAGCAAGCAATGAATGGCAAAGAACACATGATGGGAGTTTGGGGGTAACAGACAGGGTTCTGTTTTTTTCCTCTCAGTGGTAGTTGCTGTTGGTAGTCTCTGTAATACTTCACAAAACTATATCTTTATTTGATATTTTTGTTTTGAAATGTTTCACTAAGTTGCCCAGGCTGCCCTGGAACTCCTAGGCTCATGTGATCCTCTTGCCTCAGCTTCCTTAGTATTTGGGAGTACAGGTGTGTACCAGTTCACCAGCTTTGATATGTAACCATGTTTTACTTTAGACAAAAAAGTTAAAACAAAAAGAAGAAAGAAGAAAGAAGAAGAAGAAGAAGAAGAAGAAGAAGAAGAAGAAGAAGAAGAAGAAGAAGAAGAAGAAGAAGAAGAAGAAGAAGAAGAAGAAGAAGAAGAAGAAGAAGAAGAAGATAGAGGAAGAGGAGGAAGAGGAGGAAGAGGAGGAAGAGGAGGAAGAAGAAGAAGAAGAAGAAGAAGAAGAAGAAGAGGAAGAAGAAGAAGAAGAAAAAGAAGAAGGAGAAGAAAAGAAGGAGAAGGAGAAGAAGGGCCTAAAAATAATAGAAGCTCTCTTTTCCTTAATCTGTTTCTTTGCTAGCAAGTGTTTTCAGGATTGGAGGAAGAGGAGGAAGAGGAGGAAGAGGAGGAAGAGGAGGAAGAAGAAGAAGAAGAAGAAGAAGAAGAAGAAGAGGAAGAAGAAGAAGAAGAAAAAGAAGAAGGAGAAGAAAAGAAGGAGAAGGAGAAGAAGGGCCTAAAAATAATAGAAGCTCTCTTTTCCTTAATCTGTTTCTTTGCTAGCAAGTGTTTTCAGGATTGGTTTAGATCATAGCAACAATATCCCAACTAAAATGTAGGAGTAATGGCTATTATTCTTTGCTGTTATATTTTTAAAGTAGAAGTTTCTTTTTTATTAATGAAATGTTTCAGTATATTAAAAATGTGGAAAAAGATAACAGAATACTGTTAGACTCTCCACCTAGTTACAATGTTCGAGATACAATTAATATTTCCTATGTCTCCTTCCTAAGTTTTATTCTTCTCCCTTCCCTTTGCAGACAGAGGGCAGCTATCTTGAATGAGGCGTTTATCATTGCCATCCATGATTTTACACTTTTACATATAGAAGTTCTCCTTCCTGTAGACTCAAACAAGCGTTTAGGCAACTAGTTTTTTTTTAAACATTGGAATTATCAGCTAATAACTGTTAAAAAGTTGACTTGTATTAGAACTTACCTTCCCATTTGCACTGTGGTCTTTGGTTTGGCTCTAAGAAGCACGAGTCTAAGCACTTTTGCTGCTGCTTCCTAAAAATAAACAACCAACATCTACTCTGTATAATCTTTTATTATTTCCTAAATTTACCAATGTTTTAATTAGTTTATTAAAGAAAAACCTTTTTCCTAGGAGAACTAATGGGTGTGATTCATGATGTACGGTGAGACAGAGGTTATAAAACATTCATATGAATTTGGAGGAAAATATTAAGATCATATAAATATATACATTCTTTTTGAATACCCATAAGTTTGCAAATACGGGCTGAATTAGATGATCTTATTTTTATAGTCAAATCTGACACAGGGCTCCGTCTTAGTTACCTTTCTTGTTGCGGAGATAAAATGCCTGACACCCACCCAAAAATTAAAAGAAGAAAGGTTTATTTCAGCTTACAATGGGTAGAAGTTTCAGTCCATAGTCAGCTGGCTCCAAGTCAGAGTGGGATGACAGAGGGAAATCGCAGAGGAGACACTGTCCATGGCAAAGCAGAATGCAGCAAGCAACCAGCCTCAAGTCTGCCTTCCCTCTCTCCCCCTTTATATTCCACCCAGGCTGTAAACCTGTTGATTGATGCCAGCCACACCCAGGGCTTCCATTTTCCACACCCACACTTTGCTAATTCAAATCAGTGGACTAATCTGTACCACATAAGTTAAAACCAGTATCACATGCTCTAGATCCAGCCACCTCCAAAAAGTCCCACCTATGAACATGTGAGGCTTTGGGGGGAACATCTAGATATAAGCTGTAACATTATACTCCTGAACCCCCAAAGAATCAATCCCTTTATGCAAAAGGCATTTAGTCCATCTCTAAGAGTTGTCAAAGTCCTAACAGTTTCAGTACTTCTGAAAAATCTGAATCCAAAGTCTCATCTGAGATTAAGGGCAAAGGCTTAGATGCAAGACTCTGTACAAATGTAAATAAAGTCAAACATGTCCAACATCCAATGGCAAAAGATAAATATTACTATTTTAAAAGGTACAAATAGGGGCATAGAAAAGAGTGGCACTTAAGCAAGACCAAAATCCAGCAGGGCAAACATAAAGTCCCATAGTTTCATGTCCAGCATCTGGGGTAATTTGTGGCAAGTTGTGAAATCCAAAGGGCTTGGGTGGCTCCACTTCGGTGGCACTGAAGATAGTTGGCCTCTCTCTCTTAGCAAGTTTCACTCACTCCGTGGAGCTTTCCTCAGATAATCCACATTCCTGGCCTCCCCGACCCTCTGGGTCTCCACCGCACTTTTGGCTTCACAGGCACAGCCTCACATACCGCCCTCTCAAGGGCACAATGCCTGGCCTCCCTGGCCTTCTTTGAAATCCGGATAGGTGCCTTCCTGACCCCACAACTCTTGCATTCTGCATGCACCTAAAACCAGCACTATGCGGATGATATCTGCCATCAGCTGGAGCATTAGCCATGCTTTCTTCTCTTTCTGTTGTTAGGGTCCAGGGCCTGGATTTCTGAGAATTGTGAACCCAATCCCGATGAACAAATTCTCTAGACTGCCACATTCTAGAACATGATGCTCTGGGGCTCTCTTCTCAAAATAAAGAGTCTTTCATCTTTGCAGTTCTGAGGCTGCAAAGGGTGGGGCGGGGGACTCTGCTGGTTCTTCTGATGTCCTCAGACTATCTTTTCTATTGTCTTATTCAGCAAATATATCCTCCCCTGCTCCATCTTTGCAGTCCCTACTTTTCCAGAGCTTCCTTTCTGGCCAAACTCAAAACATTTTAAATCATTCCACTGGGCTCTTTGCTCTTGATTCTCAACACAGAGCTGGTTAAAAGCCCCCTAAAGCAGTATCCATGCCACTGCCTCAATATTAGACTGCCTTGAAATGTCTTCCATCAGATTAATTAATCCACTGCCTTTACTCTCAGTCTCAGGCAAAGTCTCCGGTCAAGAGCAAAATACAGACAAATTTTCTGTCAAAGCATAACACAGATGGTCTGGCATCCAACAGCCAATGCAGTCCTTCTTCCTAACTGAAACCTTCAGAGCCTGCTCTTTACTGGAAGCATTTCTGTCAGCATTCTGGTCTTCTGAGCTGTGATCAGAATCTCCCATCAAGTTCAGCTTACAGCATTCCAGGGCTGCTTCTTCAGCTGGCATTTCCAAATGTTTTCAAGCTCTTCCCACAAGCTGGTACCAAAGGCTCCTGAACCACATGGCCAGCTAATAACACAGCACCAACCAAAATCTGTTTTAGCTACTTTTCTCTTGCTGAGGCAAAATACTTGACACCCACAAGTTGAAAAAGGAAAGGGTTATTTCAGTCCACAGTTTGTAGACGTTTCAGTTCATAGTTGGCTGGCTCCAAGGAAGGGTGGCATGGCCGAGGAGCATCACAAACTGCCCAGGCAAAGCAGGAAGCAGCAAGCAACACCCAACAGCAAGTAACAACCAGCAGCAAGTCTGTCTTCCCTCTCTCCCTTTATATTCCATCCAGGCTCTAAGCCTACTGGTTGATTCCACCCACAACCAGACCTATGCTAACTGTAATCAGTGGACTAATTTAGTACTATACACCCTTAATCCTAGTATCACATGCTATAGATTCTGCCAGCTCTGAAAAGCCCCACCTATGAATGCAGAAGTTTTTGGTGGGGCATCTAGATATAAGCCATAACATAGACTTCAAGACTGGAAAGCAGCCATGGAGACTATAAATACAATTCTAGTAAATTAATTTCAGCTCTTATTCTTTGAACTTAACAACTCTAAGCAATCTTTTTAAAGATGTTTATTCAATATTGTTCACTTATCTCTTTTAAAAAATAATTTCCAAAAACTCTTATTCTCTCAAGAAAATTTGAGACTAAAATATCCTGAGAACCTTAAATATAGTGCATTATATGGAATTCTATTGATTTACTTTAGAAGCATGAAAATCTGAAAATTACCTAAGAAGTCTTAAATAGTCACACTTTTAAGTAATATATCCATTTTCATGAAATGACACTTAAAATAGAAACTTTTATGAAAAGGTAAAGTTTAGCAGTGGTAGAAAGTAAAACCTGAAACTCTTGTTATTGCCTAAAAAGCTAAGATGGGATTTTCTAGGAAAAAATTTCCTATGAAACTTGAAAAAGTAAAGGGGTACGTAAGATCTTGGTGACTCCACTATTAGTATGGGAATATATCCAGGCCCTAGCTTCTCCCAAGAGTCTCTTTCAGAGAATATAAACAATAAGATGTTGAATCAGAACAAATCATAACACAGGACAGTAAAATACAGGACAAAGTGGGCTCTAGTTGTGTTTTTGGAATTCATGTGCTGCAGTGATTTGTCTGGCTTGTTTTCTTGTGGGGAGGATAAAGATATTAATTTGTACCTGGGTACTTAGGGTTCCCTTCCATGCTCTTGTTAGCCTACTCAAAGAATTGGATGAGGCAAGTAAAAAACATAGAGCTTTTACATTTATTAAAGGTAAGAACAGAAGGGAAAAGAAGTGCTCTGCAGAGAGAGCACAGTCCAGTTAAAGTAGGAAAAGAAGTATGCCCTGCAGAGTGCAAGGCAGGCTGGTAAAAGTCTTACAGTGGCCATGATCTTAATGGCAGCCATCTTTTATACCCCAGTTCTGACATCAGATCTAGGCCATCCTATCTCATCAGATCTAGGCCATCCTACCTGCTGGATCTTGTGCCAGAATTGAAGATAGCATTCTCTGATTGATGTCAGGTGCAGGGCTCAGAAGCTGTTAAGTGCGTGTGTCATGGTCATGATTGACAGGTCATGGCTTCTTGCACATCCAGTTTGCCATGCCCCAGTTTCCTGCTACAGGCAGATGACCTTGTAGGATCCTGTCTAGCTCCAGGACCCCTGTAGTGTTGGTGACTGGACACTGTGTTAATCATGTTGGGTACTAATGTTCTTCAAATCCATATTTTGTGATGGTTTTTTGGCATTGAGGGAAGCTGTGGTACAGAGCTCTCTCTTTCCTGCCAACCTGAATTATTCCTTAAAGTTTCTTGTCATCCTTTTTCTTCTCCTTGGTTGGCTTTCTGCACAGCACACATTTAATCTCCTTTACTTGTGGACTGCCCTACTCCTTCCAACTTCTTCACTTCCAGTGTGTGTCACTTGATTTTAGCCAAATGGCTGAGAAATGATACTTCCAGTGTGCTTCACAGAGAGGCTGCTCGCTTCTGGAAGTCTTTAATGTCATTTCTCTGTCCTTACTAAAGATTTGTAGAGAAATTACCATTATTAAGCATTGTAGGCTGGGAAAGCAGAGATGAAGATAGTTCCTCTCTTGAAGTTCAATGGCAGAGACAAATAAGAAAAAGTTTCCAATTCAGCCCACTAAGTAGTTTAGTAAAAGGGTGTCAAATTAGCCTGGTCACCTAGAAAGCTTCCAGGAGGAATTGAGAAGTCTTAAAGTATAGAAGAGGTTATACTGCCCCCAAGTGGGGCCATGGTTCAGAAGAAAAGATGGATTCACAGTCCTCCCAGGAGACAGAATTGACAGAACTGGGTAAGGAATGAACAGATAGATATGATGAAGAAGAAAGAAAAACAGAATGACTCCTAGGTTCCAGCTTGAATGACTCAGTAGAACTACTCAACAAGACCCGAAACATGCAAGAGGGAATCTGTTAAGAAAGAATTTATTTCTGGACATGATATGTTTGAACTTTTTCTGTTAGACAATCCAACTCTGGAGAGAGCTAACGTTGGAAGTGGATTAGGCAGTAACCACAGGAAAGAGGTCATAGGTATGAGCCAGTGTGTTTAGTTAAAACATGCAGTTAGAACCCCAAGGAACACAGCATGAAGGGAATGGCAAATATTAATATACTCTGCCCACTTTTCTGACCTCATCTCCAGGCCCACATTGTGACTCTGTGCTCTAGCTTCCTTCAGTTCCTGGGGATTCCCAAATACACCATGCGGTTCTCTCTGCACAGTTCTCATTCCCCTGCCTGGCTGAGACGAATTCTTATAAGCCAGGCACCTTAATTTGTGGTCTTATCACCTCCCTCCACTGTAGTCGGCAGGGAGCCCTTCCCCTTCCCAAGTGCTACAGAACGTTCAGAGTCGACCTGCCCTAATAAACGTTACACTCTAGAACAACTGTATGGACAAAAGGGGATAAGGAGTTCCAGGCACAAGGTCAGGCCTAGCCTCATTGCTGGATCCTTCATATTCTTTGCGATTGTGAAAATACGACATGTTCAATAAATGTATGCTGAACTGCAGGTCATTACTCTGCGAGAGAATCTTAAGGTGTATGGAGTTGGACATGGGTACAAATCACTGTCAAATGGGGCGCATGTGTAACTCCTGCCTGGGAGTCACGGCCTTTTGTGGGGCGGGGCCTCTCGCGGGGCGCGGCCTGTGACCCCGGAGCCAGCCGGACAGCCAGCAGCGTAGCTTCCTGAGAGAAACGGTGGGCGGGCGCCCGTCTCGAGGAACACACCCTTGCCGGCGCAGGCGCGGACTCGCAGGTACCTGATAGGAGCCGCCGGTTAAGGCCAGCTCCGCTAGGACCACTCGGCCATTAGCTATGCAGCTGTAGGTGATCTTCATAGCGGGGAAGGAAAGGATCCTGCCGGTTGTAACCGCCCGCCTTAACCTTGGGGCGGGGCTCCGAGCGGAGGTAGCTCTTGCGCAGGCGCGAGCGGCGGTTGATTGCCAGCAGGGGGCGGGGCTACTTGTGGGCCAAGCTGAGCCGGTGAGCCGGATCTTTACTATTAAGAGCACTTTTCCTTCTCAGTGGTTACCTGCATATGATTCCTTCACGATGTAGGACACGTAAAACGCACACGTTGGCGTAAAGTAAAATTCACTCGCTCATTCAAGCATTGGCTGAACTTTTATTGTGTGCAGAGATGAAGGCCTGACAGCAGCTCCTGGTCCCTCGCGGTTCCCGGCGCGCGCGCGGGCTGATGCGTGCTCTGCTGAGCGTGGTCCGAGGGCCCGGTGGGTGGGGCAGGACCCCGGGCCCGCGGATTCTCTGCGAGAGCACCTGAGTCGGCGTCCCCACCCGAGAGCGGGCCCCCAGTGGGTAGGAAAGGAAGGACCGAAGGAAGGCAGGGGGGGCGGGCTGTGTAAGGCCTCGAAGGACTCTTGGGCTTGGGAACGTGGGGAAGGCGGGATGGCAGAGAAAAGGTGTGCGGGACGGGAAGAGAGGAGAGGTGCGGCAGTGGGGAGTGGCCTTTGTTACACCGTGGATGTCTGGACAAGATTTTTCAAAAGCACAACCCACAGGTAGCCTATGTATTTTCGACAGTAAGGTATTGTGGTGCAGTGGTAAGAGCACGGCCTTTGAAATCAATTTAGGGTATTGGCATTGGTCTGTACCAAAAGCACCTCAGCATTTCTCAGACTCAGCTTCCTTATCTATATAATGGAAGCAGTTGTCAAGTTTAAATGAAATAATTATGCAAAATACGTACTAGCATGTGATAGACATGCTGTTGCAACCCTGATTGTGATAAATACATAGATAATAATTCATTTCTTGCTCCCAATGCTATATCCTTAAAGGAAAAACAGTCTGTGCTGGCCGGAGTTAAAGACAGGTCATCAGTTCAGTTTACTCGGTGCGGTTAAACTGGGTTTGACAAGGCAACGGGCAAAACTGATCTAGACTGTAGTTCCTGCAAAAAAAAAAAAAAAAAAATGCTGTGTTGAATCGTGTATCCTGTTGTAGAGAGGAAATCTTGAATCAGTATCTTATCAGTTCAGAAGTAATTACAAGCACTTGGTCACATCACTTCCATGTGGGAAAATATGTTAATTCTGAGGTGATGCTTTGGTCATATTTCATGCATACAATAACACTAAGCTCAGTAAACTTGGCCACATTGCAGTTCTCTTTTGTTAAAAAATAGGGAATCTAAAAGTGACTGGGTAAAGAAATCATGAGCTATAGTAAAGTCATTTTTAAATTAAAATTATTGAAGTTAATTAAAATTATATATTAAACAGATATGTCAACATTGGAGAGGTGTGTGGGGAGCCCTGTCTTATCTCAGTGTCACCTTATCGTATTAAAACAATCCTATGAAACAGGTGTGTTGGGTTCATTTTGCACAATCCGTACATTCAGGTCTACAGCGAAGATCAGTACAACTTTATCTTTCATTTGTGCCCTTTCTCTTCGCCCTGTTCAGCTTTCAGCAGTCATTCTAAACCTTTAATTCTCTCCTCCAGTTGCGTATTGTTCCACCTTGTTCTGCTTTCTTACCTTCCTGTATGCTGTATTCTACCTGGTGGGTGTGGTGTCCTCAGGTTCCTAGATCAACTCAGGATTTCTGTGCTCCCTTGTTTTACCGCAGGGTGGCATCTGTGTGTGTGTGTGTGTGTGTGTGTGTGTGTGTGTGTGTGTGTGTGTTCTGAATCATGATCTCCGTCTTTGTAAGGTGGCATCTGCTCCTGTTTTCTGTCTGCTCTGGCCATGAGCTTATGACCTCCACATGAGGTGCCAGGCCTCATGGGTGCTGTAATTTTTTTTCTCAGCCAGTTTGTGGCTCTGATGGGGGAGAAACTACTTTCTGCTGCTCCACAGGCCATTCTGAGGCTGTGGGAGCCTCATCCCATACTGCCACCTCTCCTATCATATTTTGTCGCTCTGCTGTCATGTGGGGAGCAGCTCTTGGAACTTACCTCACAGGAGGCAAACCCTCAAGTCCTGTTTACTAGGTGTCTTCTCATCACTGCACTCCACTCACATCTTCCAGGGGACTTTGTGGCTAATTACAGTGCTTCCTCTGTCTCTGCCCCCTCCAGCATGTAAAGATTCCAGCAACAGTCAAATCCTCTCTGTCTTTATCATTTCATAAAAATAACCATTGCCAATAGTCAACTTATAGCTATGCTTTATTTTTATGTGTTTATATATTTAACATGAATGAATACGTACACATTTTTATGGAATCTGCCTTTTTTTTTTTTAGGGCTAAGGATTGAACCCAGGGCCTAGTACATGCGAGACAAGTGCTTTACCACTGACTTACACTCCTAGCTCCTGAAATCTGCTTCTTAACTTTTGTTTTCAAAAATAATATGTTGGAAAATGGGCGCACCATGAGGCCATAATATTAAGTTAAATAAATCAGACAAGCATAAAAATCGCATTCTCTTATGTAAGAAACCCAAAGCATAAGTAATTTAAAGTGCAAAATAAATGATGGAAAATAGGAATCAGGGACATAGATCTTTTGCAAATGGGAAAAGGATCTAGAGGTGGAGGATAGGGAGGTGGGGAGGACAAGAAGAAGTAATAAGATTTTATGATATGTTATATGCATGACCAACTCCTTACAATGTACGTAATTACTATGTACAGCAAAGATGTACTAATAAATTTAAAATTTTCCTTTGATTATCATATGTATTTCAAATGTTTTTTCTGAATTTATCATTTGATTTCCCCTGTTATTTTAGATGTTATTCTTTTATAGACTTTTTTTTTTTTTTTTGGTACCAGGGATCGAACTGGGGTCCTTGCGCTTCCAAGGCAGGTGGCGGAACTGCTGAACTAAATTCCCGACCTCTTTTATAGACATTTTTGTTTCTTTTCTACTCAAAAATGTCAGGTTTTGGACTTCAGTTTCATATCGGGCAATGTTTAAAATATTCTGATTTTTATTTTGTTTGTTTCAATGTTTAACTCATTCACCCACTTGGAATTTGGTTTTGTGTCTCTTGTTAGGTAAGAATTTGTGTCTTCCTAAATCCATAATGAATTGTCTCACACCACTGATTGAATACTGTATCCTTTCCCCACTAATTTGAAATGCCACTATCACTTTAGACTAAATTCTCCCATATGCTTTGTAAATTGTACTTTAAAGTTGATTTATATGCCTATCTGTGTGCTAATATCAAAATGATTTGGTGATGGTAGTTCATATTACTTTATTGAACACATTGGAGAAAGAATATATGATATTTAGTCTTTCCAGCTAGGAACATGGGTTAACTGTTCTTCATATTTCTTCCTATAAAAGCTTTATGGGTCTTTCATAAAGGCTTGACAAATTGTTATGTTTTTTTCTGGAGAATTTGGTTACTCTTGTTGGAATTCATTCTTTATTATGCTTTCAAACAGCAATTTGTTCCCATTGTTTTCAGACTGGCTGTTTCTAGCATGTGGAGGATCTGTTGGCTGTACTGAATTTATTTTGCATACAACCCTTGCTCTATTATCTTGTAATTTCTGGGAGGCCATGGATTTCCCATAGAGCACATAGGACTTTGCTCAGCATTCACGTGACCTGAGATCTGCTGTTGATGGTCATGTCTAGCTGCTCTACTATGCTTAACACTCTATGGAAGGAACCTCAGGTAACAATCTAGGTGGAGACTGGGTGATAATACAGAGTAGTGGAGCGGTGAGATGCTGAAGGGATTTTGGAGTCAGGCAGATCTGGACTTAAATCCTAACTTCCACTAGTTGCTTAACCTTGGCATCACTAAATTTCAATATATAAAGCATTTTTTGACTGGCTCCAGTGGGTATTCCCATTGGGGTGGTTGCTGTGTTATTTATGATTTCAGTTTTTCATGTAACAACATTGATCCAGTGAGATGCATGCACATTTAAGAAAGCATGCCTTGGCCTATTGAGGTACCTTTTTAAACATTCAGTGAACTTATGTGAGTTATCACTTGGAGCACATTTACAGAAATTTCCAGAATTCTTCCTTTTGCAAAATGTGTTCTGTGTCAGTCTGTAGCTTGTAAGTTTCCTGTGAACAGAGGCTGAAGATAACCGTGTTCCCTCTACCACATTACACAATGGCAGGATGGAGGCTGAGTAAGTTCTGTGCATGAGAAGTTAAAGATGCAAATAGACTGGGATTTAGGTAACTAGTTATGCAATACAGCAATGGAGCACTTTAAAATGGCAGTGTTTTCTCACATCTTCTCGTTTCCAGTCCCGTGAGGGAGGTGCTGAAGGATGCTTGGTGTGCTGAAGGAAGACATTTCAGAATTTCAAATGGGGCTTTTTGAAATCCTTAGTGTCCAGCCCTTCATCCCACCAAGATTTTGATGCTATCTTTACTACCTCATCCCCATATTTGAGGATCTCTTGAATGGCAGCTTCTGTCTTTACTAGGAATAATGACATCTGTCAGGTGTATTGGAGGGGAGAAGACAGTTTTAAACTAATTTAGGTAGCTGCATTTCATGGAATGAAAAACAGTAACTTATTTAATCACTCATTTCCTGCCTCTGCTTTTGTTGTTGTTAACATAGAAGAGGCTGACTTCTCATCTTTACTGGGAAGTGTAGTCAAGTACAAAAGAAGTGGCAAACAGTGCTGAAGGCCCCTTAATGTAGATGTTAAATACATTGCAGTTGGTTTGAAATCTAACTGCTATGGCAGAGCCAGCAGAGGGAGCACAGAGCACAGATTTGAAGGAGCGAGCAAGCCCAGCTGGGAGCAATCACCAAGGCCATTCAGGGCTTTTACCAGGGAAAGAAATGAGAGCTGGGAAGAAGATCCATTTCTCATCATTATTCCCTTGTTCTCTTCTATAACTCATTCAGGCTCAGATAGGCCTTTTGTCCCCTGCTCTGCAGCTTTCCACAGCCCTCCTCTTTCCTTTGGTCAGTCACACAAGAATACCTCCAAGTGCTATCTTGTTCTCTGTGCTGCTTTCTCTTTGGGTCAGTTGCTTTGCTCAGGTTCAGGGGGTGAGTGTTGTGAAGGTTCTAGAAAAATAATCAGGAACCCAGGAGCCTTGATGCACTATCCGCACTGGGTTTGGTGGACCTGAAGGGCAGGAGAGAGGGCTGAGGTTTGTTCTTCTGTGCATGGAGGATTAAAGATGCACATAGGCTGGGGAATGTAGTAGGAGTGGTGTTTCTTGACAGTGGAGGAAAAGCTACTTCTGCTTTATTGTCCTGTATAAGCAGCACCATGGCAGCCCCACAGCCACATGTGGTATGTCCCCAACACAGCGAAGCTAATACAGGCATGAGTTGCTCAGCTTTTTCTGTAGAATACTAGGATGTTAATTGGTATTATATGAGAATATGATTTGTTATCTGGGTCAAAAGAACAGAGCAGGTTTCTCAGCTGTGGGCGTTCTTAGATCTTAGATTAATACAGTTTGTGAGTCTATTAGAAGGGGATATAATATGTGGGCTTCCTCAGACCTATGTGTACCGAGCCTTTTAAATAGATGACATTTTATGGGATAGGAGTCTGTGAATTATATTTGGAAAGTGCTGAAATAGATATGGCCAGTATTTAAGGTCTTAGCTAATTAATTCATGCAATACAGCCATGGGGCACTATCCAATGGCAGTGTTTTCTCAGGTCTTCTTCTATGGCTTCCCAGTCCCTTTGAAGGAGGTGTGGAATGATTTTTGGTGTGGTGAAGGAAGGCATTTCAGAATCTTGAATGGAGCTTTTGAAATCCTTTGTGTCCCTCACAACAACCTCCCCCACCAGGAGTATGATCTCATTTTTACTACCTCATTGCTGTATTTGAAGATCTCTGGAATAGCAAGCATCCACCATTCCTGGCAGTGATGGTACCTCTCAGGTGTAGTGGAGGACAGAAAACAGCTGTAAGCTATTGTCTTACAGATTGAAATTAACTTTTTTTTTTTTTGCCTGTGGTTAGGATTTTTCATTGTCTTCCCCAACTCTAATACCTTCCTGACTTTAACCTTCTCTGTACTTTAACTATCACTGTAGCCAATTTAATCTGCTCACTTATCTGAGATCACAGTGTGCCAGTTGTAGGTTGGAAGCTTTTGATTATATAATCTCACATTCTCCTAAATATTCCTTGCATCTATCTTCAGAGGTCTGTAGTAATCTGCCAGTTTGTACCACTTATTTTTTTCACATAGTTGGTTTTAATCATTAATTACATTTCAGCCAATTCTTTGTTAACAAATTTGTTGAGTTTCAATTTATAAGTTGATTTGGAATGTAGAGCACATTTCTCTGAAGAAATATGGTAGCTGAGTCAAGGTACATTTGCAATAAAAATAGTAGAAAGCAGTCTCTAGTAATTAAAATAAATCAGTAACTCTAGTGATTAAAGAAAACAGGGAATCAATAAGACTGAGTTAGCTTATTCTCATTTATCTTGGTGCTCGTATTTAAGGAAGAGCAGGTTTAATTAAAAGAGGACAAAGAGTTGTTGGAAATTAGTGCATATTCTGAATGGGTCTTATGGGGCTGTTTCGTAGAAGACACAGGCCCTCTCTATGTGTTCATTACTTCACAACTCCTGTCCTTCCGTTTCCATGGTTCTGAACTGTGGCTACTACTGCTTTTGTATATCTATTATTTGGATTATTTTTGGTTTAAAAATGTTTGTGGGAACATTTTAATCCCAAAATGAGGAACGATGCAGGATGATTCACTTCTTTATTTTAGCAGCCATTAGAAAGCATGGTAATTGATACAGTATGGTACTAGTGTATGGAGAGACTTGTCCTTATAAAGAATTAAAGGTAGAGACACCAGCCCTCCAAAATGTAATTCATAGGGTTTATGGTAAAATAGTTTTTAATAAGACCATAAATAAGGAATGAGACCATCTAACAGGGAAAAAATAGTTTTCCAAAAATGGTGCTGGGACAGTGGAGAGCTACATGCAAAAGTTGCCCTTTACCTTCCATCCTATAAAAATTGATGTAAACATCATAGCCCAAGCCATAAGAATCTTGAGGAAAACATAGTTGATAGATTTTTATGACCTTGGATTTTTCAAAGCATTCTTAGGTAGGAGGCCAGAAACAGAAACAACTAAGATAAGTTGGACTTTATCAAAATTAAAAATAATTTTGTTTCCAAGGATACCAGCAAGAAACTGTAAAGAATGGGTTAAGGGTGTAGTTTAGTGGTAGAGTGTGCTTATCAATGTGCAAGGCCCTAGTTTCAACCCCTGGTGGGGGAGAGGGGAAGGAACGGAAAAGGCGACCTCACTGAAAGGGAGAAATATTGGTAAAGTGTATGTTTGATAAGGGACTTATATCTGGAACATATAAACTCAGTAATAGAAAGACTAATAACCCAATGAAAAAAGTAGGCAAAGGTCTGAATAGGCCTTGTGCCAAGGAACAAACACAATGTTCAACATTATTAGTCATAGAGAATCACAAATGAAAACCACAACTACTTCACACTCACTGGGATGGCTTGAATCAAAAAGTCAGGTGATAATAAGTGTTAGTGAGGATGCAGGGAAATCAGAGCCCTTGCACAGTGTTAGTAGGAATATAAAGTGGTACAGCTGCCTGGAAAATAAGTCTGGCGGGTCCTCCTGTGATTAAACAGGGTTGCCATAATAACCCAGTAATTCTTTTTGTACAGGGGGTTCAAATTATACACTGAATGTTTAAATTAAAAATATTTATTGAGGGGCTGGGGATTTAGCTCAGTGGTTCCACAGCTTGCCTTGCAAGCACAAGGGCCCGAGTTTGATCCCTGGTACCCCCCCCAAAAAAAGAAAAAAATTATTGCAGTGAAAGACACACAGCTATTAATCTCCCTCACAATGTTCCCCCTTGCTTTGAACACGTTCTTGAAAAGAAAATTTTATTAGTGCATGTTTGCAGTACTTAATGATTGCAGTCATTGTGGGCACTTGGTGCATGTACATAAGGCATCTTAATGCTTTTTATGGTCCTTTCTCCTACCCTCCCTCTGTCTCTCCTATCCCATCATTCTTACCACTTTCTGGAGCAGTTCTCAAAGTTGTCTTTTGTGTCTTTACAAAATGTGATTAAAAAAAATTCCGTGAATGAATGCTGCTGCTGAGCACCATACCACAGAAAGGAAAGCTCCTAAACACATTGTGGCGCGTCCTCACCCACCTTATTCACTGGATCTGGCATAGTGTGACTTCTGGCTCTTCCTTACAGTAAAAATGACCATGAAAGATAAGTATTTTGGAAGCCGGGTGTGGTGGCGCACGCCTGTAATCCCAGCACTCGGGAGGTTGAGGCAGGAGGATCGCTGTGAGTTTGAGACCAGCCTGGGCTCCATAGTGAGTTCCAGAGCAGTCTCAACTACATAGTGAGACCCTGTCTCAAATCCCCCCCACAAAAAAGAGATAAATATTTTGAATTGATTCAGGACATTGAGACAGCCACAGTAGCACAACTAAAATACTAATGAAAAAAGACAGAACTGTTTCAGAAAGTGGCAAGAATGATGTGTGTTCAAAGCAGGGGAGAGTATTTTGAGCAATGTGTCTCATTATAGTAAATCTAAAAAATTGAAGCATTCACTTCCTTGGTCACACCTTGCATGCCCAATAAATGAAAACATATCCAAAATTTTTTTTTCTGGGTACTGGGGATTGAACCTAGGGCCTTTCACATGCGAGGCAAGTGCTCTACCACTGAGCTACATCACCACTCCTTGTATGTGAATTTTTATACAAGCGTATTCATGGTATCCCAAAAGTGGAAACAACTCACATCTATCATCCAATGAATGGATAAACAAAATGTGGTAGGAACAGTAGAGTATTATTCAACCATAAAGAAACAAGGAATGATTTGGATGAATTTGAAAACATTAAGTGAGAGAAGCCACTTATAAATGTCCACACATTATATGATTTTATTTGTATGAAATTACAAGATCAGAAGATATATGGTGTGGTGGTTTAGCTTCATTGTGTCAGCTTGATTGGCTTGGGAGCCACCTAGGGAAATAGTAAAGCAGACTTCTGGACATGTCTGGGTGGGTTATGTAGGTGAGGTCTTGGAGTCTGTATCTGTTTCTTTGCCCCTTCCTCCCTCTCTGGCATTATTCCTCTGCTCTGCTTTCCTAGACACCATGCATTAAACAGCTCTGCTCTGCCCTACCCTCCTGACATTTGTCTCCCTTGAAACCTGCTGACCATGAACTGAGTCCCTGAAACTGTGAGCTGAATTAAAACCCTCCTTTAAATTGTGGGTTTCAGGTATTGTGTCTCAGTGATGGGAAAAGCTGACTAATGCATATGGAGAGAGAAAGTAGAATGAATAGTGGTTGTTTAGGGTCAGGGAAGAGGATAAGAGCATTATAATGAAAGGATTTGGGATTTTTTTTTGAGATGAGGAAAATACAAAATTGATTAACATATCTGTGAATATACTAAAAACCATTGAATTATATACTTTAAGTGGATGAGTTGTATGATATATCTCAATAAAGCTTCTTTTTGAAAAAAACTTTAAAAAAATTTTGTCCCAGGGATTGAACTCAGGACCTTGTGCTTATAAGGCAGGCGGCAGCACCACTAAGCTAAATCCCCAGCCTTTCAAGTGTATATTTTAAACTAGAAGAGGAGCAAATGAAACCCAACACAACCAGAAGGAAAGAGAAAGAACAAAAGAAAGGAAGAAAGAACTACAGTTAGAATAATGAAACAGGATAAAAACAAGACAAAATAAAAGTAAACACTGGTTCTTTGAAAAGACCAACAAAATGAGAGAAAAAAATCAACTGATGGAAGAGTAAATATTTATTTGCATATTGGTGAAAATGGACTTGAGACCTAAATCTACTAAATTTCAGATGTGAGTTTGAGGATTTCCTTTAACTTCCCTATATCTCAGTTTATTATCCTTAAAATTAAATGTATTGATGTGGATTCAGTACAATTTATTTCACCAAATTTACCATACACAAGGTCTTATGATTAATATACATATATATTATTGTATTAGATATGAATTATTCTGTGATGCAAATTGATATAAACTAATATAGCCATTCTTTTAGTAAATACTCATCTGTCTGATAATTAGAGGTAAATGGAAGCTGTATCTCCATTGCAAAACTTTGTTACTTGGAGGTATTTTATGATGACAGCAAACATCAAGTTCTGCCTCAAGTACACACATTTTTTGTCTAGCAAGTACAGAAATAGTTTCACAGTCCATCCAGTTCCTATAAGCACAGTGAAGGCCTCATTCTTTATCCTTTTGGGTGCCTAAACAGTCACTTACATGAAAGATTCCTTTTGAGGGCTACTGCAACACTACTGTACAGGAGGGATCAGCTAGCCTTGTAGTTGGATGAGGCAATCAAATTCTTTGTTTAGATATAGGTGGGCGGCTCCTAGGATTGAATATGCTATTTCTAGAGTTGACACTAAAGGTGTTAAACTGCTGATCTTTTCTGATTCCACGCCCCATTCATGGAAGGGCAGGAGTGTGTGTGTGTGTAACTTGTTAAGATGGCACACATTGCCAGTACCACCCATTTACCCATGAACTATCACATCCAACCTTCCTTTATCAGCTTCCTATTGCTGCTATCATGCTACATAATAAGCAGTTAGAATGCCTTAGAGGAATAAGATATAAAATTCTTGCTCAAGTACTTAAGTTCACTGGGAGGTCTGGGTTTGCCTACGTATTGGGCTTCAATTGGCTGTTGGCTAGGGGCTGCTGGGTAGACTTAGTCTCTGCTCCTTGGGCCTTTCATCAAGAGTCTATCTGGGGCATATTCTCATGGTGAAAAGAAGAGCAAATCAACAGCAGAAAAGTTTAAGCTGAGTGTATTAGTTAGCTGTCCATCACTGGGACAAAATACCTGACATACATAGGAGGAAGAATCTGTTTTGGTTCATGATTGCAGAGGTTTCAATCCTTGGTTAGCTGGCTCCAAGGTAGAAATATCTTGGTAAAGGGACATGGCAAAGAAAAGCTGTTCCCCTCCTGGTGGCTGGAAGCAGAGAGATGTAAAGACCTCACAAAGAAGGAGCCATGAATATAATCCCTTTATTCACAGTCTGTAACCCCAGATGCATACAGAAGTGTGCTTCTCTAATGGCCTAGGTATCTATTAATCCAAACAAGTTGACAGTCTAAGTCAGTGGTGGCAAACCTATGGTCTGTGTGCCGAAGCTAGCTGTTTGTTATCTTTGAAAGCTCTGAAAGGTTCACCATCACGGATCTAAATTAACTACTACATGGTGTGAGCTCTTTCCACTCATCTGCTGGTGTCAGATCTGCTAAGCTCCCATTAGCTGGAATAAGTCACATCATTGCTAGAGTCGAGGATGAAGCAAACTTGCTCTTGATTGTGTAGGGCACTGGCTTTCTCACTAATTATGCTTCTTTGTAGTCTGGCTCATTTCTGTTTCTCTCTTTTTAAAGTAGGCATAGAACCATAAAAAACCCAAGATAAAAGCAATGAAAACTACATTGCTTTCATTATTCTAGGCCTGTGCTTGTGGGTAATACTTGGCATGCTTTCACTTATCAGAAAATAGCTTGAGCATTGTGTTCTGGTCATTGGTGCCTATGGAGCTAATATTTACTTGTACATTCTGTAATCAGCAGTGTCACTTCTGTTCAGATGCCATAGTTTAAATGACACTGGAAGATGATTTTATAGTATGGCTTTGGGAGTGTCCCCCCTTCAGGTAGTGAATCCTGCTGGAACTCTTTTAATTGGCCTTAAATTAATAACCCTTTAGTAACCTCTGAAGTTGAAGAATAGAATTGCAAATAGCCGAACATTGTATCATATAAATTAGTTTTTGCATTGTCCACTTGGTGGTAGAGTTGTTTGCGAAAAGCAATGCGGAGAGTAATGAGCCAAGAAAAAAACAACCTGAATTCATAGCCATGACAAAAATGCAGCATATATTTTAAGTAGGTATTACTCTAAGCAGTGTCATTACTTTTATTAAATAATAGAAGATAATGTAACCCAGGTTAGGTCTGTTTATATTGTAGTGTTTTTTTTTTCCTAAAGGAGAGTGATAATTCTACTTCCCAACAAATCAGATGAAACTACTGACTTACTGCTTAGAGTTCAGTGTTCAGAGATAAAAAAATTTTAGATTTAAGATGGCCTTAATTCTGGTGACTTTCAGTACCTTCTAATCCTTTCCTCTTTTACATTTAGAAAAGGACTCATATGAAGTAATACTTCTCTTACAGTACTGTGTGAGTCTTCCCACTTCATTTGTGGTCTGCTGACCAGAAGCTTGAGAATCTGTTAAAAAAGATGCGGAATCTTGGCCCTCAGCCCAGTGTATTTTAACAGGGGTGGTCCCAGGTGCTTTGTGTGTAGTTTCAGATTTGCTGTTATCCACTAGTAAAATGCAAGCCATGGTTGACGAGGTACAAAGAGAAAGAGAAAAGAGACTGGAACCATCCCTTAGGTATCCCTGGGTTTATTCTGAATCTTCAATTGTTTTCTTGAAATCATACTGGAATACTCATTCATGCTCCAGTGGTGGAGATTGTGTGTAAGAAGCCACCTTGGGTTCTTTTAGATTCTAAAAGAAAGAAAGCATATTATGTCCCATTTTCACCAACTCATTGGTTGATCATTATTTTTTAAAAGTTTATTAGTACATTTTAGGTATGTAATATAGTTACACTCATCATTGGGATCTTACACCTTTACAAGATGTATCTTGGTTCTTATTTCTTCCCCATTCCTGAGCCCTCCCTTCACCCCCTTCACTTTTCTCTGTTTACAAAGGTATTATTTCCAAGATTTTCCTTTTCTCATATTTTTTCTTTTGCCTTCTTACCTTTCCCCTACCCCTCCCACTTCCCCTACTCTTTTAGATCCTTTCTTCCTATTATATAATATCAGTTATACATTTTGAGCCTTATTTAAATTTTTAGTTTTTCATACCAGAGAAACTATTCAGTATTTATGCATGTGTGTTTTATTAATTTCACTTAAGAGTATGGCCTCAATGTGCATCCACTTAGCTATAAATGTCTCTAGTTTCTTGTTCTTGATGGCTAAGCAGTACTCTTATTTTATTTAAAAAAAAACACATCTTTTTTATACAGTCTTCAGTTGATGGGCAGTTGGGCTGTTTCTAGTCATTCTAATACAAGAATTTCCATTTGGCTCAGCTAATAACTGGTTTTGTGACAGTGGTAGGACATTAATCTTTTAGTCCTTAGCTTTATCTGAAGAAAAGCATTGGTTGGGTAGGGTCATCCTTTGCAACATTTCTAAAAACACTTATGGTTGTAGGTATGTCAGGACTGATATTCGGCTGGTAAATGCATGTAGCCTTGGTCCCATCTTTAGGGTGGCATCTGTTTTGAGTGGTTAGGGTGGGTACCTACTTGTTTTTTGTTTTGTTTTGTTTTGTAACGGGGATTGAACTCAGGACTTTGCGCTTGTGAGGCAGGTGGCGGAACCACTGAGCTAAATCCTGGGTAGGTGCCTACTTGTTGTTGAGTAGTTTGAATTCCCTTCTTCCCTCCCTCCCTCCCTCCCTCCCTCTTTCCCTCCCCTCTCCTCCCCTCCTCTTTCCCTTCCCCTTCCCTTCTCCCTCCTTTCTTTGTAAATGCATGATATAGGTATTCACTTGCTATATTTAGATTCAATTACATGTATGTTAAATATCAATAGATACTGCATGCCAAAAATTATATTCTTTTAAACTATTTATATTTAATGATGAAAAAGTTTAGTAATTTTTTTTGTGGTTCAGGGGATCAAACTCAGAACCTCATAGGTACTAGGCAAGCACTGTATCACTGAGCTCTACCCTTATTTGAAAAAGTTTAGATATTTCGCTTAAAATTCTGTGAGAAGGTAAATCTTTTTTTTTTTTTTTTTTCCCAGAGTTCTTATAAATGAAATGCAAACAAGACTTGCTCTTAACTGGGCAACACAATCTGTAGATGGTCCTTTGAAATGAAGACTTTGACTTTATACTATGACTTCAGCCTTTAAAAAGATTTGGCTAACTTCTAAATCATGACAAAATGTCATGTATTTAGTATTATTTATTATTTAAAACTTTCAAACTATACAGACATAGTGGGCTTCTAACCACACATTTGGCAGTAACCATAATTAGCAGAATATATGCTTTCAGGTCATTCTTGGAGACTGGAGCTGTAAGGAAACCTCTCTGTATACTGGATGACTTTTGGAGGCATCTTCTAGGATCTGAGATAAAATGCAGATTCAGTGAGTTTCATTGGACTGTCTCAGAATACCTGTGGTATGTAAAGAGTCTGTTGATACTGACCTCTAATATAAAGGAGTCAAACCTTGCCAGGGAGCTTGTTGTAGTTTGGATAAGTGTCCCCCGGTGGTGCTTCTGGGAGGAGGTGGACACTCACTCTCAGTGGGAGGAAGTGGGTCAGTGGGGCGTGTGTTGGAAGGTGAGGCTGGGAATCTGGCCTCTTCTGTTCTCTCTGCTTTCTGCTCACCATGAGGTGAATGGGCCTCTTCCACCACACATTCCTGCCATGATACACTGCTTCACCATAGGCCCAATGGTCTGGGCCGAGACAGCATGGGATGAAGCTTCTGAAACTGCCAGTCAGAATTCTCCCATATTAAGATGATTTTCTTCGGGATTCCGTCAAGCAGCGGAGAGCTGGCCAACATAGAGCTAACACATGAGTTTGAAGTGCACATCTTGATATGTAGCAAAGATTCTCTGCAAAGCCAGAGTTCCTTTTTGTAATTAAATATTTTTTTTAATCAAAAAAATATTTTTTGGCCGGGGGTTTAGCTCAGTGGTTCTCCAAGTGCAAGATCCTGAGTTCGATTCCCAGTACCCCCCCAAAAAAGAATTAAAAAAAATGTTGATACCTATCACACAGATAAAACAAATGCATTTTTTAAGTATTACTTTTATGATCTGAACAAAATGAAATAATTCTCCATGCTCTATTATTTCACTAAAATTGTACCAATGATATCTGATCACTGCTTTATATCTTCCTTTAAAGCACTTTGATGTCATTTGATACTAATGAGGCTGACTTAAGTGAAGTTATAGATTTAGAGGAGGTTATACTCTTCTAGAGATGGGTAAATAGAGGCTAATAAAGGTTCATTAATTTGCTCAGGATAACTTAGTGATAGAGTTTGAACTAAAATATTTTGACTTTAGCGCTCTTCTCCCTATCTACACACAAAATACTGCCCAGCAATTGTTTTTACTAAATGACAATTCAGGTAATATGACTTGTGGGAACAATTTTGGGATAGCTGGTTTATGCTTGTACAGGTTTTTCTCGTCATTGCACAACTTTCTTCTTTTGGAAGCCAAGCAACACTTTAGAACTGTTAACGTAACTCAGCAAATTAGTAGTGGCCTGATGAGGGTGCTGTTATTCAATGCATGGTTTGAGAATTGATGCTTCTTAATCTAGTTAATAATGATAAAAATAGCCCAAGTAAATGAGTGTAAGAGTTTATATTTTGTAGAAAATAGAATGTTTCAGTTTATTCTTGCTTAAAAAAAACTAACAGTATAAAGAACTGGGGTCTTATCTTCCTCTTAGTCTGAATATACCACAGTGTAGATTTAAATCTATATCATAGCATGGATTTAAAACAATAAAAAAATCTTCCAAAGATGGGATTGATTTAACTCAGGCTCTGGAGAAAGGCTGTGGGAATAGCATGGAAGGGATGGTCAGTGTCGAGGGTAACTCTTTGAACTATATCCCTCTTCCCACAACCTAGTCCTAGCAGCCACGCTTCACCTAAATGGGATTCCTTGTGTGTGTCCTCACCACCAAGGATAGCTTTCTTGATTTACATTTGCTGATTTTGATTTACTGATGGAAAAATTAGCCTTTGATTCTACTTTTTTTTTTAGTCTTTGCTGCCCATTTATGGATTGATATGGGTCATACCTTCCTGGTTGGTGTCCCTTGGCCCACTACCATCATCTATGATAATACATTAATTTATTAAAGACCATTGTACTTTGGCACTTTTGTTTGCTTAAATTAAACAGTGTCAGGTAGCAGTGGCTGTGTTACTTCGTAGCCTGGAAACTGGGCAAATTACCTAACTTCTTTAGGTTTCAGTTTCCTCATTTACAGAGGAGCCAGTGATACTAATTTGTGTGTGACTAAGGGTTTAAAGATAAATGTAGGACAGCTACTTGCATATGGCTTGGTCATTATCTGTAGAATGTCCTTTGAAACTAAGGTTTTGGCTTTATACTTTTTTTGCTTCAATCTTTAAGATATGTTTAACTTTTACAAATGTTAAATGAGAAAATACCTGCATTTATTATAATATATTTATTTTTGAGAAATAATGCTATGCATACTTGGTGATAGGGTTCAGCTTTAGAGGATAGGGTTTTTTGAGGATGTGAAGGAGCAGGACTAATAATAATATTAAGAAAAACAGCTTGAAATAGGGACCAAAGGAAAAAAATCCTATAAACTCAAAAGCAGGAACTTGATAAAAATTTAATGAGGAGTGATTCAGGGGCCATTACCATGTAATATTAACATGTACTAATAAATATAAAAATATATGAAAAAATTAACAACAGTATAGATTGAATGGACTTAACTGATATCTACATAATGTTCCATCCAACAACAGCAGGATATACTTTCTTTTTAATGGTCCATGGAACTTGCTCTAAAATAGATAACATTTTAGGCCCTAAAGCAAATTTTAATAAATATAAAATTACTGAAATAATCCTATAATCCTAGGAAATCACAATGGAATAAAGCTAGAAATCAATAGCAAAAGAAACTTTAACACTATACACAGATTAAATAATACACTTTATTTTTTATTATTACATGTTTGCAGTACATAATATTTCCATTTCTTGTGTACATTGGACATAACACATCTTGGTTGATTAGTACATGAACACATCTTAATGGTGATACATGTTCACAACACATCTTAATTCTTTTTTTTTTCATTCCCTTTCCCTCCCCGCTCTTCCCATTTGAGGAAGTGCTATCTCCCTACTTACTATTATCTATCTTTTATTCTTTATTTAGAATTTGTGTTTTGTTTTGTTTTTTTTGGTACTGGTGATCGAACTTGGGACCTTGCACTTGTGAGACAGGCACCCAAACCACTGAGCTAAATCCCCAGCCCTAGAATTTGGACTTTTTATATAAGGTACCATGCAATATTTAAGCTTGCTTGTTGAGTCCTTATCTGGTTTTATTATCTATCACCATGAACTAGACTAAAAGCAAAATGGATCAAGGAACTAAATGCTAAAGCAGAAATACTTATCTTTTGGAAGATAAAATAGGGGAAACTCTTGAAGTCATAGGTATAGACCAAGGACTTTCTGAATATAACCCTGGTTGCACAGGAAATAGTACCAAGAATCAACAAATAGTATCATACCACATTAAAAAGCTTCTGTTTAGCAAAAGAAAACAATGAACAGAGTTAAAAATAAACCTACAATAAACACATGAAGAAATGCTCAGCATCTCTGGCCATCAGAGAAATGCAGATTAACACTGTGATTCCATCCTACTCTGGAAAAAATAGCAATCATTAAAAAAATCAAATAATAGCAAATACTGGAGAAGCCATGGGAATAAAGGATCCCGTCTACATTGTTAGTGGGAATGTAAACTAGTACAACCACTATAGAAATTAGTATGGAGATTCCTCAAAAAAAAAATTAGAAATTCCATTCTACCGTCTATTCCCCTTGTAAGTAGTTTTCCAAAAGAGTGAAAGACATCATATTACAATGATAAATGCAATCCCATGCTTATAGCAGCACAATTCATAATAGTCAAATCTTGAGAAGGACCTGTAAATCATTGACGATACCAGGGGAGAAATTAAAAAATTCCTAACATCAACTGATAATGGAAACACAACATATCAGAATCTGTGGGACACAAAAGCAGTTCTAAGAGGAAGTTTATAGACATGAGTGCCTATATTAGTAAAACAATGTGGCCCCAAATAAATAACCTAATGATTCATTCCAAGATCCTAAAAAAAGAACAAACCAAACCCAAATAAAGGGAAGATAAATAATAAAGATCATGTCAAACAATATAAATTAATAAAATAGAGAATAAGAGAAGCTAATGAAGTAGAAATTAAGAGAACAAAGAATCAATAAATTAGAGTTGGTTCTTTGAAGATATAACATTGATAAGCCCTCAGGAGACTGAGGCAAGAGAATCAGCCCAAGTTTGCAGCCAGCTTGAACTACAAAGCAAGACTGTCTAAAAAAAAAAAAATTTACAACCCCTCAGCCAAATTTACTAAAGGAAAGAAAGAGAAGAATTTTACTCAAATTTGTAAAATTAGAAATGAGAAAAGTGAAATCACACCACTGAAATCCAGAGGGGTACTAGAAGCTATTTGGAAAACATATATAAATAAATTAGAAAATCTAGAAGAAATGGATAACTATCTAGACACATATGATGACCAAAATTGAACCAAGAAGATATAAATATCCAAACAGATTAATAACACCCAATGAGATGGCAGTAGTAACAAAAAATCTGCCAACTAAGAAAAGCCCAAGAGCCAGGGGATTTACTGATGAATTGTATCAGATTTTTAAAGAAGAACTAATACCAGTGCTCTTCAAATTTTCCATTAAATAGAGAAGGAATGTTTCCAATTCTTTTTATGAAGTCAGCATTATCCTGATACCAACACCTCATAAGAACTCAACAAATAAACAACAACAACAAAAACTATGTGACAATATGCTTGATGGACCTAGATGCAAAAATCCTCAATAAGATTTCAGCAACATATTAAAAAGATTATACGCTGTGGCCAAATTGGTTGCATCCCAGGGATGTGAGAATGGTTCAACATACATTGAATCAGTAAATATAATACACCATATAAATAGAACTAAGGATAAAAACTACATGACTATCTTAATAGGTATTGAAAAATCTTTCAGCAAAATTTGAACATCCCTTCACAACAAATAAAAACCCTGAAAAATAGATATAAATGGCTCTTTCCACAAATTCATAAAAGCCATATATGACTAACCCACAGCAAGCACAATCCTGAACAAGGAAAAAAATGAAAGCATTTTCTCTAAAATCAGGAATGTGACAAGGGTTTCCATTTTCACCATCCTTGTACAATACAGTACTTGAAACTTCAGTAAGAGAAAGAAATAAAAGTGATACAAATGGGAGGAACAAATCATATTATCCCTATTTGCATATAGTATGAACCTTTATTTATTTATCTTTTTATTTGGTACTGGGGACCAAACTCAGGACCTTGTGCTTGCGAGGCAGGTGGCAGCTCCACTGAGCTAAGTCCCCAATTCTATGATCCCTTATATAGAAGGCCCTAACAACTCTACCAGAACACTCTTAGATCTGATAAACAAATTCAACAAAGTGGCAGGATAAAAAATTAACACAAAATCAGTAACTTTCCTAGACACCAGTAACCCACAAAAAGCAAATCAGGAAAACAATTCCATTCACAGTTACTTAAAAAAAATTCCTAGGATCAACCTAACCAAGAGAAGACAAAAGACCTCTATAAGGAAAATTATAGAACACTGAACAAAGAACAGATCACACAGAAGCAAACCCAAGCACCTATAACCATCAGATGTTTGACAGTGAGGCCAAAACATATACTAGAAAAAAGACAGACTCTTTAATATATGGTGCTGAGAAAACTGGATATCCACATGCAGAAAATTGAAACTAGATCCTTATCTTTCCTGTTGTACTAATAACAAATCACATAGATCAAAGACCTATATAAAAGACTGGAAACTTTAAAATAGTTGGAACTAAACATGGGGGAAACATGGAAGCCATAGACACAGGCAAAGACTTTTGAATAAAACCTTAATAGCATAGAGAAAAAGAATAAAGAAATATGACTATATCAAGTTAAAAAACTGCACAGCAAAGGAAACAACAGAATGAGAAGGCAACCTAATGAATGCTAGCTATTCTTTATTAGAGGATTAATATCTAGAACATATAAAGATCTCAAAAATCTTACTAAAAATAGCCCAAATTAATACATGAGCAAATGAGTTGTATGGAGACTTCTTAAATGAAGAAGTACAAATGGCCAGGAAGTGTGTGAGAAAATGTTCACCATCTTTAGCCACTAGAGAAATGCAAATAAAAACTACATTGCATCAATTCTATTTCACCCTAGTTTAGGATGGATATCATTAGGAATACAATAAACAATGCTGTGAGGATTCTGGGGCAAGGGTACCCTCTTACACTGTTGGTGGGAGTATAAACTAGTATAACTACTATGGAAATCAGTATGGAGATTCCTCCAAAAATTAAAATTAAATGTACCACTTGATCCAGCTGTATTTGTGCCTTGGTATATTCCCCAAAGAATTAAAAACAACATGCTAGGCATAAACCATGTTTCTTGATAGTGGCATAATTTACAGTAGCTGAACTGTGGAAACAGCCTAGATGCCCATCAACAGAAAGAATGGGTAAAGAAAATGTATATTTTAGTCATAAAGAAGAATGAAATCATATCATTTACAGGAAAATGGATGGAATTGGAGGCCACCATGTGAAGCAAAAGAAACCAATCTTATAGAGTTAAATTGTGCATATTTCGCTTATATAATAAAAAAAATGAAAAATAAATTAAAGTAGATGATGGAAAACCAGAAGGTAGACTTTTAGGGATGGGGAAGGGGGGATCAGGGTAGTGGAGAGAAAAAGGAGAGAAGGCAGTGGGGATGAAAACAATCAGAATATATTGTATGCATGTATCCATCTACTGAAACAAATTTCATTCTGTATTACTAATATATACCAATTAAAAAGATAAAAGATAAAGCAAAAAGAGTGCTGAACTATCTCCAGCTACCTGTTTTTTTAAAAGAAAAAACCAAAATTATTAAACTAGTCTGATTTGCACCAGATACTTACCTTAATTATGTAAACTTGGATTTATAAAATATTTCTTTGCAAAAAAACCAAAAAAACAAAAAGAAGATTTAGTGACATGATTCTACTGGGATACATAGAGGCTGGGAGATAGAGAGGACCACATGGGTATTTGGTGAGCATTAAATAAATTTTGTCACAGACCCAGATATTATATTATTCTGTGATCTTTTTATGGTAAATTTCTCATAGGGTTAGTATCAAGGAAAGTTTTTTCTCTTCAAAATAATTTTCCTTAAAGTATAAAGAACTTTAATAACTATCTTATCTCTTTAATTATATTTCTTTTTCTTTTTTATTTAATTTTTGCTAATGTCACCTTTCTTCTCTGTTGCATTAGTAAAGCCATTTTATGATTTTATTTTTAGCTGTTGTAATTTAAAAAAAATCTTAAGTTGCCATCTTTCTTTCTAGTTATCTCTTTCTAGTAGCCTCAGCCTGGGGACCAAAGGTTTAATACGTGAACCTTTGGGGGTGGCATTCAACATCCATAGCACAGAGTAAGAAATTTTAGGCAGAGTTGAATGTTAGATCCTGGCAAATGATTTGTTGGAAAGAGAATTTTCTGTAGAGAGAAATCATGTAGGGATGTCAGGTGACGTGTGGTGGGGTGGAAGAGGTTGGGAGATGTATCTATGTTCTGGATATAGTTAGAAGGATGTGCTGATGAATTGGATATGAAAATGAAAGAGATAGATGTTGAGAATGGCTCAGAACTTTTGGCCTAAACTATGGGAGGATGGATTTGCATTTTTTTTTTTTTTTTTGGTACCAGGGATCAAACTCAGACCCTTGTGCTTGCAAGGCAGGCAGTAAAACCACTGAGCTAGATCCCTAGCCCCATGGATTTGCTATTTATCAGATAGCAAAGACTGGAATATCTCTAGGTTGTTTCATAGAAATAAATGTATCATATTTTTAATACTGACTAGAAGTAAGACTCCTTCCAATAGGAATCTGGACTGGAGCTGACATAGAGAACTAAGATGGGGAACTAGAACCAGAGAGCTGCCTACAGTCCTGAGATCAGTTAGGCAGAAAAGGCACATGGCCTGGGCAAGGAGCCTCCTTGTTCCACATACAAGATGTTCACCTCCAGGCATCATTTGGCTGGAAGAGTTAACTTTACACACAGTCTGGTACCTATTATCCCACTTGATCCTTAGGAGAGCTCTGGAATGCTTTATGTCCATGATTAAAGACTTGAAAACAACCTTAGAAAAGTTGGCATTTCTATACTCATTAACAAATAATTTAACAAACATTTATGGAGTGCTTGTTGTCTGTTTAAAAATAAGCTCCTGCTTTCCTGATTCAAGGCCAGTGATCTTTTCATGTCTCTACTTGCATACTTTGATCCCTACTTCCCTCACCTCCTATAATTGGCTCCTAATTATTCCCCTTCTGTTGTGATTTTGAAATGTCTATAAATTGCAAGTTCCCCCAAAAAACCACACATATGAAAGAAACCATGGGTCTACTTTCAATATTCAGCATGTGGAAAACCAGTTTTCCCAGCACCATGTGTTAAGGAGGCTGTCTTTCTTCCAGTGAAAGGATGTGGCCCTTTTGTCAAACATAAGATAGCTGAGTATACCTGGAGTTGTTTTTGAATCCTCTAGTACAGGGTCAAATTCTTAAAAAGCCATTAGAGAAAGGCGGTGAATCACATATAAAGGTAAACATAGTAGAATTACAGCAGACTTCTCAACAAAACCTTAAAGGTCAGAAGGGCTTGGAGTGAAGTGTTTCAAGCCCTAAAAGATAACAACTTCCAACCCTGATTTATTCTGCAAAACTTTCCTTCAAAATTAACAGAAAAACAGTTTTTTGATGACAAGGAGTACCACAAGAAATTCATGACCAGAATTACAAAAAATTCTCAAGGGTGTCCTGGAAAGAGATAATGAAGCCAACAATACTAATAAGTCAAAGACAATGAATACATGTGGTGGGAGCAGGTAAGCAAATAAAGGAATCAACAACAAGAAAATAATAAAATTTTGGAAATAAGTCAGTAACTCTTAGTAATAACTTTCAGTGTGAATGGTCCCAATTCCCTGATCAAAAGACAGATTGGCAGAATGGGTCAAGAAATAAAACCCAATGTTATGGAGTATACAAGAAACGTTTAATTCAAAAAGAAACTTACAAATTAAAAATCAAAGGATGGGAAACAATATTCCATGCAATGAGAGCATAGAAAAAAGTAGGAGTAACTATCCTAATTTCAGACAAAGTGAATTGAAGCAAGTGTGATTAGAAAAGACAAATTCATTACATATTGGTTAAGGGAACAATTCAAAAGAGAAAAATAACAATTATAAACATATATGCACCAAATACCACACCCAACTTCATAAAACAAACACTAGTGGACAGGAAAAATCATATTAATACCAATATAGTTGTAATGGGGGACCTCAATACTCCAGTGTTACAAATAGACAGGTCAGCTAGACAAAAGTCAACAAAAATGTCAGAGTTGAACAGAGTTAGGTCTATTGAGCCAATGGATTTAATAGATATGTAGTGTTCCATCCTACAATAAGAGAATACATGTTCTTAGCAGCACTTCTCCAAAGTAGTCCACATATTAGCCCATAAAGCATGCTTAAGTAAAGGCACAATATTGAAAATTTCCCATGCATATTTTCGGATCATAGTGCAATGAAACTAGAAATCAGTGGAAAAGGAAACCACAGAAATATATAAAAATATGGAAGTTAAACAATGTCCTCTTGAATGGGTCACAGATAAAGTTAAGAAAGAAATTAGTTCCCACAATCTAATAATAATGTCAGTATGACATTGTGGAACATATGAGACACAATGAAAGCAATTTTAAGAGGGAAGTTTATAGTGGTGAATTCCTACATCAGAAAAACAGTAAATAAGTAACCTAATAATGCACCAACATCAAGATTCTAGAAAAACAAGAACAATTTAAATCCAAAAGTAGTACAAAGGAAGGAAGTTATAAAGATCAGAGCAGAAATGAATGAAATCTAGACTAAAAACAATACAAAAGATCAGTGAATAGAAGAGTTGGTTCTTTGAAAGAATAAATAAAAGACTAACTCTTAACCAATATTACCAAAGTAAAGAAAGAAAAGACCAAAATCAATGCTATTAGAAATAAAAACAAAATGCAAACACAGTGTATTATGCTGAGATCCAGCAGATCATTTCTAATTACTTTGAGAGTCTGTACTCTAATAAAATGTAAAATTCAGAAAAAAGGGATAGATTCTTAAAATATATAAGCTACCAAAGCTGAATCAAGAAGATTTAAAAATATGGAACAATGTACTATCAGTCCATGAAATTAAAGAAGCAATGAAAACAAAACAGACCCCAATGGATTCACTGCCAAATTCCATAAGAACTTATTTTTTTTCAGTAAAAATTTAAAAAAATAATTGGTACACTTTTTTTTTCTTTTTATTGAGGTTATTGGTACAATCTAGGTATACAATACAATTACATTAATCATTGGGATTCTGTACCTTTACATAACAGCTTGATTCTC
>NW_022900944.1:17671836-17673044 GCF_012274545.1 Fukomys damarensis
TTAAAAATAGGGAATCCTAAAATAAAACTAAAAAGGAAAGTAAAAGAGAAAAGGCAATGATGTAACATCAAAATAATCCTTAATTCTGGAGATGAAAATGGTCCCTGAACATATTTAAATTGCTTCTCGCTCTTATAGTCTTATCTTATTCTTTTTTCATTATTTAGAGAATACTTTCTTAGTTTCTGTAATCAAACCCACGTAGATATGACCTTACATATTTAGTACAATGTGTTACCCCTGTACACAGGGAAAAAATAAAAATAAAAATAAATTAACTTTTCTAGACCAATATGGTTGTCCATTTCTGTACCATGCCAAGTCAACACAGTAAATTGGGATAACTTTTTCCAAAGTTGGCAGCACCGCAAAGTTTCCCAAAATTCAATTTATATATATGTGTGTGTGCATATATATATATAAAGACTAATAATAGTATGTTATGCATCGATAGCAGCAACAGCTTTTCCAGGTTCTGCAGTCATTTGAACAAAATTATAGATATTCAGCACATTCCATTAAAAAACAAAGAAAAGAATAATATCCAGACAACAGCAAAGTTCTGTTGCTGCTGTGGTACCTGGCACCATTTTTTCTATTAGCCTCTTAATCATCATCTGGAAAGAGAACATTCTAGAGTAATATCATTAAATGTAGCTCTGATAAAGCACGGTCCCTACTATGTATCATAAAGCAGGTACGAGATATTTTACATTCATAGAGGTATGATACAGTATTGTCCTACATCCATAATACTAGATTCAGTTTTGGTTTGAAATTTATTTTGTCTGCAAATAAGATTGCTACCCCTGCTTTTTTGGGGGGCTTCTGTCACATGGAGAATTGTTTTCTATCTTTTCACTTTCAGTCTGTGGGCTTCTTTTTGCACTAGGTGTGTTTCTTGTATACAACATATTATTGGATTTTGCTTCTTATTCCATTTTGCCAGTCTATTTCTCTTGATTGGTGAATTGAGGCCATTGACAATGCTGGTTATAACTGATATGTACTGACTTATTATTGACATGTTATTGGCCTTTTGTTGACTCTTTATACTTTTTCACCTTCTCTTTTTAATTTCTTGCCTTGCCTATTTGATTTGCTTTGTTGGGCCTCATGGTGTTGCTGCCTTCATTGTCTTTTTCTAGGATCTTGTTTAGAATTCCTTGTAGTGCTGGTTTGGTATTCATGTAGTTTCTCAGGTGTTC
>NW_022900944.1:17673622-17691104 GCF_012274545.1 Fukomys damarensis
TTCTTATGCTGGGCCTTCATGGCTTCTATCATGGTCCTGAGCTCATCTATTTTTCTGTCAGTTTCTGCTCTAGAGTCTCGAATCATGACTTCTATTTTGCTCACTATCTCTATATTTATCTGGGAAATTATTTCTGTTTTGAATTTTTCCAGAGCCTGATTGATCTGTTTTGTTACTTCCTGTGCTTTGAGTTCAGGGTGTCCTGGTGGTTCACTATTGGCCTTTACATCCTCATTTGCCCTACTGTTTGCCATTGGTGAACTGGAAGTCTGTCCTTGTGTCTTGCTTAAGTGTTTTCTCATTTTAATTTTTGTTGGCGGACTGTCCTTGATTTAATCTCTGGATTATTACCCAACTCTTCCTGATATAGTTGCACCCTAGCTTCTGTGTCTCTAACGACCCATAGACATTCTCATCTTCATAACATCAGAGAAAACAGCTCATCAAATCAACGGCAATGCCTTACCCCAACTGATACAATCAGCAACACATTAAGATCAAGCACAACTTGGATACTGACCACCTGTGGTAGTCACTAGTCTATCACCCTTAAATCATTTGAATTAAATTGAAATCAAGAAGCAGTCCAGAACTTGTCTGCAGTGAACAAACTTTTCAATATAGTATATTTACCATTTAATGGCTCAGACAGAGCGAGGATGCAAGGCCCCTGATCTCAGTTAGCTGATTGCTGAACCCCCTGACGCTGACTGACCTCGGGCTGCAAGGCCCAGATTGAGTTCCCCATCCTTCTGAATGGTTGAACTCCCCAACGTTCTATTACAGGTTTCCCATGCCCTTTCTTTAAAGATGCTCAAAGTTGGGAACTCAGAAAAATACCCTTGATGACCACCTCTGTCTTGGCAGAGTGGGTCCAAAGACTTGCACAGTCAGGAGGTCTGAGAGTGCAGAGGGGGGCTTATGGGGGTTCAAGGGCGCCCGTGCGGTTACCTTCCCGGTGCTTGAGCAATGGCTGCTGGGTCGAGAGCAGGCGTGGTTCTCCTTCCTGCGGTGGATCGGGGCCTGGCCTACCTTTCCGGCGCTTGAGCGATTGGTACACTTTTGATATACATAAAATCACATTCATAATAGGGAATTTGCACCTGTACATAATATATCTGGATAATTCTTTTTTTTTTTTACCCCATTCACCTTCCTTTCCTTCAACCCTTCTTCCCTTCTTATTTACAAAAGCTTTGTTTCCCTTTTTCCTTATATTTTCTTTAGTTTTCCTTGTCCCTTCCTTTCCTTCTCCCTTCCCCATCCCTTGTTCCTCTTCCCATTTGAACATTTCTTCCTACTATCATCCATTTTGGTCCTTATTTGTGTTTTTGGTTTTTCACAGAAGAGAAACAATGTGATAGTTAAACATATGTGTCTGATTTATTTGACTTAAAAGGGTGGTCTCAGGGTGCATCCATTTACCTAAAAATGTCTCAAGTTTATCCTTCTTTATAGTGGACTAGTACTACATTGTATATGAAAACATTTTCTTTATCCATCCACCCAATGATAGGCATCTGGGCTATTTCTCTTCTATACAGCAAAAATTACAAATTGTGCTGCTATAAACATGGGTGTTCATATGTTGCTGTGGTATGATACTTCTGACTCTTTTGGGAAGATGCCGAGAAGGGGAATAGCTGGATCAAATGGAACCTCTAATTTCAGTTTTTTGAAGAAGTTCTATCTATACTGATTTTCATATTAGTTTCATCACTTTACACTCACACCAACAGTAGAAAAAGGTTTCTTTTTTTCCACCACCTTGCCAGCATTTATTATTGGTTGATTTTTTTCATTGAGTTTATTGGTACTTTTTAGGTATATAGTATAGTTACATTCGTCATTGGGATCTTGTACCTTTACATGACAGGCCTTGTTTCTTATTTTTTTCCCACACCCCTGCCCTCTCTTCACCCCCTCCAGCCTTTCCTATTTACAAAGACTTTGTTTCCATTTTTTCCTTTTCTCATATTTTTCTTTTCCCTTATTTCCTTTCCCCTACCCTTCTCACTTCCCCTACACCTTTAGCCCTCTTCATATTTCACATTATCACTTATACAATTTGAATCTTATTTACACTTTTAGTTTTTCACACCAGAGAAACTATTCAGTATTTGCATGTGTGTCCTATTTATTTAACTTAAGAGTTTGGTCTTAAGATTTCTTGATAAGGTCATTCCTTTTGGAGTGAGATGGAATCTCAGTGTTGTTTTAATTTGCGTTCTCGAATGACCAGTGATATGAATATTTTTTCATATATTTATTTACCCCTGTTTGTACTTCTTCATCTTAGAAGTGTCTATTCATTTCAGATGTCCATGTTGGATTGGTCCTTTAAGTTTGGGGAGTATATCAGTCAGTGCTTATTAGAGAAACAGATATAATACAAGATATACAAATACATAAGAATTTACAAGATTGGCTTACAGTGGCTGCCCACAGAGTCAGGTGGGGAAGAGTACAAAAGGTCTGTCTGTGCACTGTGGGTCTGAAGATGTAGAGCTCTGTGTAGTGCCCCATGTAAGTCTGTATCTGGAGGTCAGTGAATCTGTGATGGAGGCTGAAGGGTCTGCACTGGAAGCCAGGAGACGATGACCAAGGTGAAAATGAAGACGAGCTCCTCTGAAGACAGAAGCAATCCTACCTTCTTCATTTCCCTGTTACAGCACTCTGACAGTAATCCTCCCTGGGGTGGGTTGTCCACACCCAGAACTATGCTGAGCCAGTTTAGTTGGGTGTAACTCAAATTGGCACAATCAATCATCACAGGAAGTCTGATTTTTTTGAGTTCTTATTTATTCTAGATATTAGTCCTTTATCTGAGGAGTACCTCATACAATTTTTTTCCTGTTCTGTGGGTTGTCTCTTCATTCTGTTGGTGGTTTCTTTTGCTGTGCAAAAGCTCTTTAATATGTTAAGACCCTAGTTGTTGATTTTTTGTAATATTTCCTCTGTGATTGGGCTTTGTTCATAAAGATGTGGCTACATCTATGTCTTTTTTTAAAAAATTGAATTTATTGGTACATTCTAGGTAGACAGTACAGTTACATTCATTACTGGGATCTTGTACCTTTACATGCCATGTCTTGGTTCTCATTTTTTCCCCTTGTCCCCAACCTCCCTTCACCCCCTCCTCCCCTCCCTACCTTCAAACACTTTATACATCTATGTCTTTAAGAGTTTTACCATTTTATGTTCCAGAAAATTAAGTATTTTATTTTAATATTTAGATTTTTGATTAATTTCAATTTTAGTTTAGTGCATGGTGAGAGATATGGGTCTAGATTTAATCCTCAGCATTTGGAAAGCCAGTTTTCCCAGCACCATTTATTAAAGAGGCTGTCTTTCCTTTAGTGAGGGTGTTTGGCCTCTTTGTTAAAGATAAGGTAGCTGAGTGGGATTGGAGTTGTTTCTGCACCTTCTGTTTTGTTCCATTGATCTTCAGGTCTGGGTTTTTTTTCCCCCAATACCATGCTATTTAAAAAAAAAATCATGGTAGCTTTGTAATATGACTTCAAATGTGGATTGTAAAGTCCTCTGCCTTTTCTTTGTTGCCCAAAATTGCTTTTGCTATTCTAGGTCTCTATTGGTTCCATATGAATTTACGATTATTTTCTCTAGTTCTGTGAAGTATGCTATTGGTTTTTTTTTGGCACTGGGGATCAGACTTGGGTTCTTGTGCTTGTGAGGCTGGCAGTGGCACCACTGAGCTAAATCCCTGGCCCTGCTGTTGGTATTTTGATTGAGAATTACATTAAATCTGTATTAATAGTTTTGGAAGTATGGCCTTTTAGGCTATATTAGTTCTGCCTAACTAAAACTGTTAACACAGATTCAGTGTAGTCCTAATGAAAATATCAACAGCATACTTTACAGATTTCATATGGAACCAGAAGAGACCCAGAATAGCAAAAGCAATTTTGGGCAACAAGAGAAAAGCAGGCCTTGTAATACCTTACTTCAAGCCATACTACAGAGGAATAGTGATAAAAATGACATAGTTCTGGAACAAAAACAGGTATGTGAATCAGTGAAACGAATTAGAGGATAAAGAAACTTCTCCAGACACATTCAGCTGTTTGAGTTTTTTTTTTTTAATACTGGGGATCGAACTCAGGTCCTTGTGAGGCAGGTGCTGGAACCACTGAGCTGAATCCCTGGCCCTAGCTATTTGATCTTTGACAAAGGGGCCAAAAGCATATCTTGGAGGAAAGATGGCCTATTTAACAAGTGGTGCCCTTAATTCTCATCATATACTAAATTAAAATGGATCAAAGATTCAAACTTTAAAATAGAAACATAAAACCTGCTGGAAGAAAAAATAGGTAAAACACTTGAAGACATAAGTGTAGGAAAAGATTTTCTAAACAGGACCTCACTTGCACAAGAAATAACAGCAAGAATCAACAAATGAAATTATATCAGAATAAAAAGCTTCCCTGCAGCAAAAGAATCAGTTAGTGAAGAGATAACCTACAGAATAGGAAAAAAATGTTTGCCAGGTACTCCTCAGAGGACTAATATCTAGAATAAATAAAGAACTAAAAACAATTAAACCAACTAAAATTAAAGAGCAAGTCAAGAAATGGGCAAGAGAAATGTACAGACACTTCACAGAGGAAGAAATACAAATGGTCAATACATATGTAAAAAAAAAATTTTCATTGCATTTGGCCACTAGAGAAATGCAAATTAAAACAACCCTAAGATTCCATCTTACTCTGGAAAGAATGGCAATCATTAATAAATAAAAAAATAACACATGCTGTCATATGTGCAGTGAAAAAGGAACCCTTCTTCATTGTTGGTGGGAATGTAAACTAGTACAACCATTTTGGAAATCAGTATGGAGATTTCTCAAATAACTGAAATTAGAAATTCCATATGACCCAGCTATCTCATTCTAAGTATCTTCTCCAAAGAGGTTAAAACATCACACAACAGTGAGACATGAATACCAGTGTTTATAGGAGCACAATTCATGATAGCTAAAATTTTAGAAGCAGCCTGCATATCATTCAACAGATAATTGGATAAAGAAAATATGGTATCTATATATAATGGAATACTACTTTGCTATAAAGAATGACAAATTTGAGGAATTTGTAGGAAATTGAATGCACCTGGAAAGTACAATATTGAGTGAAACAAACCAGACACACAAGGTTAAATACCGTATGATATTTCTTATTTGAGTTAGGCAATAATGGAGGATGGAGAGAAGGGGATAGGGGAATGGATCTCTTGCAATAGGGAAGTGGTCCAAGGGAACACGGGTGAGGAGTAAGGAGAAAGGGAAGGAAAAGTAACTAGAATAATGATACTCCATGTATAAAAACCTAATAACCTCAATGAATGTATATGCTGTAACATGATCTAAGATTAATAATGTCAATAAGAATGAAAACTGGGATAGGGGAATTAGAGGAAGGGGGAGGGAAGGGGGAGGGGATTAAAAAATAAACAGACTGCAATATGTACATGTACCTACTACTCAAGATGATTATAAACTGCATGTATTGCAAACATGTACTAATAAAAAAAATGAAAGAATTGTCAGGTGCCTAATTCAGGGCCTGTCTTCTAATTCATGTGATAATAATGTAATGACATTTTGTGAATTTTCTTGTGCTTTATAATATTTACTTTTTTAATACTTAGACACAACACTATTATCATGTGCTAATGGTTGGTGGAAAAAGTGAGTCATTGTGAGATTACATAAACTATTATATGTAATACCACTAAAGATGGTGGAACCAAGATGCAAATGATACTGAATTTTAAATGAAACTTGTTAAATGAATGGGTCATTTGTTTCCATTCTTTACTCATTTTTCTCTTATTTGCATTTCTTTTTTATTTGTAGAAACTCTTTATTTATTATGAATATTACTTTCTTTCCTAGTCTACATGTTGCAAGTCCTACTTACTTGCCTTTACATTATTTGCTATCTTTTGCTATTCATTTCCTCTTTACCTGAGAAAACCCCCAAAGCAATAGTTAAAAATATGATCCCATATTGTTGTTAAAACTTGTACTTGAGAAAATTGGTGATCATAATTTAGATATACAGAGGAATTATGATGTGTATAATATTGAATCTCACGAAGTTAATCTAAAAATGAAAAACATCCACAAGGGAATTAGTTGCTTTGTTCATACCGAGGTACTTTAAAATTACAATACCCCTTTAGGCATATTTATAATTGGAAAAGGAGTTGGGATTTTCATATTTATTAGATTGACATTTGGGAAAATGAATTTTTACTTGATTGGTAACATATGAATCCTAATCAGTGAAGTGGCTCTGGGCTAGGGGAACTATAGTGACTTCCTTTTCTCATTTTGTTTCCATGTTTTGAAAAGCCCTTTGTGATCCTATACTTTCTAATCCTGCAGAACTGAGTCTCATCTCATTCTCCCTGAGGTCTCTAACTTTTTTTGACTCCTTGAAGAATTTCTTCAAGAGGCTCCATGACAGACTTTTTTCTTGTGGTCAGAGTTCCAAATTTGTTGGCTATTCATTTTTTCTCAGGAATGTGACCATATTTCTAGCCTAAGAAACCCAATCAGAATTGATCTAAGCCTGGGCTAGGTTCTCAAATTTTAGCACACATCAGAAGCACACAGATTACTGTTCTCCACTCCTGTGTATCTCATTCAGTAGGTCTTGGGTGGGGTGTTTGGATGAAGTTTTCAGACAGTACTGATGACTGTGGTCTATAGATCAAACTTTGAAAACCGTTGATCTAAGCTAGTCATGATCATCCAATATCTCTTCCTATGATTGGTTCAGGTACAGACAAGGTGTTCCAAGTCTGACCAATGGGACTTGCAGGAAGTTTTCTGGAGGGGGTCTGTAGAAGGGTTGTCTCATCACTAAAAACAAATGCCTCCTTCTTTACCAGATATTATCTCTGTCTTCTGTACTCTATGGAGGTTCTGTAGTCATCTTGGGAGCAGAATGAAAAATGTTGTTGTACTGAGGATTGCAAGGTGAGTGAAAGAGTGGAGAGGCTCTTAGTCCTTGATGATGTCATTGTGCCACGAAGGAACCAACCCAGGAACATGCTTAACCTTGGCCTTTTCTGTAGAGTTAATCATAAACTCTTTGTTGAGTTTTATAGATAGGTAATTTTAAATACTGAATAGCATAATATTTATAAAATGTAGATAGCAATAATATACGAGCACTCATTCACAAAGAGCTCAGCTAAAGAACATGTTATCATTCATTACCTTTGGGTTTCCCAAAGGCCACTTGAGAAATGCCTGTCCTTTCTAATCCTGTTAAACTGAGTCACATCTCACTTCCTCCAGGCCTCTAACCCTCCCTGGGTGTTAAAGGTAAAAGAAAGCCTGCCTTCTACCCACTACCCCCAGCAAAATTTTCTTTTCCATGAATTTTGTGTATGTCATTTCCTAGATTAAAAAACTATATCTTTTACCATCTGTCTGCATTCTTAAAAGGATGCATGTATTACTTAGTTTGGCTTGGTCTTTGATTTTATATAAATGGAATCATACCACATGTATTTTTAAGCTTATTTGTCTTTATCATTATGTTCCTCATTTTCATTCATGCTCTTATTGTTGAAACTTATTCACTTTCACTGAATAAAAGCTAGACCAAAGCCTGGCTATTCTGTTAATGGATACTTTTGTTGATTCTAGAGTTTTCTATTTATTTTCTTCCCTTCTTTCTGCAGTGCTGAGGATTGAACCCAGGGCCTTTTGCACATGAGAGACAAGTGCTCTATCAAGGAGCTACCCCCAACTCTATGATTTTTTTTAATGGAGTACATGTGGAAGTATTTCTCTAGGGCAGGGATGTGCTTTACAAAGTGTTTAGCCACAAGTGGGTGTCAGGAGTGTGGAGGTTCTGTCTACTCCTGGCCTTATGGCTGGGCTGGGCCTGGGCAGAGAAGGGAGCACATTTTCACATATTTATTAGCTATTTGGCTTCCCTCTCTATGAAGTATTTGTTAAATTTTTGTATTCTATTAGATGTTTTTGTATTAGAGTATGCAAGTTTTACTTAATGATATTTAGGAATTCTTTATGTAACTAAGATTGAATCCTTTCATAGTTAAGAGTTACACATATCAGTTAGTTTAAATTCACTTTTGACTTATTTTATTTTGTCTTGTGTTGAATAAAATTTCTAAATTTTAAATTACTGAGTGGTGTGGTTTATGTTTAGACATCCTCCCAAAACCTCATGTGGTCATAGGTGCCCTCTTCAAAGGTGGCTGGACCTAGAGTGTGTGATTCTGGGATCAAGGGTGTGTGGTTACTATATTAGTGCACTGATTTGTTTGGCATAGTTCTGTGCATGGATAATCACTCACAGGTAAAAATACTAAATCTATATTTAATATTGCAAATATACTTATGCATGAGCAAGAGAAGGATTCATAGTGAGAATCTATAGCTGCAAAAGCCAAAAATGATTTACAAAAATTGTTAAATTTTAAAAAATATTTGAAAATATGTACTTCTTGTTGTAGACTGCCACTGTACAAACAAATATAAACATTGCTTCCTGAGTAGATGAAAAAGTAGGGCCAGAGATTTAGCTCCGTAGTGCCATGCCTGTTTTGAAAGTGCAAGGTCCTAAGTTCAATCCCCAGTACCCCCCCACAAAAAAGGAGACATATGAGATTTGAAAAGTCTAGTCATTTCTCTCTCAACAGATATTAATGGTAATGTCTTAAATCTAAGACATGCTGAAAGGACTATCATATTTTAAAGAAACAATCATTGTTGCTAAGGGCTTTTGAAAAATTAAAAAATTATGTAGCATATTAACCACTTATTTTGTACAATACACTGATAGACTTTTTATTATTTAAAAATTACAATAAGCTATAAGTATGAAAGATGCAAAATTCTTTTTTTTCTATTTCATGAAAGATTTTATTTTATTTTTTTCCTCATTGAGTTTATTGGTACATTTTAGGTATACAGTACAGTTGCATTCACTATTGGGATCTTGTGCCTTTATATAAATGACAGGTCTTGGTTCTCATTTTTTCCCCTTATCCCTGCCCTCCCCCTCCTCCCCTCACCATTTACAAACATTTTATTTCCATTTTTTCATTTTCTCCCATTTTTTTCTTTCCCTTATTACCTTTCCCCTACCCTTCCCACTTTCCCTACACCTTTAGCCCTTTTCTTCCCATTTCACATTGTCAGTTATCTCGTTAGGATCTTATGTACTATTATAGTCTATTCACACCAGAGAAACTGTTCAGTATTTACACATGTGGAATTGCAGTGTTGTTTTCATCTGCATCTCTCGAATGATCAGTGATGTGAAACATTTTTTCATATATTTACTTGCTGCTTTTACTTCTTTGTCTGAGAAATGTCTGTTCATTTCAGATGCCCATTTTTTTCAGGTCCTTGTATTTGTGGGGGCGCTATTTTTGAGTTCTTTATATATTCTAGATAATAGTCCTTTGTCTGAGGAGCAGCTGGTAAAAATTTTTTCCCACATTGTAGGTGGTCTCTTAGTTCTGTTGATGGTTTCTTTTGCAGTGCAGAAGCTTCTTAATAAGATGAGATTCCAGTTGTTGATTTTTTCTGCTAGTTCCCGTGCTACTGAGTATTTGTTTATAAAGTCTTTTCCTATGCCAATGTCTTCCAGAGTTCTGCCTAACTTATCTTCCAGCAAGTTTAGTGTTTCTTTTTTAAAGAAAATATGATGTGTATACACAATGGAATATTACAGAGCCATAAAGGAAAATGAAATCATGTCATTTGCAGGGAAGTGGATGAAAGTTGAGACTGTAATGCTAAGTAAGTTAGACACAGAAAGTTACATATCACATGATTTCTCTTTTTTCTTTTCTTATATTTATTCCATTTCCCTCTTTGATTTCCCCTACCCCTCTTACTTTTTCTTGCTTTATTACACTGGCTAGGATATCAGCCACTGTTGAATCAGAGTGGAAATGGTAGACATTCTTATCTTGTTTCTAAGCTTAATGTGCATGCTTTTCATGTACATTAAGCTTAGAAATGTAGAGGTTGCCATAGATTTTTATGGATACCCTCTACTATGTTAGGAATTTTGTCCTGCTAAGAGTTGTTACTATGAGCTTTATGAAATATTTCTTTCTACATTTTATGGGGTTATCAGATATATTCTTCCCATTAATCTGTAATGAGTTGAATCATACTTTTAATTTTCTAGCATTCAATTAACTTTTCAATCCTGGAGTAAAAACAATTTGTGATTTATTTTTCTTTTTCTGCATTGTTCTATTGTTAACTAATACCTCCTTTCAGATATTTGCATGTGTTCCTGAGAATTTTGGACGATTGCTTTTGTTTCTCCTCTGCCCCTTGCCAAGTTTTGGAATCAAGGTATTGTTTAGACTCACAATGAAGTGAGTTGACTTGTATCAGTCCAGTTCCTGCCCCCGTAGCCCATGGCAAATGTGATAATTTTTAAATGGTAAATGATGATTTTAGTTAAGTGGCAGGAGCCCCTGTCCACTTTTCTTAGCTGACTGGTTCCCTTATTGAGGCCAAGCCATTCAGTGTGGCTTCCAGGCAGTTGTGAAATTTATTTAAGAACCTAGGGAGATGCTGCAAGAAGGAGGCCTTTATGTCTTCATCTGTTTTTTTTTTTTTTTCCTCAGTAGAGTCCAAGAGGAGCTTTGAGAGAAACCTGGAATCTCAGGGCTACACAACTTTTTATTACTCTGCCACCTGCTTTGCCCTTAACCAAATATGAAAATTGATAATTCAAATAAGTCTTGATAATGTCACCATTTTTCCTAATTTACTTATACATTTGGTACATAGTCAATAATATTTGATAATATTCATTTCACTAACTGTTGCACTATTGCTGTTCATTTATTATTTTTTATTTTATTGAGTTTATTGGTACATTTTAGGTATACAGTACAGTTACATTCATTATTGGGATGTTGTACCTTTACATGTCAGATGGTCTTGGTTCTCATTTTATTGCTGTTCATTTAAAATCAAATTTATCCAGCCGGGTGTGGTGGTGCATGCCTGTAATTCCAGCACTTGGGAGGCTGAGGCAGGAGGATTGCTATGAGTTCAAGACCAGTCTGAGCTACATAGTGAGTTCCAGGTCAGTCTCAGCTACATAGTGAGACCCTGTCTCAAAACCCCCTTCCCCCCAAAATCAAATTTATCTGTATTGTAAAGGTTTACTCTATTTTTGTGAAACCCCAATGCCAGAAACCATTAGAACTTTCTATTGTGAAAAAAAAAACCAAACATTTTCATTGTGCTTGTTCCCACTTCAAATCTGACTTTCAAATCTGTTCCAGAGGTACTATGGGAACCTTCTAGAGTTGTGCCTGGGTCACATAATTAGAAAGTTTTGCTCATTTTGATGCTTTTGTTATTTTTTTCACAAAATTTGAAAGGTGGGAGAAATGCTTCATAGGGGAAAACAATATGGTAATTTTATTTTCTCTTCATTAGACAATGTAATATATTTTTATCCTTTAAAGTATAAATGCCTCAAATTGCCAATCATAAAAAATAAATTTGTGTTGAAGTAGATGATAATGTAAAATTCCAAAGCTGAGCTTTGCTCCAGTTCTCTTAGGATAATCAGATTGTATGAATATTTTCTAAACAATTTAGAGTTCATTAGAAGTCACATATATTAAACTAATTTGGATTTTCTATGATTGTCACTCAAACTTATTTACTAATTTATTTTTCTAAATCTCCACTCAGTCTTTTTCCTTATGTTGGTCCCATAAGAAATCATTTTGCTATTAGCCTGGAAACATTCCCAAAACACAACTGTGGTAACAGTCTTCAGCCTGGCCTCAAGAGGGACATCAGATGTCAGTTTAAATGTGACTTTTATGCTCTTGGTCCCACATCTGAAAGTGGGGATGCAATGTGTCTCTGAAAGGAGATGCTGAATAGAAGTGTGCTATCTCCGTCAGCTCCTCTGGGGAAGTGCAATCTAAAAGCCATCAGTGGACTCTTGGGCACTGCCTTTAATCTGGGGCTCTTTTTGGAAGTCCTGCAATATGACGGACTAACCAGTTTGAAGGAAGCAAATGATAATCATGCATCAGCCAGCTGCATGAGCAGCTCTCGTTTGGGGATTTAAAAACACTTTGCAAAACACAAGTCATTAATCTTCACAGTGGCCCTCTGGACTCATAAACAGCCATCCCTACCCATCTTTGCTACTGGGAAATCTGGACTTATAAAGGCATAGTGCAGGGCTGCAGCCAGGGTCCAAGGTGACTCCTGGAATCCAAATGGAATCAGCCATCATGGTCTGGAGTTGATGTTGTAAGTAAGGCAGTATGTCGTGAGGAAATGTGGTTGCTGGGATGGGCCCATATTTGTGTCTGTGAGAGTGATGATTCTATTTTTTTTGCATTAAATTTATTGTTACTTTTTAGGTATACAGTATAGTTACATTCATCATTGGGATCATGTACCTTTACATGATGTATATTGGTTCTTATTTTTTCCCCATACCCCTGCCCTCCCTTTACACCCTCCACCATTCCCTATTTACAAAGACTTTGTTTCCATTTTTCCTTTTCTCATATTTTTTTCTTTTCCCTTCTTTCCTCTCCCCTACTCCTCCTACTTCCCCTACTCCTTTAGACCATTTCTTCCTATTTCACATTATCAATTATATAATTTGAACCTTATTTACACTTTTAGTTGTTCACACCAGAGAAACTATTCGGTATTTACATGTGTCCTATTTATTTCATGTAAGAGTATGGCTCAATATGTATCCATTTAGTTACAAATAATTCTAGTTTCTCATTCTTTACGGATGAATAGTACTCCATTTTATTGAATAACCACATCTTCTTTATCCAATGTCCAACTGATGGACAATTAGGCTGTTTCCAAGTTTTAGCTATTACAAACTGTGCCACTATAAACATGGGTGAGCATATATTGCTCTGGAGGCTTCTTTTAACTCTTTTGGAAAGATACCCAGCAGAGGGATAGCTGGGTCAAATGGGACCTCTAATCCTAGTTTTTTGAGGTATCTCCATATTAATTTCCACAGTAGTTACACCAGTCTGCACTCTCACCAATAATGAGGAATGGTTCCTTTCTCCCCACAACCCTGCCAGTATTTGTTATTGGGTGATTTCTTGGTAGAAGCCATTCTTTCTGGAGTGAGATGGAATCTCTGTTGTTTTCAATTGCATTTCTCAAATGACCAGTGATGTTGAACATTTTTTCATATATTTATTTGCTGCTTTTACTTGTTTGTGTTGAGAAATGTCTGTTCATTTCAGATGCTCATTTTTGAATTGAGTCTTTATATTTGGGGGATCTGATTTTTTTGAGTTCTTTATATATTTTAGTAATAGACCTCTGTCTGAGGAATAGCTGGTACAAAATTTTTCCCGCATTGTAGGTTGTCTCTTAGCTCTCTGTTGGTGGTTTCTCTTGTAGTGTAGAAGCTTTTTTAAAATATGAGATCCCAGTTGTTGATTCTTTGTGCTAATTCCCATGCTGCTGAGGATTTGTTCAGAAAGTCTTTTCCTATGGCAATGTCTTTGAGAGTTCTGCCTAACTTATCTTCCAGCAAGTTTTGTGTTTCTGTTTTAATATTTAGTTCTTTAATCCCCTTGAATTATAGCTTAGTGCATGGTGAAAGATAGTGGTCTAGTTTTAATCTTTGGCAGGTTGAAATCCAGTTTTTCTTATACCATTTATCCTATACTGAGGTGGTTGGCTCCTCTGTCAAAGATGAGGTAGCTGAGTGCATCTGGAGTTGTTTCTGCATCTTCTAATCTATTCCACTGATGCTCGGGTCTGTTTCTTTTCCAGTATCATGCTGTTTTTTTATCACAGTGGCTTTGTAATATAGTTTCATACAGTATAGATTTTGCTTCTTAATCTATTCTGCCATTCTATTTTTTTGATTGGTGAATTGAGGCCATTAACATCGAAGGATATAACTGATATATATTGACTTATCATTGTCATATTATTGTCCTGTTTTGGCCCTTTTTAATTTTTCTGAAATGAACAGACATTTCTCAGACAAAGAAGTAAAAGCAGCAAGTAAATATATGAAAAAATGTTCCACATCACTGGTCATTCAAGAGATGCAGATGAAAACAACACTGAGATTGCACCTCATCCACAAAGAATGGCTGCTATCAAGAAATCAACCAATAACAAATGTTGTTGGGGTTGTGGGGAGAAAGGAACCCTTATCCACTGTTGGTGGGAGTGCAGACTGGTGCAACCACTATGGAAATAAATATGGAGATATCTGAAAGAAGTAGGATTAGAGGCTACATTTGACCCAGCCATCCCTCTTCTGGGTATCTTTCCAAATGAATTAAAAGAATCACATCACTGCGATATATGCACACCTATGTTTATAGCGGCACAGTTTGTAATAGCTAAAACTTGGAAACAGCCCATTTGCCCATCCATTGGAAACTGGATAAATAAGATGTGGTTTTTCTGTAAAATGGAATATTACTCATCCATAAAGAATGATAAATTAGAGTCATTCATAGGAAAATGGATACATATTGAGGATATACTCATAAGTGAAATAAATAAGTCACACATATATAAATACTGAATAGTTTCTCTGGTGTGAAAAACTATAAAGGTACATAAGATCCTAATGATGTAATTGACAATGTGAAATAGGAAGAAAAGGGCTAAAGGTGTAGGGGAAGTGGTAAGGTTAGGGGAAAGGTAGTAAGGGAAAAGAAGAAAAACCACGACAAAATGAAAAAATGGAAATAAAGTATTTGTAAATAGGGAAGGAAGTGGGGGGTGAAGGGAGGGCAGGGATAAGGGCAAAAAATGAGAACCAAGATCTGTCATGTAAAGGTATAAGGTCCCAATAATGAATGTGACTGTGCTGTATACCTAAAATGTACCAATAAACTCAATGAGAAAAAAAAAGATATGTGTCTAGTTTTAATCTTTGGCATATAGAAAGACAATTTTTCCAGCACCATTTATTAAAGAGACCACCTTTCTTGTGTAGTGTGTGTGTGTGTTTTTTTTTTATCATGGCTAATTGGAGTTCTATATGCCTCATTTGTTTGTGTGTCAAATTTCTTTCGCCCTGCTTGAGAAGGTTTCCTCCATTACTTCTGTGAACAGTTTTTTTTTGTCATATGCTCTATTTTTGCTTTTTAAAAACTCCAATTAATCTTATGTTAATCTTCTTTGCATCATTTGGTAGCTGTTGGATTGACTTTTTATGGTCCTCCATGCTATTTTTTTTTAAAGTAGGAAAAATTTATTAAGGGAAAGAAAGCTTCTGTCTAAGAGAGACAGAAGGGGGACTGGAAAGTGGGTTGCCCACTTACCCCACTTTTCAAAGATGTTTGGTACAGCAAAGCCATGTGGTGAGGCAGGTATAAAGTGGGACAAAACTATAAGACCCAATGGAAAATTTCAAGGTGGCCATGAAGTTGGGCAAAACCATGACCAACCAATAAGATTACACGTACAGTCACCCAAGTTCTACTGATTAAATGGGGGTCAAGCGGGGGAGCAAGACATGTAGCAAGCATACAAGGATAATTCAATAAGGGCAGGTAGGGGTCAGAGATATTTCCTGGAAAGTCTGGGTTAAGACCTTGGCCCCTCACCAGGTGATTGATACCTATTTAGAATATCAATTATTGCTATTTATCCCTAAGGAAAGCACAAGGGTATAGTAGTTTCTCTCATTTTCCAATTCTGGCCTTTAGTGAATGTGTCTTGATTGTCCTCCATGTTGGCTCCTTTGCTGTGTTGGCACCTTGAGGGTGGCTGTGTCTAACTGCCTACCAGATATCTAATTAACTTAACCTATCTGCAATATTCCACCCTCTGAAGAAGTACCCTTAACTGGTATGAGGGGGCAAAGGGCAAAGATAGCTTTGGCTATTTCCAGCTGAAGAGGGTTGTAGTTGTGATCAGCAGTTAGAGTTACTCTACAGAGGGTCTATGTAAAGGCCTTCAGTAGGTGCCAGGCAATATTATCTTGGTAGCTACATAGCTTTTAAGTCTGGAGGAGACAAAGCCAAAGAAACAGTTAAGTTCATGGGCCAAATTATAAGGTCAGCAGGATTGCTATGGATATGGCCCATAAAGAGGATAAGGAAGGGAATTCAGAATCAAACATAGAAATATTGTGTAGTTTAGCAATTATGAGCTGTTTATAAGGTCAATCTGGTAGATCCTGGTAAAAGAAGTCTAGCACAATTGTTATTGGTTACATTTGTATGACTGCTTGGAGTTTGGCAGCCTCTAGGCAAGAATAAAAAAATCTTTTAAGAAATTAGAGTATGCATAATCTAAGCATGAGCACACTAGAAGGGAAGTGCAGGTTGGGGAGAAAGTAACACTTAGAAATTGAAATAGTGATTGAAACTGTTGGACTTAAGATTCTTTCATTGATAGGTTATCTATAAGTCTAATACTTTGTCATAAGTCTCTCTAGTTTTAGCTGTAAGAAGATAAGAGACAATTTGAAGAACAGATTTTGCCAAGAAATCTCTAGCTGAGCTCTATATAGATTTTACCATGTTTTTTTTCCTAATGATCCATAACCATGGTAGCTCTACTAGTAGAGCTGGAAACTGCCAGAAGGGGTCAGTGACTGGAGACCTTTTTATATCTAGCTTTATTACTATGGCATTATTTTATACCTCTTTTGGTTATTCTTTTTTTTTTCTTTTAATTGAGTTTGTTTGTGCAATCTAGGTATACAGTACAATTACATTCATTATTGGGATTCTGTACCTTTACATGACAGGTCTTGATTCTCATTTTTCCCCTTGTCCCTGCCCTCCCTTCACCCCCCCTCCCCTCCCCATTTACAAACACTTTATTTCCATTTTTTCAGTTTCTCATATTTTTTCCTCTCCCTTATTACCTTTTCCCCACCCTTCCCACTTTCCCTACACCTTAGCCCTTTACTTTCTATTTCACATTATTAATTATCTCATTAGGATCTTGTGTACTATTATAGTTTTTCACACCAGAGAAACTATTCGATATTTCAGTTAAAGAAATCTCTGTATGAACATTAAAAATAGGGAATCCTAAAATAAAACTAAAAAGGAAAGTAAAATGGCAATGATGTAAAATTAAAAATAATCCTTAATTCTGATGATGAAAATGGTCCTTGAACATATTTAAATTGCTTCTTGCTCTTGTAGTCTTACATTATTCATTTTTTCATTATTTAGAGAATACTTCATTAGTTTCTGTAATCAAACCCGCATAGATATGACCTTACATATTTAATACAGTGTGTTACCCCTGTACAAATGGAAAAAAAAATTAACATTTCTAGACCAATATAGCTGTTAATTTCTGTACAATGCCAACTCAACACAGTAAATTGGTTTAACTTTTTCCAAAGTTGACAACACTGTTAAAGTTTCCAAAAATTCAAATTATATATATATGTATGTATATGTATATGTATATATATAT
>NW_022900944.1:17691537-17710597 GCF_012274545.1 Fukomys damarensis
GCTTCTTGCTTCTTAATCCATTTTGCCAGTCTATTTCTCTTGATTGGTGAGTTGAGGCCATTGACATTGCTGCTTATAACTGATATGCACTGACTTATTATTGTCCTGCTTTGCCTTTTGTTGACTATTTTTACTTTTTAACCTTCTCCTTTTAGTTTCTTGCCTTGCCTATTTGATTTGCTCTGTTGGGCCTCGTGGTGTTGTTACCTTCATTGTGTTTTTCTAGGATCTTGTTTAGAATTGCTTGTAGTGCTGGTTTGGTATTCATGTAGTTTCTCAGGTGTTCTTTGTCTTGGAAGTATCTTATTTCCCCATCCATTTTGAAGGAGAGTTTTGCTGGATACATCAACCTAGGTTGGAGGTTGTTCTCTTTTAGTACTTGAAATACCTCACTCCAGGCTCTCCTTGCCCTAAGGGTTTGTGTTGAAAAGTTTGCTGTGATTCTGATGGGCTTTCCTTTGTATGTGATTTGTTTCTTTTCTCTAACTGCTTGTAGTATTTTGTTCTTCTGTAGGGTTTCTGGGATCTTGATTATTATATGTCTAGGTGTAGATTTTTTTTTATTGTAGCTAGTTGGGGTCCTATATGCCTCACTTATCTGAATGTCAAATTCTTCCCCTCGGTTTGGGAAATTTTCTATCATTAATTCTGTGAACAGTTTTTTAAAATCATTTGTATTTTCTCCTGCTACTTCACGGATTCCTATCAGTCTTATGTTATTCTTCTTTGCATCATCTAGGAGTTGTTGGATTGATTTCTCATGATCCTCTACTGTTTTTAAGAGACCTCTCTTTTCACGGTCACTGACTGCAATCTTATCTTCTATATCTGAGAGTCTATCTTCGCATTCTTTTATTCTGTTGTGTAAACTTTCAATAGAGTGTTTAATCTCCTGGATATCTGTTTGAATCTGTTTTATGGATTCCATTTCTTTCCTATGTTGGGCATTTATTGTTTCCATTTATTTCTTATTCTGGGCCTTCATGGCTTCTATCGTGGTGCTGAGCTCATCTATTTTTTTGTCAGTTTCTGTTCTACAGTCTCGAATCACAACTTTCATTTTGCTCACCATCTCTATGGTTATCTGGGAAATTATTTCTGTTTTGAATTTTTCCAGAGCCTGATTGATCTGTTTTGTTACTTCCTGTGCTTTGAGTTCAGGGTGTCCTGGTGGTTCACTATCGGCCTTTTCATCCTCATTTGTCCTACTGTTTGCCATTGGTGAACTGGAAGTCTTTCTTTGTGTCTTGCTTAAGTGTTTTCTCATTTTTATTTTTGTTGTTGGTTTAATCTCTGGGTTATCACCCAAATCTTCTTGATATAGTTGTGCCCTAGCTTCTGGGTCTCTAACAGCCCACAGACATTCTCATCTTCATAACATCAGAGAAAACAGCTCATCAAATCAACCACAATCCTTTATCCCAACTGATAATCAACAACACAATATGATCAAGCACAACTTGGAAACTGACCACCTGTGGTAATCACTAGTCTTATCACCCTTAAACCATTTGAATTAAATTGAAATCAAGAAGCAGTCCAAAACATGTCTGCAGTGAACAAACTTTTCAATATAGTATATTTACCATGTAGGATGGGGGCTCAGACAGAGCTAGGATGCAAGACCCCTGATCTCAGTTAGCTGATGGCTGAACCCATGATGCAGACTGACCTCGGGCTGCAAGACCCAGATTGAGTTCCCCAACCTTCTGAACGGTTGAACTCCACACCATTCTACTACAGGTTTCCCACGCCCTTTCTTTAAAGATGTTCAAAGTTGGGAACTCAGAAAAATACCCTTTATGACCACCTCTGCCTCTGCAGAGTGGGTCCAAAGACTGGCACAATCAGGAGGTCTGAGAGTGCGCATGGGGGGGGAGTTAGGGGAGTTGTGGGGGTTCAGGGGTTAGCTATCTTTCTGGCGCTGGAGCAATGGTGGCTCCTGGTGGGACAGGGTGTGGCTATCCTTCCTGCGGTGGTGGATTGGGGCCCAGGCAGCCTTCCTGATGCTGGAGCAATGGTGGCTCCTGGCCTGGTTAATCTTTTTTTCTGGGTGTCTAAGACCAAGTTAAAGTGAGACCTGTGTCAGTCAACATGAATCTTTTGTAATCAAGGTCAGATAAGTCTCTTCAGGAAATATCATGCATAGAGCCTCTCAGCTCCTCTGTCAGTGTCAGCTGTCAGGATGGGTCATGGCCTTGCTTGACCATGTTGCTTTCAGTGAAAACACCCCATACTATTTTTAAGAAATCTTTTTTTTCATGATTGCTAACTGCAATCTTCTCATCTGTATCTGATATTCTGTCCTCATATTGGCTCATTCTGCTTTGTATACTTTCAATGGAATTTTTAATCTCTTTGATACCTGTTTGAACCTGTTTCATGGATTCCATTTCTTTTCTATGTTGGGCACTCATGGTTTCTGTCATTTTCCTCAATTTTTAAAAAAAATCTGTATCTGCTCTAAAGTCACCAACCATGTCTTTTATTATGGTCACCATCTCTGTTGTTATCTGAGAAACTACTTTTGATTTGATTTTTTTCTAGAGCCTTGATCATTTACTTTGTTACTTCTGCTGTTACCACTTCAGAGAGTTTAGGTGGGTGGGTTTTGAGTTGTTCCACCTCATTGACCCCTAGGTTTACTTTTGGTGAGCTGGAAGTCTGATGTTGCATCTTATGTGTTTTCTCATTTTCTATTTTTTAAAGTTTAATTTTTGGGTTAATGCTTATGACAGGTAGCTTTATTGTTAGTATTGAGAACCCTTAGGAAGTGACTGCATCTTGAAGATGTCTTTCAGGTGTACTGGCTTTTGAGTTTTGAGTCTGTTGCAAGACCCTTCCTCTTCAATTTATTGGGGCTTGGAAGTTTCTGCCTATTTGACATAGCCCCTTGTTCTTTGGCATTAGCCTGTAGTATTATTTATGACTCTTAGGTAATCTCAGTCTTGGTGTATCAGGAAGAACAACTGATTAGAACAGTTTTGTCATCATAGCTAAAGTAGTGCAATCAGCAATAACAGTATCATCAAACAGCCTAGAAAATGACAAACTGTGGTAATTATCATTTTGACACCTTTATGAACTATATATACACTTAAAGGTGTCAAATTAATAATTACTACAGTTCATTATCATGGCCATATAACAAAATCTAAAACAAACCAGAAAATTGTATATGGTAAATATGACCTCAACATGGTGATTTTACCCTCAGGAGAAAATTTAAAAGAGGTTTGGGGAAAATAGAGAAGTAGAAGAGGAGGTGATTAGAAGCAAGGATGGAGGACAAAGGAAGATTTTGTAAACTTTATGTAAACTGGTGAAGAAGACAGAGGGAAAGAGAGACACTCATAAAAACAAGAACAAATAATCCAGAAAAACAAAACAAAACACAACAAAAACAAAAACAAAACAGGAAAAGAAAAAAATGTCCACTTTAGGGTATATCTCTGCTGTCACTGTTAGAGTGGGCAGACAGAGCCCAGGTCCATGTTGATTAATCCCAGCAAGCCAGCCATAGATTTATGGTGGGTTAGTGGATAATCCCAGCAAGTCTGCACCTTTAGTTCCACTGAAGTTCAGGTTGTTTTCTAGGTATGAGGCTAGAACCAGATTTGTTCAGCCCGCAACACTCTGTTTGCCTCCTGCTGACTTGAACTCAGTTTCTTGACCTCTTGCTTGGTGGAACTTGATTCTTCCTTACCTTGACACTGGGAGACACTAGGATGGAGCGAGCCTTCAGCTGTTCTGAGTTCTGAGCTCAGTCAGCCACTTTCCAATCTTGCTATCAGCCAATTTCCCTCTCCAACCTGAACAACTCACCAGCCACTGCAGTCTGCTGCATCCACTGCTATATTCCACTGGTACATTTCTTCATGGAAGCCTCTGTGGTCACCAGTAGTCATCACATGTTTGCAGGTTCAAGCTGCACCTTCCATACAGTGAGTCAAGGCTGAGGGAGAAAAGGAGGCTTGCCACCTCCTTCTTCTATGTTGAAGTCTGTCTCTTTGCTGCCCCTGTGGATTCAATTCTCACTTCAGATCCTTCCTGGGTCCCAAGGACCCACTTCCCTCCTTCTCTTCCTCAAGTTGTTATTTTCCAGCATCTGGACATCAAATCTCCAAGCGACTCCATATTTTGTTTTTTGTCAGAAGTGTTTCTGATTTCACATTTAGTTCTTTGATTCATTTTGATTTTAGTTTAATACATGCTGAGAGATATAGGTGAAGATTCATTCTTCTTCATGTGGACAGTCTGTTTTTCCACACCATTTATTAAAGAGATTCTCTTTCCTTTTCAATGTTTTTGACCCCTTTGTCAAAGAAAAATAGTTGAATGTTCTTGGGATTATTTCTGCATCTTCTATTCTGTTCCATTGACCGTATTGTCTGTTTTTGTGCCAGTACCATTATGATTTTTCTCTTTGTTTTTTCTTTTAGTCACAGTAGGTTTATAATACAGCTTCAAGTCTGAGATTATGATGCCTCCCATGATGGCTTTTGACATTTTGGATCTCTTCTGCTTCCATGTAAATTTTGGGATTGTTTTCTCTAGTTCTGTGAAAAAAAATTTGGTATTTTGATTGGGATTGTGCTAATTCTGTATATCAAATTTGGAAGAATGGCCATTTTGATTATATTGGTTTTGCCTATCTAGGAACAGGAGATATCTTTTTCTAATATCCATTATCTGATGTTTTCTTTGATTTCCTTTTCCTGAGCCTTGTAGTTTTCACTGTAGAGGTCTTTAACTTTCTTAGGTTAATTCCTAAGTATTTAATTTTTCTAGGTGCTAATTTGAGTGATATTATTTTCCTAATTTCTTTTTTAGTGGATTCATTATTGATGTATAGAAGCACTATCGATTTTTCTGTGTTAATTTCACATCCTGCTACATTGTTGGTTTATTGATTTTAGCAATCCAGTTAAAAATTCTTGGTAGAATTTTTTGGTTTTTCTATGCAGAAGATCATGATTATGCAAATAATGATAATTTTACTTGTACTTTTTCTCTCTCTATGTAAATTACTTTTATTTTTTTTCCTTGCCTAGTTGTTCTTGCTAATGTTTTGAGTATTATGTTAAACAGAAGTGGTGGTAGTGGATATCCTTGTCTTGTTCCTGATTTTAGAGGGGAAATTTTCAGTTTTCCCTTATTTAGTATGATGTTGGCAATAGACTTGTCATAAACACCTTTTATCAGATTGAGATAAGGTCATTGTATATCTATTTTGTTCAGTCTTTTTATTATAAAAAGTGGTTGAATTTTGTCAAAGTCTTTTTATGCACCCATTTAGGTGATCAAGTGATTTTTGTTTTTGCTTCTGTTTATGTAATGTATTGAATTTATTAATCTGTATATGTTGAATCATCCTTGCATCCCTGAGATGAAGCCTACTTGGTATAGACAAACTCTTAATCTACCATTTCCCTTAGTTTTCTCTCAAAGGATTTAAGATACCCCTCAATGCTGTGTAATTAAAGAAGTTTGATGTAGGTGGAAAATGAAGCAAGAGAAAAAAATAGAAAATGGGACTGATTTTAATACATAAAAGATATGCTATGAAATTCTGTATACTTTCTAGAAGACAGCTAAATTTTTCTGAGAAAAGGAACATTAGTACAATATTCAATAGTTTCGCATAAAGTTTTGATAGAAATGTAAATAAGAATAGAAGTCCCTGTGGGAAGGAGCTTCTTCTTTCTCTTCTCCCTCCCCAGTTTGTAGCATGGAAAGTCAGAGTCAGGTGCATGTCTAGTGAGAATGCATGAAGACTGAGACCTGGTGTGTCATTGTCAGCCATTTTCCTAATTCTGTTAGGTAGAAGGAAGGCCGAAGCAATTAAAAACATCTCTCAGATCACAATTCTGTGAATCTTTTAAAAAGCACACATGAGCCAGGCTTGGTGGCACACACCTGTAATCCCAGCACTCAGGATACTGAGTCAGGAGGATCCCTGTAAGTTCACAGCCAGTGGTACTACATAGTGAGTTCAGGACCAGCCTGAACTACAAAGCTAGACACTGTCTCAAAAAACAAAAATCAAATAAACAGACAAAAATAAATAAAAGGCACATATGAAATGTGTTATCATTACATAATTTGTGATGGCAAGAACTGGAAATAAATGCCAAATGAAAAGAATGGAAACTATATTGTAGTTACATATTGTACAGTTAATAGTGGTTTATCCATTTAATGGAATATTAGGTAGTTAGCACTTATTTAGATACTTCTATGAACATTTAAATTTTCAACAACAGCAACAGCATGTTCCTGCCTAAGCAGCTAGCTCTCAGTCCATGGAAACACACTTTTTCCTCCAAATGGGAGACCTAACATCCTATTGGCTGATGTATCTGTTTCTGGAGGCTGGTTTAGTTAAAATGTTTTTAATACATCGTGAATACTTATGTTGTTAGGTGCTTTTCTACCACATACTTTTTAATTACTAAGTAATAGTCTACCATATGATTGTATCATAATTTATTGAATCAAACCTAAATTCAAGCCTTTTCAAATTATTGCTGTTACTAATGATATTATGAATGAGGTCATACCTTAATATTTGAACACATTCTTGAAAGTGTAATTGTGGAATAAAAATGTAGACTTTAACACTTTTGATATGAAATAGTAAATGGGTTTTTAAAATCATTGTATCACCTTCCATAGTCACCAATGATGTGTGAGAATGCACTTTTCTAATACAGGGTTTTTTTTTCTTCTAGGAATTTTGTCAATTTGATAGGCAAAACAGTGTTTTCCTTTAATTCATATACTTTCATTACTAATATATGAAACAGACTTTCACATGCTTATTGTGTATGTATGTATATAAGTATGTAAACTGCTAGTATATACTTCAACTATATTTTTTGACATGTTAAATTTTTTTCTTTATTGTATAATGCAGATTTTTAGTTTGTCACTTGAATTTTAATGTTGCTTGTGCAGCCTTTTGATTTATGTAGTCAGAGTTAGCAGTAGCTTCTTCCATGGTGTCTGTGATGCTTGGTCAGGCCTTTGCCAACTTTAGGGAGATGGAACTTTCCTGAGGGTTGGGGTCATCTGCAGGGGGAGAGGACAGGGAGTAGACAATGAGAGGCTGGCAGAACATGCAGCTGACTCCAGACTCCTGACAAGGGCCTTGGAAATGAGTATTCTCACTTTTTTATTTTACAGATGAAGGAGCAGAAGTCCAGGGAGAATAACAAACAAGATTGAAGTAGCAGATTACAAAGTCTCCTAATAACACCATTATCTGCAAAGGCATCTATTACTTTTGTATAAAAAAATTTAGTAGTGGTGAAAAGGAGAAAAAATAATTCCTTTTGTGTTTTTCTTTTATTCTTATACTGGCCACAACATTGAAATAAGGAATTAAAAATGCCCTGGAAACCTGATTACATCTTTACGCCTAGAATTGATGGCTCTAATTTCTTTTTATTGATTGTATAGCATTTTATTAAAGCTATATGGATGTCATGGTGCTTACCCAAAGCAAACTCACTGCAGGAGCCAGCATCCAGCTGTAACTGTTAACAGTGTCCACAAATTAAACCAGAGGTCCTTGAAACTGAGGCGGGAGAACATGCTGCATAGTGTTCCAGATGGGCACCTTGACTTGTTGACTCAGAGACTAAAAACAAAGAGCAGATACCTAAATATTGCAGAAGTAGGCCTTACATTTCTGAGACAGCATGTGGGGTTGTCAGATTTAACAAATAACACTGTGAAACAGCTGGTTAAATTTGAATTTCAAGTAAATAATGAATAATTTTTAATATAATAATACGTTATGCATTATTTGGGACATATTATAATATAAAATTACTCATTGCTTATATGAAATTGAAATGTAATGAGGCAATTATATTTTATCTGGCAACCCTAGCAAGTGAAACCATACTAAACACTAAGCTCATTTATTGCATGTATTATGTGAGGCTCTATTTTTCCAATTACTGTGATTCAAGAAAAAGTCCACCAAGAATTTCACGTAGATAGGAAAACTGCCAATTAGATGTAGAAATATCATATCAGTTTTCTAGGACTGACGTAATGAAGTAGCACAAACTGCGTGGCTGAAAATAACAGACATTTATTGTGTCACAGCTCTGGAGGATAAAAGTCTAAAATCAAGGTGTCAGCAGGACAATGCTCCCTCTGAAACTGGTACAGAAATCCTCATTTGCCTTCTTTCTTTCCAGTGTTGTGAAGATAATTCATCCTTTCCTTGGTCTTGGGTGCAGCCCTTCAATCTTTACCTCTGTTGTTGCAGGGCAAACTCCCTGTTGTATCTTTCGGTTTGTACTTTCTTATAAGGATATCAGTCATAGCAGGTTAGGACCCATGCTAATGATCTCATTTTAACTTGATTATATCTCCAAAGATCCTGTTCCAAATAAGATCCCTTTCATAGGAAAATGGAGTAGGATTTCAGTGTATCTTTTGAGGGGGACACAATTTAACCTATAACAGATATGATTGCTAATTATCCTTGATTATATTTTAAAGTTGTAAAACAGATTTTACTGTAGTTATTTTATGACTTGCCAATTGCCAGATACTACCCAAATCAGCTTCCATTCAGTTGTTCTCAATAGGAAATATTTTCATTTTTAAAAAACAAATATAAATTTTTATGTGGGATCCTAAAATTTAAGATTACATCACTGGCCTGCAGTCAGATATTGATGCTGGAAGGAGGAAACTCTGGAAATTGCTGTATTCATCAAACAGCAGTGTATATTCCCTGAAATAAGGTAAATTGAACTTTTAAAGGAAAAATAGTCATTGCTTTGAACTCTCAGGGGTGATGGTTGGGTGAAGAAGGCTCTCTCCTAGCTCCTTTAGTGATATGTAGTACAAGTGTCCCAAGAAGGGTAGGGAAGATATTATAAAACTTTCAGAAACTTTTGCTCTAAAAACTAATAAAGCATTTTAAAAAAATGCTTTTGGGGGAGCTGTTGGACAACAAAGTCAGAGGAACTTGTTAGCATTAGACAGTTTGTAGAAGCAAGCCCCAAAGAGCAGCACAGTGGCCACATAATACCTTGATTTAAATTATGGTATCAGTTGGCCGGGTGTGGTGATGCATACCTGTAATCCTATCACTTGGGAGGCTGAGGCAGGAGGATCACTGTGAGTTTGAGACCAACCTGGTCTACATAGTAAGTTCCAGGTGAGTCTCAACCACATAGTAAGACTCTGTCTCAAAAAACCAAAAAAAAAAAAAAAGAAAAAAAGTTATGGTATCAGTAGCATGTGACATAGTTTGTCAGTTAAATCAGGCCAATTTTCTAATTTAGACCAGCTGAGGGAAAGGAGGGTGCTAGAGTATCTGTCTTTGTATCCATCTGTCCATCTGTCCATCAATCCAAGAAAAGATGATATAGCAGTATTAAAGAAAACTGAAAAAAAATGAAACCTATCATTTCAGAAATATTATATAAATATGTTCATACTTGCATACCACCTTCCACTCCTTTTATAGTACTATTTTAAGGTTGGCAGTTTCTTTATGACAAAGTAAAGCCTATTTTTATAACTTTGTCCAAGTTACTTTGCTAGTTGCTGAGACAAAATACCTGACACTCAAAGTTAGAGGAGGAAAGGTTTATTTCAGCTCACAGTTTGTAGAGACTTCATTTCATAGTTGGCTGGTTCAAATGCAGGGCAACATATCAGAGAGGCATGGCAGAAGAGAAACAGCCCATGACAGAACAGGCAGAAAGCAGCAAGCAGCAAGCAGCGAGCCTGCCTTCTTTCTGTTCCTTCATATTTTGTCCAGGCTACAAGCCTATTGGTTGGTGGGACCCCTACCAGGATGGGGCTTTCCTTTTTAGTAAATCCATTCAGCTACACCCAGAACCGTGCAAATCCAATTTGTGGATTAATTTAGTGATCACACACTCTTAATCCACATCACATGTCCTAGATGCAGCCACCTCCAAAAAGCCCCACCTATGTACTTTGGGGGGACATCTTGATACAAGCCATAACAAACTTAAACATGTTTTCTTGTTTGTATACTAAGGCCACCAACTTTGAAAGACATCTTTGGCTTGGACCTATCATGGAAAAAGATTTCAATGAAAATATTGTGAAATTGCCGTGGTTAATGGTTGTTTTGTAAAGATGGGGACATTAGTTGGCCTTTGGAAGGGTTGCAGATTCAATTTCTTATGATTCAGATTTGCAAATGTTTCACCCAAGTTATTTAAGTCTAGAAGCAACAAATTCTTTCACTTCCTATTTTGAGTGGGAGAAACTGCTTTTGAAAGTTGATTTATCTCTGATATTTTAGTATCCTTAGACACTATGGATTAGTCAGTAGCACAAGGTTTCTTTGAAAGCTTTCTCTCTGTAATCAGGAAAGTGCACTTCCTTGGCAAACCCTGGCCCTAAGGTATTTGGATACTTTCAGTGTAAAAAAGATCTTGGTTGGGAGTAAGTAGACTAGGAAATGATAATAACAATTCAACTCAGTCTGTAGGAGACCACAATATTTATTATATCCAAAGCAAGTTGTAAGCAGTACAGGCTGTAAAGAGTTAGATCTCTCATTTGGCTTATTTTAAGAAATGAGTCTTGGCTGAGGCTACTTGACCCATGGAAGCACCTCGTGAGCACTGTGGTAGCATACAGGTGAGCATGACTTTCCCACCAATGGCCACAGCCGAGACCAGAAAAATGGCCTATGAAGCTATGGGGTCAATCTGAGATAACAGTAGCTGAGGATGGAGTAGCTCACCCCCAAATTCCACTCTTATAATTAAAAACTTCTTGATTAGAAGGACAAGGATTTAATTATAACCATATATTTTGTCTATTCTGTTCCTATTTCGAGAGTGCTTTGTCTGTTTCCTTTATAAGCCTTGTCTGCATTAGTATCCATAGAAACTGCATAACTACGTGTCCTCACACACAGTCCTGTCCTTACCTTTACCCCAGTTGATTACCAATGAAAATCAGTGGCTTGGACTGACAAGTTCCTTTTGCTGATTGAGCAGCATTGGCCGTCCTGGCTCCCTACTTTTCTCTTTAATTCTGTCTTTGAGTCTTCCTTCAGCCTTGCATTTTACATTGGGCAGGGTGCTGGACCCTATCATAGAGGTTTTCAGTAACAACCAGCTTTTCTTGCTCTGGACGTGGGCTCTGGTGCTTGTCAACTTGCCTTACTCTTGCCAGTCTTCTCCCAAGACCTTCTACTTCTCAGCTAGGTCATGAAGCCTCTGATTTCCCTTGAATAAATGTTACAATAATGTCACTCTTGAGTCTTTTTCCTCTTTTGATGCTAAGAATACATTTTATTTAGTCCACCATAGCTGAAACAATTCAATAAGCAATCAACATAAAATTATTGAATTATTTTTTCCTTCATGAATCTTCCTTGATTCTGGATCCACAGCTGTCATTTTCCGCCCACACATAGTGCCCTCACCAATCTTCCTTTGGACTTCCCTTGTGGCCCTTTGTTTCCATAATTGATATTGTTTCCATTGTGTTCAGCCCTTGTTCCTGTTCCGGCTGAGTGACTCTCCTAAACTGATTCTGATCCTGTTGGCTGAATTCTTAAATCTTTAGCCTCTCTACCTGCCTGCCCAGCTGTGAGGTCCCATTCTGTCTTATCTCTGAGGTTTAACATGGGTCTGCTATTTCTGAACTATTAGTTAATTTTTGTTTTGAGAGTGTTCACACACTCTGATCTGCTTTATTTTTTGAGACAGTCTTGCTGTATAGTCCCAGCTGGCCTCAAATTTGTGGCAATCCTCCTGCCTGAGCCTTCCAAGTGCTGAGAGTGTGTTCTACCATGCCTGGCTCTTCTGTGTCTGCTAAGAGCCATGATAGAGACATTTTATAGTGTATATCTAAAGAGTGTTTGTTGAGGAGTAAGTGCAGGAGCAAATGAAGGAATCAACTTTCAAGGGTTATTCAGGTGAAAAAATACCCCCCAAAGTTCATGAAAGCTCTCTGCCTGTGGTCATTCACCAAAGATAGTGGAAGAACTGGAATTAAAACCTTTTCTATCTGATTTAAGTGCCCATAGGAAAACAACAAAAGTGACAGCTCATTTGTGCAATGAAAGAAATACTCATAATTTTTTCTCTAGCTAGAGAATGTTTCAATAAAGAGGAAACATTGATAGGTTTTAACCTTTTCTGCGACTCCTGGTTTCATTGATTGTGACTGGGAATGTGGACACTGAAGTATTATTTTCTCCAGTGTCTGTGGTTGTGTTGGAGGAGTAACAATTGCTTTGCATGTAAACAAGGCATATAGTGAACCCTGAGAGAGTGAGAGTGAAGAGTTTTCTTGAGAGACAAGCACTAAGTCGGGGGCTGAGGCTTGATTTGTCATGTATTTATGCTGGACCATAAAACCCTTGTTACCCAGTTCCCCCAGCAATGTGTTACCCTGAGCAACCCATCTGATGCTTTGTGGTCAAACACCAGGACAAGCTGGACCAGGATGATGATTTCCCCGTCCTCGGCAAAGTCTTTGGAGGCTTGTATAGGTGCTGCTGTGCTTAAGGTATTCTAAACAGAGAATACGTTTTTAAAATAGTTGTTTGTGCCATGGATTCCTTTTGCAATGGGAAGAACTTTTCTTTTTTCTTTTGTATTGGGGATAGAAGCCAGGCTTCACTCTGAGCTGCCTCCCCGGCCCTGTTTTAAAGTGTTTTATTTTGTAACAGGGTCTCACCAAGTCACTAACTTGTACAGGTTTGGTTCAAAACTGTGGTTGATCTGCCTCAGCCTCCCAGAGTTCTGAGCATGTGCCACCACCCTGGCTGAGAAGAACATTTTGAGGGGCTGGTGATGTATTTCAGTGATAGGGCATTTTTTTTTAGCATGTGTGAGGCTCTGGGTTTGGTCCTTAACACCACATACAAAATTTTAAAAAAGTGTATAAAATGATATGTATAAAATTATAATGAAAAACAATTTTATTGATATCCACTTATGGCAAAAGTGATGTGTGTAAATGATTTGGAAAGAAATCAGTGACAATATCATGTGATATGAAAATATTTGGGATTTCAATCAGAGACAAGCTTATCGGTGCTGCTAAAATACTGATTTTTGTGCCCTATAGTATAATAAAGAGGAAGCTTCAGTTAGAGGTTTGTGGAAAAAAATTTTTTCCCCATCCAGTTTCACAGTGCACTAGGTGTTGAAGCCTTTCTTTTTCTTTCTTTCTTTTATTTCTTGGCGGGGGGGTAGAAATACAAGCTGGCTGCAAAGCAATCTCCATAAAATCTGGCATCTGCACCTCACCGTAGGTAGTAGAGGGATCTATAAGGCAATTACAATGTGACAATTGAGCCCAGATTCATCGCTTCACCTCTTTATGCACCACTGTCCTCTGTGTCACCAAATGAGATGTGTGGGCCCTGTCCTTACTGAAGGTTAAATGTAGTGATCTATGTCAAATAAAGTACAGCACATGCCTGCAGGTCCTTAGAAGCATTTCATTCAGACAGATGTGGAGAAAAGTACATGGAGAGATTGCTTTTTACTATTCATGACTCTTGCTTTGTCTAGTATTTTTTTTTCTCCTGAGGCCCTTCCAAATAAATACTGCCTCATGACGATAATTTGTGGGACCATAATTTAAGAAATATGCATTAGTTTCATGTTTTTCTTTAATACAATTTGGTTTGTTATTGTATTATTTTTATTAATTAAATTTTTCTTTGTTAGTTGAAAGGTGCTAAAAAAAAAAAGAAGGAGCATATGATTTGTAATTCCTTAACTATTCTGGTAGCTACATAAAGAAGTGAAAGCAATCTCTTCTTCTCTATACCCCTCATCCACAAGAAAACATGTTAGTACTGTGATTTTAAAAATAATTTTCCACTTTTCCAGCTTAGTCTGTGTGCGTTTGGTAGATTTGTATGTGCATATAGTACTTTTTTTTTTTTTGGTACCGGAGAGCGAACTCGGGACATTGCTCTTGTGAGGTAGGCAGCGGAACAACTGAGGTAAACCCCCGGCCTATCTAGTACTTTATAATCAACTTTGAACTTTGTAATCAACTGTGGCAGTTCTATTAGTTTTCTGTCCAAGGTGCTTTTCCATACCCTTTTTGGGTATAATACATCATTTTGGGGTGGCTTTTCTGTTGCTTGTGGTTTTTGGGTTGGTCACAGAGAACTGCTATCCTCTGATACAGAGATGAACCTGAATCAACCTGGCTGTGGGGAATCGTTTTTCAGGATTGAGAAGTTGAAGAATATTATCTAGGTCGCTTTATTTAACTGTCTCTCAGGATTTGCTTCTTTTGCCATGACATTTGGAATGCTGAGTTTCCCTGTTCTCTTTGCAGTGGGAAGGTGTAGTGGGTTGACTAATGGTCAGCTCTTCTGAAATGGGCCCAGAAGAATGTGGATTGGTCTCTAGCAGAGCTTTCTTTTTTTAAAGGCAGGGTTAGTAATGATTAATGTTTTATTTACAATATTAGCTTGAGAAACTGCAAGGCTGTGGCTTCAGAAATTTGCTCAAGGAATCAAAGAGAGCAAGTTCTTCTGTTTTCTTATAAAAATACAGTTCCTTCTAGCTGAAGAAGGCTCAGGAACACCCCTGGCTGGCTTGGGGCTTCTCTTACTTCCCAGGCTGTGGGGAAGTTGCCCCGCTTCCAGGCTTCATTGGAGAAATACATGTTAAACAAACCAAACAGCTAGAAATCTGCTGATGTTAAAATAACACACACAGTATTCCTCTAAGCAACTTGCGGTGTGGTAAAGAAACAAAGGCAGCATGAAGCTGACACACATTGTTTAAGCATTTTTAATAACACTGTTTCAAGTTTTGTTTTCTTTGCCTGTCAAAACACAAGTCTACCTCCTGTGGCATTGATCAGAATGTTTGATTTTCTTTTCAGTTAAGTACATTTGTATTTACTTTATTAGAAGAACTTTGGGAGAAAGTTGGTAGCTCTTTATAAATACTGGTAGTTATGATGTTGAGCTGACTCTGGATCTATTTCCTCCCAGAAATTAGATTCCATGATTTGTACTTATTCTGCTGTGACATTGGAAGTTGTTTTCATTAACAAAGCTGCTCTTTGTTCAGATCCAGGAGCTGTTTTGAAGTGATTTCTTCAAATTCCCTTTCTTCAACTCTTATGCCATGCCTTTCCTGTGAGCTGTCACAGCGTTAGCAGATGTCAGTGAGGAGACATCCTTGGCAGGGTCAAGAGGGGAGTTAATGGGGTGCTGGATGAGAGTCCACGTAGGCACTGTGCAACTCTGCCCTCACAGCTCGCTCTGTTTCAGCCACTGCCCTCATGACATTTCCACAGGCATCACCAACCTTCTGTTACCTCCTTGGCTTTTGCACATTTGTTTCTAGCTACCCTTTTCTGATAGACTGTAAACAGTTAATACCACCACCAGGAACCTACTCATTTCTTAAGATCCAAAGGAAAGGCAATATTTCTCTTTTCTTTTTGATGGTGTGGATATGATGTTACCATGTTGTTATTGATCATGGAGCTCTGATGAGTGCCTGGAGCTTGCTGAAGGGGAAAGTCGAGAATCCTGTTCTTCACAGCTATTGTTCTTCAGCTTTTTGGATTTTTATTTTCATTTTTCTTGGAGACAGGTTTTGCTATGTTGACTAGACAGGACTCAAACTCATGGGTTCAAGCTGTCCTCCTGCCTCAGCTTGCCAAGTAGCTGTGACTGTGTGCATGCTTAATTTAATAGGGTAATATCATGCCAGGCATAGTAGTTGCTAAGTTAATTGTTCAAGAATAACATTTAACTTTGTGGAGAGTTTATGATATGCTTTAAAAGTGCCTTATATGCATCAGTTCATTTAATTCAACAAATAAAGAAAGATAACAAGACATTGTTTCTCAAATGGGAGACATTAGTCTGGCCAATATTTTATTCGAATTTCTGGCTACCTTCAAATTCACTGAGATAGTATAAAATATTTACTAAATGTAGCTTCCTATCACTGCAAAATTTTAACTATCAGTTTCTGTGTTTATGGCAAGTTTTTAAATCTCAGGGACTCAGGGGAACAAAGAAGTTTCTTTTTCCTATTTGGTAGAGTGATTGGATGTTTGGAAGTTGTAATTGTAACCCAAAATAATTAAATCTCAATAATATTTTTTCATTTGTGTTTGAAAATTGATTTTATAATTTTGCAGCACAAAAGCTTGTACAATAATAAATTCTTAGCTGGTTGGTGATCTATCATACAGTCTTCCTTGAAAACTCTTTCTCAAGAAGAAAATGACTGTTCAAAATATTATAAAAATAATTCATACACATTTATAATCAACACAGCAATACCATTTATGTCTTTATCCTAGTTCAGTGTCTTTAACATAGGATCTTAATACATAAATGTTCGCGAAATTCAATAAAGATAAAAATTAAGTAAAGCCTGAAAATCACACAAAAATCTTCTATATTCTCATAATAGACATATCCACTATTACTGTTGAGGGGTACTTATGCTTCATTCTGGATATTTGCTTCCCCCAAGAAAACAATTGCATTCCTCCCTTATTATTATAATTTTCATAACCATCATTTCAATTAGTCTTTCAAAATGGAAATATCTTTCTTGTTATTATTATATATACTTATATATTTATATTATTATAATTTTCATAACCATCATTTCAATTAGTCTTTCAAAATGGAAATATCTTTCTTGTTATTATTATATATACTTATATATATTTATATATATTATTATCTTATAATAAGAAACAATAAATTCAAGTCTTTAGAAATACATTCAGCACAAAATAAAACTTCCTTGTAATTTCCCAAAGATAACATGCTTAATTGTTTTATTCATCATTTTCAGTGCCTCTTTATTATTCTATTCAGTTGGTGCATCGTTTACTTATAGAGTTTTTATTATTACTTGGCATTAAGATTTTTCTAGTTGTTGCTATTGTAATTAATAGTCTAACGAATATCTTTGGACATAAAACTTTGCCTGTACTTTAAGAGATATTTCTCAAAATGAAATTATTGGATGAAAGACAATGAATGGATATAAGGCCTTTGAGAAATATTTTCAAATTACTTTCAAAATGGTTATGCCAATTTACATTTTCATGAAGGAACATAAAAATAACAGGTCCAAAATATTATTCAGCAAACTGCTAATTTCATGACAAGAATACTTTACTATGACTTTTTTTTCAGTTAAGTTTATTGGTACATTTAAAGCAAACAATACAGTTACCTTTATAATTGGGATCTTGTACCTTTACATGGTATATCTTGGTTCTAGCTTTTTCCCATACAACTGTCCTCCCTTCATCCCCTTCACCCTTCTCTACTTACAAAGTCTTTGTTTCCATTTTTTCTTTTTTTCACATTTTTTCTTTTCCCTTATTTTCTTTCCCCTTCACTTCCTACTTCCCCATTAGCTGTTTTCTTCCTATTTCACACAATTATACCATTTGGACCTTATTTGTACTTTTAGTTTTTCACACCAGAGAAACTATTTGATATTTACTCGTGTGTCCTATTTACTTCACTGAAGAGTATGGCTTCATTGTACATCCATTTAGCTATAAATGTTTATAGTTTCTCATTCTTTATGGCTGAGAAAAAAAAAAAACCGCATCTTCTTTATCCAGTCTCCAGTTGATGAGCATTTGGGTTGTTTCCAAGTTTTCACTATTACAAATTGTGCCACTATAAACATGGGTGTGCATATATCACTGTGGTATGATTCTTTTAATTGTTTTGGAAAGGTATCCAGAGGGATAGTTGGGTCATATGGGACCTCTAATCCTAGTAGTTTGAGGTACCTCCATATTGATTTCCACAGTGGTTGCACTAGTCTGCACTCCCACCAACAGTGGAGAAGTGTTCCTTTCTCCCTACAATCCCGCCAACATTTGTTATTGGTTCATTTCTTTTTCTTTCTTTCTTTCTTTTTATTTTATTTAATTAATTTATTTTTTTGGTACTGGGGATCAAACTTGGGACTTTGCATTTGCAAGGCAGGCAGTGGAACCACTGAGCTAAATCTCTGGCTCTGCTTGATTTCTCGACAGCAGCCATTCTTTCTGGGGTAAGGTGGAATCTTGGTGTTTTCATCTGCATCTCTCAAATGACCAGTGTTGTTGAACATTTTTTCATATACTTATTTGCTGCTTTTACTTGTTTGTCTGAGAAATGTCTGTTCTCAGATGCCCATTTTTGAATCGAGTCTTTATATTTGGGGGGTCTGATTTTTTTGAGTTCTTTATATATTCTAGATAGTAGACCTCTCTCTGAGGAACAGTTGGTACAAAATATTTCCCTCATTGTAGGTTGTCTCTTAGCTCTGTTGGTGGTTTCTTTTGCAGTGCAGAAGCTTTTTAATAAGATGAGATCCCAGTTATTGATTCTTTCTGCTAGTTCCCATGCCTCTGAGTCTTTTCCTATGCCAGTGTTTTTGAGAGTTCTGCCTAACTTAGTGTTTCTGTTTTAATATTTCATTCTTTAATCCACTTGGATTTTAGTTTAGTGCATGGTGAAAGATAAGGGTCTAGTTTTAATCTTTGGCAGACTGAAATCCAGTTTCCCAACACAATTTATTAAAGAAGCTATCTTTCCTCCAGTGTGGATGGTTGGCTCCTCTGTCAAAGATGAGGTAGCTGAGTGTATCTGGAGTTGTTTCTGTATCTTCCAATCTGTTCCACTGATCTTCAGGTCTGTTTCTTTGCCAGTACCATGCTGTTTTTGTAGTACAGTAGTTTTTAGTTTTTGTAGTAGTAGCTTTGCAGTATAGTTTCTTTTTTTTTTTTATTGAGTTTATTGGTACATTTAGGGATACAGTACAGTTACATTCATTGTTGGGATCATGTACCTTTACATGGCAAGTCTTGATTCTCATTTTTTTCTCCTTACCTCTGCCCTCCCTTCACCCCCTCCTCCCCTCCCCATCTACAAACACTTTATTTTCATCTTTTCATTCTCTCACATTTTTTTCTTTTCCCTTTTTGTTCTTCCCCTACGTATCACACCTTCCCTACACCTTTAGCTCCTTTCCTCCCATTTCTAAATGTCAGTAATCTT
>NW_022900944.1:17715272-17716764 GCF_012274545.1 Fukomys damarensis
GGCAGGCAGGCAGGCAGCTGAAAAAAAACCCCCTCTGGGGTCTTTGGGGCCTTCCTGGTCTGTTGTCGCGCAGGCTGGGGGCTCCCGCACAGGCCGGGAGCTCGCGCGCACGCCGCCAGGTGATCGCAGGCAGGCAGGCAGGCAGCTGAAAAAAACCCCCTCTTGCAGCATAGTTTCAAATTGGGTATTGTGATACTCCCTGTCATGTCTCTGTTGCCTAGAATTACTTTTGCTATACTAGGTCTCCTCTTGTTCCAAATGAATTTTTGGATTTTTTTCTCTAGTTCTATAAAATATACTGTTGGAATTTCAATCAGCATTGCATTGAATTTGTATAGCTGTTTTGGTAGTATGGCCATTTTCACTATATTGATTCTTTCTGCTCAGGAGCAGGGGATATCTTTCCATTTTCTTATATCCTCTTCGATCTCTTTTTTCAGAGTGCTGTGGTTTTCTGTGTAGAGGTCTTTTGCTTCCTTCATTAGGTTGATTCCTAGATACTTCATTTTTTTGGATGCTATTGTGAAAGGAATTGTTTCCCTAGTTTCTCTCTCAGTGAGTCTATTATTTATGTACAAGAAGGGCATTGATTTTTGAGTGTTGACCTTGTATCCAGCTGCTCTGCTAAAAGTGTCAATTAAGTCTAGAAGACTTTTGGCAGAGTTTTTGGGGTTTTGTATGTAGAGTATCATATCATCAGCAAATAATGACAGTTTAACTTCTTCCTTTCCTATCTTTATTGCTTTTATTTCTTTCTCTTGTCTAATTGCTGTGACTAAAGTTTCCAGAACCATATTGAGCAGTAATAGTAGACCTGCTTGTCTTATTCCTGAAGGTTTTCAGTTTTTGGACATTTAATATGATGTTAGCTATTGGTTTTTCATAGATAGCCTTTATCAAGTTGAGATAAAGACCATCTATTCAAATTTTCTGCAGGGCTTTTTATCATGACTGGGTGTTGAATTTTGTCGAATGCTTTTTCTGCATCTATGGAGGTGATCATATGATTTTTGTCCTTCACTCTGTTAATATAGTGTATTACATTTATTGATTTATGTAGGTTGAACAGTGCTTGCATCCTTGGAATAAATACGACTTGGTCAGGGTGTATGATCATCTTGATGACCCTCTGTATTCTGTTTCCCAGTGTCTTGAGTATTTTTGCATCTATGTTCATTAGGGAGAGTGGCCTGTAGTTCTCTTTTTTGGTTGGGTCTTTCCCTGGTTTTGGAATCAAAGTAACACTTGCTTCCCGGAATGAATTTGGAAGTATTACTTCCCTTTCAATTTCATTGAAAAATTTAAAGAGTAGGGGGAGAATTTCTTCTCTAAATGTCTTATAGAATTCAGCAGTGAAGCCATCAGGACTTGGGCTTTTCTTAGTTGGTAAATTTCTAATTATGTTTTCAATTGCATTGATTGTAATTGGGGTGTTTAGAATTTTTTAATCTTCTTTGTTCAACTTTGGTAATTCATAAGTATCTAAAAATCT
>NW_022900944.1:17716909-17762715 GCF_012274545.1 Fukomys damarensis
TTTTTTTTTTTTTTTTTTTTTTTTTTGGTACCAGGGATTGAACTCAGGTCCTTGCGCTTGCAAGGCAGGCCATTGAACCACTGAGCTAAATCCCCAGCCGTCTTCACTTTTTTTGATCAGTTGGCTAAGGGTTTTATTTATTCATTTGATAAACCAACTCTTTGATTCATTGATTTTTTAGTATCATTCTGTTAGTCTCCATTGCATTGATTCCTGCTCTGATCTTTGTAATTTCCACCCCTGTGTGAGCTTTGGTATGTCTTGGTTTTCTTTTTCTAGGAGCTTAAGATTCATCATTAAGTTTCATTAAAATTTCACCATTAAGATTCACCATTATTTGAGGTTTCTTTGTTTTCCTAGTGTGGGCATTCACTGCTGTGAATTTTCCATGTAGAACTGCTTTCATTGTTTCCCATAGATTCCTGTATGTTGTATTGGCATTATCATTTATTTGTAAAAACTGACTAATTTCCTCTGTGACCCATTGATTGTTCCAGAGAGTATTGTTCAATTTCCATGTTTGTGAAGTTCTTACAATTTCTTATGCTATTGATCTCTAGCTTAATTACACTATGGTCTGATAATATACATGGGATAACTTCAATTCCTTTGCATTTATTTAAACATGTTCTATGAGCTAGTATGTGGTCTATTTTGGAGAGTGACCTATGTGCAGCCAAAAAGAATGTATATTCTGATTTTGTGGGGTGAAACACTCTATAAATGTCTATTAAGTCCATGTGTTCAAAAGCTTGGTTCAGTTCTAGTGTTTCATTGTTGATTTTTTTGTCTGGATGATCTATTTGTGATAGTGAGGTATTTAGGTCCCCCAGTACAATTGTATTAGTGCTCATTTGGTTTTTCATGTCCCTTAATATTTGTTTTGTATAGTTTGGGGCATTAATATTTGGTGCATATATATTTATGATTATCATGTCTTCCTTTTTTATTGTTGCCTTTACAAGGATGTAGTGGCCTTCTTTGTCTCTCTCAATTAGTTTTGGTTTGAAATTTGCTTTGTCTGAAAATATGATAGGCACCCCTGCTTTTTTCTGGATTCCTGTTACATGGAGAACTGTTTCCCATCCTTTTACTTTCAGTCTATGATTTTCTTTTTGAACTAGGTGCATTTCAGGTATACAGCATAATGTTGGATTTTGCCTCTTAATCCATCCTGCCAGTGTAATTTCTTTTGATTGTTGAATCGAGGCCATTAACATTGAAGCTTATAACTGATATATATTGACTTATCATTGTCATGTTATTATCCTGTTTTGGGCCCTTTTTAATTTTTCCTCCATCCCTTTAATTTTGTCCCTTGCCTAATGGATTTGCTCTGTTGGACCTCATGGAGTTGTGGCCTTCATTGTCTTTCTAGGATATTGTTTTGAATTGTTTGGAGTGTTCGGTTGGTATTCATGAAGTTTCTCAGGTGTTCTTTGTCGTGGAAGTGTCTTATTTCCCCATCCATTTTAGAAGATAGTTTTACAGGATACATCAGACTAGATTGGAGGTTTATCTTTTTCTTTTTTCGGTACTGGGGTTCCAATTTGGTTCCTTGTGCTTGTGAAGCAGGTGGCGGAACCACTGAGCTAGATCCCCGCCCCAGCTGCAGGTTTTCTTTTAGGAGTTGAAATACCTCACTCCAGGCTCTCCTTGACCTGAGGTTTGTATTGAAAAGCCTACTGTGATTCTGATGGGCTTTTCTTTACATGTGATTTATTTCCTTTCTTTACCTGCTTGCATATTTTGTTCTTCTGTTGGGTTTCAGGGATCTTGACTATTATATGACTGGGTGTAGTATTTTTTTTTTTTATCATGGCTACTTGTAGTCCTATATACCTCACTTATCTGTATGTCAGATTCTTCCCCTCTGTTTGGGAAGTTTTCTGTCATTAATTCTGTGAACAGTTTTTTAAAAGTAATTTTTACTTTCTTCTGCTACTTTATGGATTCCTATCAGTCTTATATTATTCTTTTTAGTATCATCTAGTTGTTGGTTAAATTTCTCATGATCCCCTGCTGTTTTTAAGAGATCTCTGTTTTCATGGTCACTGACTGCAATCCTATCTTCTATATCTGAAACTCTATCTTCACATTCTTTTATCCTGCTGCAAATGCTTTCTATAGAGTTTTTAATCTCCTGGATATCTGTTTGAATCTGTTTAATGGATTCCATTTCTTTCCCATGCTAGGCATTCATGGCTTCTATCATGGACCCAAACTCATCTATTTTTTTTTTCATCTGTTTCTGTTCTGGGGTCTCTAATCATGTCTTTCATTGTGCTTACCATCTTTCTAGTTATCTGGGAAATTATTTCTGTTTTGAATATTCTAGAGCCTGATTGATCTATTTTGTTACTTCCTGTGCTATGAGTTCAGGGTGTCCTATTGGTTGATTGTCAGAGTTTTTCTCATATCCCCTATAATTTGCCATTGGTGAATTGGAAGTCTGTATTTGTGCCTTGCTTAAGTGTTTTCTCATTTTTATTTTTGTTGTTGGTGCTGTCCTTGTTTTAATTCCTGGGTTAGTACTTTGATCTTCCTGATATAGCTGCTCTTTAGGTTTTGAGTCTGTAATGACTCAGAGACTCTCTCATTTTCATAATATCAGGAAGGACAGCTTATGAAATCAGTCACAACCCTTTAGCTCAATTGATACAATCAGCAACACAATGGCATTGAGTACAGCTTAGAAATTGACAGTTTTTTTTGTGGTAGTTATTGAGCTATTACCTTTAACCATGTGAATTTAATCAAAATTGAGGACCAGCCCAAAATATGTTTATGGTGAATGAACTCTTCAATATAGCAACTTTACCCTTTAGGATGGTGACTTGGAGTTGGGAGGAGTGGAATAGATAGGTAAAGGAAAAGGAGAAGGTTTCAAGTGAACACAGGGCACTCTACATTTTCAGAGAAACTTCTCTAGTAACCAACTATAGAAATGATCACTGAAAGTATAGCCTTCCCCAATCTTTTTTTAAAAAAAGATTTCATTTCCCTCGTCTCCTTCCCCCACCCTCTATATCTTGGTTCCTTACCTATATGGTAAAGATCTCTCTTACTATTTCCTATTGTCTATCTTTTAGTTTTTACTTTATTTATGTTTTGGGTTTTTCGTATATCAGAATTTTAATATAAAAGCTATTGATCTTTTGTTTCTTCATTGCTTTTGAGCTTAGGAATTCCTTCACCCTTCAGAGGGATTTTTCAATACTATGAGTTTTAATTCCTCAATTTTTAAATACATTTGGAGTTTATTTTAGTTGTGGCAAAGAGAAGGTTCTTTTTCAATTTCATTTTCTGAACTTCATTTTAAAGAAATTCTCCTTTCTGATAATTTATTATAGTTACAATGCCATACTTTCTGTTTTTAGATATCACAAATCTAATTCTGTTTAGTTCTAAGAATGTGAGCCTTTTATCTATTTTTATGTATACAACTGTGCCTTAATTTTTTTTTTTGGTATTGGCAGTTGAACTCATGCTTGCCAGGCAGGTGCTGTGCCACTGAGTTACATCCCCAGCCCAACTGTACCTTAATTTTGTAGTTGATTTAGCACATTATTGAATGGTTACAAGTATCAAGCTCCATAACTCACAAGTTTCTACCTGATAGTCTACCTATTTATTCTTTCAGGTGAATTTTAGAATCTTTAAAGTCTCCTGCTCAATCCTGTTAAAATGCTAAAATATAAATTTTGGAAGTCTTTGTAATAATTAAAAAATTTCATTATTAAAATATTTTTCTATAAATATTTGTTTTCTTTCATGATATACATATTGCTCTTGGAAATTTTCTCTTTGAAATTTTTTTTTGTTTTTTTTTTGAGACAGGGTCTCACTATATAGTTGAGACTGACCTGAACTCACTATGTAGCCCAGGGTGGTCTTGAACTCATGGTGATCCTCCTGCCTCTGCCTCCTGAGTGCTGGGATTACAGGCATGTGCCACCACACCTGGCTTCTTTGAAATTCTTGATGTTTCTATAGTAAATAAGTTATGTTAAAAATTATACCATTTAACTAGACTACTATATAGGAATGCTGTTGATTTAAAAAATACTTGTGTTATATGGAGCCATTTTTCTAAGCACTTAGTTCTATTACAGTTCTATATCTATACATTCACGGTAGTTATGCATCTATAAATAATGATAATTTTGTCTTTTGTTGCACTGATAGTTTTCATTTTTTCTGTAAAAATACAAAATATGGGAAAATTATCACTGTTTTCTGTTAATTGTAACATTATGCCTCTAGAATTTCTTTTTTTTCATCATTGAGTTTATTGGTACATTTTAGGTATACAGTATAGTTACCTCTAGAATTTCTTTATTAAGCTTGATACTTGTAACCTCTCAATAATGTGTTAATGAGGCTAGTTGTTGGTATGATGTAAAAAGCTTTATGTTTATTGGGTGCTTATCTTATGTATCCATGTGTATACACAAGTATACATGTGTACATGTATGTACACATGGGGTTAGTGGTGGCATTTTATTTTAACTTGGGTCTGTTTAACTTCAAAATATTTCCTATTTTTTATTTTCCAATTAGCAGCTTCTAACAAAATCAAGAATGGAGGTTAATTTTGTCAAATGCCTTTTTGGTTTCTGGGGAATTTTATTTATCAATGCTGTGATACTGCAGATGTATATTTGATATTTCTGTTACCAAATTAGGCCATTTTGACAACTGAATACTATGCCAATCATTGAACAATGAATTTTGCAAAAGAGAAAGAGTTTATTCACAAGGCAGCCATGTATGGAGACAGGAGACTCAAGTGTTAAATTCATCTCCTGAAGGAGAGAGTTTAGGGGTACAAATGGGTTAAGTAAGTAGAGTGATTTAAGGCAGCATCCCCAAATGTTTTGACATCAGGGACTGTTTTGTGGAAAACATTTTTCCCATAGACTGGGTTGGGGGTGGTGATTTCAGGATGATTCCAGCAAATCACATTTGTTGTACACTTTATTTCTAGAATTAGAACATTATAATAGTCAATAAAATAAAATAATTAAACAACTAATTGTAATGCAGAATCATTTGTGAGATTTGAGCTTATTTTCTTGCATCTAGATAGCTTCAAATGGAGGTGATGGGAGACAGTAACACCTAAAATGTGGTGCTTATGTTCATTCTGCTCTATAGTCTTATTTTTGTTGTTGTCACTTCAGAAAACCCTGCTTCAAAAAGATAGGATGTTGGAAACAGAAGTAGACAATTTAGTGCTTTTGTGGCAAACTCAGGATATTCTGCCTTCCTTTAATCCAGAACATGTGGAGATTTGAGGTTGTGTCATACATACTTTTAAGGCCACTGTCATTTGAGATCTCAAGCAGTTGATCCTCTTCTAGTATGGACAAAGTTGATTCTTCTGGCTTATTCGCAAATGGGTTATGGATCCATTCCTTCCAAGTTTGGGGGTTTTTGTCATTGGGAAGTAATGCTCAAACCTGTTTGAAAGAAGGTGATCAAGCACGATCCAGGAGAAAGTAGTCCTTGGCTCAGTCTCTCATAATCTCTGCTAATATTTGAAATATGTCAAAATCCCAATGTTCACTTATTCTCCATAATTCCAGTTTGGCTTTGAATTCAGCTACTTTATCTCCTATCCTGAATTCAGTTCTAGTTTTCTCCTAAAGTGACATATTGAGTTTATTGAGCAGGTTGACTATGTCACACAAGTAAGCAAGTTTTGCCACTAATTCTGTATCATTGAAATATGTTGCCAGTGGTGACTGTTTTCTAAGTGTAATCTCTGGAGCTGCTCTTGTAACTCAAAAACTCTTTAAAATCTAACTTTAAAAAGCCCAACTCACTTTTATGTTAAAGAGAAGATGTGTGCTCTGTGTCTATCTTCTCACAGAGCTGTGTGAATAGGCATGCGTTAGGGGCATATACTTTAATGTGTTTGATAATTTTTAAATCATTTTGCAAACTGTTGCTAAGATCAGGTGACATATTCTTGCTAGTCAGAATTTCTCTATGGATAACAAGGTGCATAGGCTCACATTCAGAAGCAGCCTCTTTGACCTGTGTAGCGAAACCAGAAAGCCATTCAGTCATGGCAGCCTCCATCTGTGACACAAAATGGCTAATTCAGTTTTCCTGATATGTAATCATTCAAATACATGAATAGTTTTGCAGTGATATTGTTTCTTGGCAACAAAAGTGCACATAGCACACTTCATGCCCATCCTTCTGAAAAGAAGATCACAGAAAAACAAACATTGTTGCATTATTGTCAACATCAATGGATTGGTCAACCTGGATTGCATATCACAATGACTCATTAATTCTGACTATTGTGCTTCAATATCTTTTTCTTTTTTTTTCAGCTTTAATTGAGTTTATTGGTACATTTTAGGGATACAGTATAGTTACATTCATTGTTGGGATCTTGTACCTCCACATGACAAGTCTTGATTCTCATTTTTTCCCCTTACCCCTGCCCTCCCTTCACCCCCCCTCTCCTCCCCATCTACAAACACTTTATTTCCATCTTTTCATCATCTCACATTTTTTTCTTTTCCCTTATTACCCTTCCCCTACCCATCCCACCTTCCCTACACCTTTAGCTCCATTCTTCCCATTTTGAAATGTCAGTAATCTTATTAGGATCTTATGTATTATTGCAGATTATTCACACCAGAGAAACTATTCGGTATTTACACGTGTGACTTATTTATTTCACTTAGGAGTATATCTTCAGTATGTATCCATTTTCCTATGAATGAATCTATTTTCTCATTCGTTATGGCTGAGTAATATTCCATTTTATAGAAAAACCACATCTTCTTTATCCAGTTTCCAATGGATGGGCAAATGGGCTGTTTCCAAGATTAGCTATTACAAACTGTGCCGCTATATAAACATGGGTGCGCATACTTCTCTGTGATATGATTCTTTTAGTTCTTTTGGAAAGATACCCAGCAGAGGGATGGCTGAGTCAAATGGAATCTCCAGTCTTCAATATCTTTTTCTATCTCATCAATTTATCTAGTTATGGTGCTAACTGAAAGAGAAACATGTATGTCTTTTGAACTGCAGCCTCTCCTAAAAGTTCATGACAACTGTCCTTAGAAGCTGGCAGGGTGAACTTTACCAATAGTAAAGGACTTAGCTTTAGCAATACAGTTAGTCGCTAAGAATGATGTTTTTGGTGCAGACACATTTGATGAAGTGGTAACCTTAATGAATTGCTTGTTGCTTGTGTTCATATTTATTTTTCTTTTGAAAAACTCCAAAGGCTTCTCTTTTAATGCAGGATCTCCATACAGCCAAGCAGTTTGAAAGGTTTCATGGCTGGCTCTGTTAGATAGACATACTATACAAAGCAGACCTGGAGAATGTGAATCAATGTATCTATAGTTTAAGTAGGATACTTTGTGTTTTCTCTTAAATACAGATTCTTTTTGTTGGTAGTCTTAGAGTCTTCTGCTGTCTCATCATTGGGTATTTCACCTGTTACAAAGAAGCTCTCTAATGACATTTGCTTTTTTTACCTTATTTTGGCTAGGGTTAGCTTGTGGGATTACCAAATCTGTGACTGAGACAAGTGTACAGTGTAGGAAGCAGGCATGGATGGAAGTGGTAAGTAAAATAATAGGTAGGCCACGTGTAGACTAGAATATGTGTTATATTCTGATTTAAAGCCTGCCACTAGATGCAGCTGTACAGCTGAAATGCACCAACTCACTTGCTATTATAAAGCCTGCCATCAGATCCAGATTATCACTTGCCTCTCACTGATAGGCTTTTGATATGAGTCTTCAAGAAGTTGATGTATTATGATCTCTGTGCAGTTAAACCTCTCTGCTAATGTAATCTGTATTTACAGCTGCTCCTTAGGGCTGGCATCACTGCCTCAGCTCGATCTCAGATCATCAGGCATTCGATTCTCACAAGAAGCACAGAACTCAGATACCTCATATGCACACTTCACAGTAGGGTTCATGCTGTGTGGTGGATTAATTAATGGCCAGTTTATGTGGGAATGCCCAGCTGAACTGAGTCAGTGTGGGTCTAGGTAGAATATCCACCTGAGGATTGTTACCAAAATAACATAAAGGGTGGGTGGGAAGATTACATGCTGTTGATTTTCCTGGAGAAGCTTGCTGCAGCTGTTTTTGTGATATGAACTCAGCTGTTATTGTCATTGGAGGAGCTCAGGTCCTCATTATTTCTCCGGATGGCTGCTGTTCTCTTTGGGGGATCTCTATTCTTCACCTTGAGTGTCATTTCCTGGCTCCAGTGCAGATTCCTCAGCCTGGTGACACAAATCCACCCTGCCAGCTTAGATTTTCTAGCTTCCACCACTGGACTTTGGGCCTTCCCAGTGCAGATCCTGGACTTGCATGAGACATTGCCATGGGCTCTAGGCTTTTGGCTGGACTCATGTGACACACTGCTGAGGGATCCAGGCCCACAGCTGGATTCTTCAGGTCTTTAGCTTGTGCATAGAACTCTTACACCCTTCTGCATTTGAGTTTTTGGGTAAATATTATAAAAATAATCCTATAAATTATGTGTCCTATATTAAATCTGTTCCCTTGCAACCCCGACTACAACATGCTCCTGTGAGAATGTAAAGCTGCTTTTGATCTAACAGTTAGTGGAGCTCAGGTGGTAGTTTGAGTGATAGGGAGTGGCTGTCAATACAGATGAAGCTTCACTCTCTCACCTGCTCCTCACCTCCTGCTGTATGGCCTGGTTCCTAACAGTCTGTGGACTAGTACTAGTCCATTGCAGAGAGTTGGGGACCCTGTAGGTGACTGGAGGTGAAGTAATCAGTGATCTGTGCATATATAATCATGGCTCTTTACAAATACATGTTCAGAAAATGTCAGCCATAGCATAATCTGAGGGTGGAGTTTTCAACCCTCTGATGTCAAAAATGTCATCCATTGGCCACCTGTGCTGGCCCATGGAAGAATCATTCATTTCAGCAAAAATGGACTTCAAGCCCTTGAAAAGTAATATATAGGCAATGGTTATCATCATAACCTGCACACCAGAAGGGCTATTTTTGCAAAGTTAGTAGGAGTCTAGTACCACATTGCTGAGCTGTGTGACCTTCTAAATTAGTGATTTTTAAATTCAACTGAAATCAAGTAACTAAAAGCAAGTGAGGCTAGAGGGTATATTCAGATTTTCCCTTGCTTTTGTTTTGTATAAATTAATAACCTTTATTCAAAGAAAAACAAAATTTTAAAAAAGTAAGAAATATCAGTACTTCCAAATATTTATGTATCAGGACAAGAAAATGACAGTTTGGAGCAAATGATTAAATGGAGATTTGTGAATCTTTTTGTTTACCTTTTTTTGATATAACATATTATATTAGTAAATTTCTCATTGGGCTTTTCTTGCTTTGTTTACTTCTGTCTGCTTCTCTTGGATGATTATTTTTTGTTATATTTGCTAATATTTCATGATAATTTTATTCTTATTCTTACCTAAAACTTTTCTAAAGTATTCTTTCCTTTCCTTTCCCTTTCCAAAATAATTTTTTGGTATTTATTCTGTTTGTGCAGTTTTGGTTTTCAGACTATATTTGATTCTCTGATATTAGATTGCTTTCTATTTCTTTTTAAATGGATGGTCTTTTTAAATGATGGTCTGTTGACATTAGTGGTCTCTGAAAAGCTCCTTGATGATTATTATGTTCCACCCAGGCGACAAACTCACTCATTTTCCTCTCTGTTGGCAGCTTGTTAAGAATATTCCATTGTGCTCCAGGCACAGTGTCCTCCTCCTTTGGGAGAAAGCACGGTCTGGTGCTGAGAGGATGGGCTACTTCGAAAATAGATGGATCTGACTTTCCAAGCCACCCATGCCACTTTTTAACTGTCAACAATTCTCAGTCTCATTTTCCTCATCTGTAAAGTGGGAAAAGAAATGAAGTTTCAGCCACTGGCTTTTATGGGAAAATTAAATGACAAAACCCTTTTAAATGCTGAGTACAGATTCTGGCAGAGTAAATAATAAACGCTAGGTCTTGTTACTCAAAGCTTCATGTTCATCGCTTCTTTTTAATTATACAGTGTAAAAATATGTCCAGATATGTAAATGTGTTAACATGTAACCAGAATTACCTTTATTGATATTGTATATATATATATTTTTTTTTGTACCGGGGATTGAACTCGGGTCCTTGCACTTGCAAGGCAGGCCATCGAACCACTGAGCTAAATCCCCAGCCCATGGACTGTATTTCTTAACCAAATGGTCCCCCTGTTCTGCTTTCCATCAATTCTCATCCCCAAAGTTTGGTCCTAGGCAACTATCAATCTTTCTATCATTACAGAATAGATTTGTCTTTCCTACAATTTACCGGGGATTGAACTCGGGTCCTTGCACTTGCAAGGCAGGCCATCGAACCACTGAGCTAAATCCCCAGCCCATGGACTGTATTTCTTAACCAAATGGTCCCCCTGTTCTGCTTTCCATCAATTCTCATCCCCAAAGTTTGGTCCTAGGCAACTATCAATCTTTCTATCATTACAGAATAGATTTGTCTTTCCTACAATTTCAATGAATGGAATTAATTGTGAAACTGGTACTCTTGTGTTAGTCCCTCCTCCCAGCATAATATATTAGAGATTCATCTCTATTGTTGCTTGGAACAGTAGTTTTTATAGAAATGCATTTAGATTGTTTTTAATTTTTGGCTATTACTATGAATAAAGCTGGTATAAACATTTGTGTGTACTTTTTAATATTATAAATGAGAATATATGTACTTTTTAAAAAGATACTTAGAGGAATTTCTGAATCACATGGGAAATATTTGTTGAACTTTCTAAGAAACTAACAGTTTATCAAAGTGGCTATGTTGGTGCACATTTCTGCCAGTAATATCTGTTAGTTCCAGTTACTGTACAGTCTCTCTAACACTTGATATTGTCAGTCTTTAAAATTTTAGCCATTTGAGTGGGGCCATAGTGATTTATGGAATTTAATTGCACTTCCTTTATGACTGAAGATATGGAACGTCTTACATAAGCTTTTTGGCATTCCATGTGTTTCCTTTTGTGAAATTTCAGATCAAATATATTGTACTTAACTAGATTATTAGTCTTCTGGTTGGTGAGTTTATAAGAATTTAAAAAAAATATTGTGTATAGAAATCCCATATCATATATATATATATGTATATATATATGTGTGTGTATGTATATATATATAATATTTGCTCCTATAAATGTTACATCTTACTTTTCTGTTTAGGGTTATGACCCTTTTTAAATGAATTTTTGTGAATAATGAAGGGTCAAGACTTCTTGTTCTTTGTATGTATGTCTAATAGTTCTAGCACCCTTTGTTACTGAGTAGGGACTGGCTATATATGGATGAGTGTTTTTTGGACTCATTCGGTTTCATTGATCTACATGTTTATGTTTATGTTATGTTTAGTTTAATTATAGCAGCATTAAGTCTTGAAATCAGATTATATGTCCTGTTTTCATTTTCAAAATTGTTTTAACTATTTTAGTACCTTTCGTTTTCATACAAATTCTATAATTAGCTTGTCAGTTTCTGCAGTAACACTTGCTGGCGTTTTGATTGATCTTATGAAGAATCTGTAGACTAATTTGGTAAGAAATGACATCAATGTTGAATTTTTGACCATGATTATAAGTTATGTGGCTCATTTATTTAGGTCTTTATTTTGTCTCAGTAATGTTTATTGTGTTTAGTGTGAAGACTTGCACAATTTAAAAAATTATCCTTTTTTTAAAACTTTAATGTCTCACTGTTATTTCAAGAATATAAAAATACAATTGTTAATTGGGTATTGCCCTTGTATCTAGCTGTCTTCCTAAGTTCACTTGTTATTTGTTGTAGCTTTTGTCTAGGTTGCTTAGGATTTCCTATGTATATGAGTTTGTTATGTCTTTCCTAACAACAATTTACTTTCTTCTTTAATCTGTATGCCTTTTGTTCTGGTTTTTACCTAGCATTATGTAACATTTCCTGTAAAATGTTGAATAAGAGTGATAAGAGAAAGGCATCATTAGTTCTGATTTTAGGGACAAATAATTTAATTTTCACCTTTGTGTTGTAACTATATATTTTTCACATGTCTGTTGAAGTTCTGTTCTAGGCCTAATATGCTGAAAATTTTTAACATGCATGAAAATTTACTTTTATTAAGTTTTTATGCATTTTTTCTGGTACCGGGGATTGAACTTGGGACCTTGTGCTTGTGAGACAGGCAGTGGAACCACTGAGCTAAATCCCTGACCTGCATTTTTTGAAATGATCATACTGTATTTCTCCTTTTTTTTCTAATGTTAAATATTTCACTTCTGAGACAAGCTCCATTAGATCATGGTATTTAAACTTTTTATATATTGCTGGGTTTAATTCTGCCTAAAATATCAATTATTTCATAAAATTGAGTACAGGGCATGTAGGATTTCATTCTTTTGAAAGAGATAATGAGAAGCAGGGTACAGGTACTGCAGATGTTTTTCTAAAAGTAAGATCATAGCCATTGAAGGCAGTAGGTGATTTAATTTACTGCATAATATTGACACTAAACTAAAGCTTTAGGTTTTATAGAAAAGTCTTTAGATATATGGAAAAATTTATACTGAATATAATTTCATAAGAATTTTCTTTTTTTTGCTGAAGTTGTCAGTTTGTATTCTTTCTAGTGAGCTATGGAAAGCTTTACAAATGGACTTCAATTATTCTACCTGCTTTCAGAGTTGACAAATGCAATAGCCTAGATATTTTACGTGAGCCCTACAATCCAATATCAAGGCCTTTCTTCCCAGTAGAATTTAAGTAATGCAAACAAGAAAAGGGCATGAGGGAATGAATATGTGCAGAGCAAAGTCCTTAGGAGTAAATCAGTTTTGAATGATGATCCAAGGGTTGTGCTTATGATACTGCTGAGGATTGTTCCATGTTGTATTAGCTGAGGCTATAACTGTAAAGTGGTCTTTATGATTGTCATTAGATTTCTCACAATGGAATTTCTGTTTTTCTGGTAAGTTTTAACTGGAGGACAAATGTGTTGGGAGCATCTAACAATACATAAGAAAAATCCCTTCAATTTACACCAATGTGTATGCATTTTTCTTTTGAAGCACCATATTCCTTTTTCAAGAACCTTCAGATACTTGTGCATCATGTTATAGAAAGGAATAGCCATTTCAAAAATTAATCCAAGGGAGATGTTGCTACTCAGGCATTCTGCTCTACTTTGAGAATAGAAAGCAGTTTTGCAGGCAGCTCAGTGTCTGGTACATTTTAGGGGCTCAAGTAATGGGTACTTTTTGATGTATGGATATTTAAATGAAAGGATGTTTGTTAATTTCATGAAAAGTGTGCTTTCTTTCCTTGTGAGAGACAGGGTCTCACTATGTAGCTCAGGCTGGCCTTGACTCAAAGTGTAGTCCAGGCTGGCCTGGAACTTGTGATGATCCTCCTGGCTCAGCCTAAAAAGTACTGGGATTACAAGTGTGTGCCACCACATCCAAGGTCAGACCAGAAGTTTTGATGTTGGATCTACCTGCATCTCTTACTTGTACACATATTCTAAATATTCCTGGGTTATAGATTATGAATATCTGAGGAATATTAACTTTATTGATAATGGATGTTAGGGAAATTAGGAAGAGTAGGGAAGGTGTTATATGTTGAATAAAAGCAAACAAGAGTCAGTGATTCTCAAAATGTGGTTTGGATTCTGAGGATCATTTAGCATTACCCAAGAAATCTTAGAAATGAAAATTCTCAAGTCCCACCCTAAATCCTTTGAATCAGGAATTCTGTTAGTGGGGCCATCCTTGGTGTTTTAACAAGCCCTCCAGGTGAGTCTAATCCCTTAAGATTTGGCAACATTGCTGTGGGGAATTGGTCCTCATCTCTGGCTGCCAAGGACTGCAGTACCTGAGGAACTTCTAAACTATAGGCAGTCTCTGACCTATGAGAGTTTGACATAGGAATTTTCAACTTTTATGGTCCTCAAAATCCATGTACATTCAGAAAAAACTTAAAATTTTGAAGCTTGGTCTTTTCTGCAGTTCTCATTCTTGTGATGTGTAGAGCAGACTGTGCCCTGTTGTAAGGGACCCTATGTTGTACCGAGCAGTAAATTTCAGTTTATGCCTTGTCTCGAATGGCTGTTTTATAAAGCCATAATTTACTCTGCTGAAAGTACAAATGCTGAGGAAGAATGACTTGGCAACTTGTCTGTTCAAATACATAACCACTAGATGTTGGATATGCCTAATTTAACACAAAAAAGCCCAACCAACCCACCAAACGGACAAAAACAAAACAACTTTCAGATGCATAGCACACTTAGAAGGCACAAACTGATAAAATTAGTCATGCTGATGAAAAGGCTACTACCTGTAAACTTACGGGGCACACAGACAAATGACGTATCTTGGTTAGATTAGAGAAAACCAGGCCCATGAGCTTTTTAGACATACCAGCCCAAACAGTGATGTAATCCCCCCACCTGGATCAGTTGGGGCACCAAACACCGGGATGATGATACCTGCTGACCTACCATCTCATCAGATCACTTGATGAACATGTCTTGAGATCCACGGGCAATGAGTTACAGCTCTCTGTCCTGCTTCCCCAGCTCAGCTTGATTGCTGCTTGACAAGACCCACTTTAATTTCTGCTATCCTTGGCTTTGAACCAGTTCTGCTGCTCTCAATAAACTCTTTCCTTCAAGTGGGAGGAGTAGGGGAAAGGAGATAAGGGACAAGAAGAAATATGAGAAAGGGAAAACATGTAAACAAAGTCATTGTAAATAGGGGAGGGTAGAGGGGGTGAAGGGAGGGCAGGGGTATGGGGAAAAATGAAAAACAAGATCTGTCACGTAAAGGTACAAGATCCCAATGATGAATGTAACTTACTGTATACTTAAAAAGTACCAATAAACTCAATAAGATTTAAGAAAATAAATAAAGGGCTTGATTATCAAACTAAAAGAAGCTCTTCCTGGTCTGCAGTCTTATTTGGCCAGAGGTAGCTTTCCATAATTGTGAGCTCTTTGCCCTGATTTTCAGTCCTGCTTCTTTGAATCCTGTGTCTTAGTCACTTTCTCATTGATGGGACGCAATACCTGATACAATTTAAGGAAGGAGAGGTTTATTTCGGTTCATGTTTAAGCCCCAGTTGGCTGGCAGGATGGCATGGCAGAGGAGGGCTTCTCAGGGATAGTGGACAGTAAGCAGAGAGAGAACAGAGGAGCTAGGGAGTGAGACAAATGTTTCCTGGCCACATCCCTAGATACCCACCTTTTCCTACCAGGCCCACCTCCTAACAGCAAGTCAGCTATAAGCTGCCATAATCCAGTCACCTTCCATAAATCCTGTCTGAGAGCATGAGGCTCTTGGGAGCCATCTAGATATAAGCTGTAACACATTGTTAACTCTTTTAAAGCTATAACCTATGTATTATGTGACGTGTGATGTGTGACTTGAGTTTTATAGATATTAGTCATTAAGATTAAAATAAAAAGAATCTGTAATTGTCTGGATCGCTGGCTATCTAGTGAATCTTGAGTACTTGGTCAGATAAGGCTGATGAAATTGCTATAGCTTGTAAATTTATTCTTATTCAACAAATTCTGATGCTATATTGTGGAAAGACACAAACATATCAGTGTTAGTGGCACAGCTTGCTTAGGACAAGTAATTGTGGGAATGGCTTTGGCTAGTGTTTATTAAATGCTTCCCAAGTGAATTTAATATTCAGTCAGAGATGAGATCTGTTGACTAGGGCACTGGTTTTATTTTGGATTTTGAGTTTTAGTTTTTTCTTGAAGAAAAATGTACATATATGTGCTGGGAATTTAGTTCAGTGGTACCATGCCTGCCTGGCAAGTACAAGGTGCTGAGTTCAATTCCTGGTACCAGAAAAAAATTACATATAGAGAAACACATAAATCATAAGTGTATTATCTTGATATATGAACATAAGGAGAACTTACTCAAGAACCAACACATGGGTCATGGAAACAGACCATTGCTTGCACTTTCAGTTTCCTAAGCTCCTTTCCAGTCACCACCTTGCCCACACGCTCTCATATTTCTGCTACATCACTGTTGATTTATTTTGTAGGACATTAGTATTTTAGAACTATGGTCTTGTGTTGTTGACAGTAAAATTATCTTATATTCTTGCACAATGTTCATTCCTGGGGCCTACTTCAGACCTATGTGTCAAACTTTTGAGGAATGGAAGTAGGAATTTAAACAAATCCTATGCTTGTTTCTTTTTTAAATTAAAATTATATTTTAATAGTATATGTTTGCAGTAATTAATGATTATGTTTCTTTTGGGAGGTTGGTACATGTACATCACATATCTTAATTATTTTCTCATCTGTTCCCATACCTTCTCTTTCCCCTTCCTCTCTCTCAGTTACCTTCCCATTTGCAAAAGCTCTATTTCCATATTCCCCATTATGTATTTTTTATTTTTCTCTTTATTTATATGTTGGGTTTCTCGTATAAAAGAAGCCATGTGATATTTAAGCTTGAGAGTCTGATTTATTACACTTAACATTATGGTCTCAAAATGTACCCATTTTCCTACAAATGACTCCAATTTATCTTTATGGCAAAGAATGCTCCATTGTGTATAAATACTGTATTTTCTTTATCCACTCGCCCATTGATGGACATATAGGCTTCTTTCAGTATTTAGCTATTGTGTGTTGTGTTGCCATAGACATGGGTATGCATGTATCACTTTAATATGATGTCTCTTTCAGGAAGATACTTAGAAAGGGATAGGTATGTCAAACAGAATTTCTAGTTCTGTTTTTTGAGGACTCTCCATACTGATTTCCATAGTGGTTGTACTAGTTTGCATTCCCACCAACAGTGTAGAAGTGTTCCTTTTTCTCTGCAGCCTAACCAGCATTTATTGTTATTTGATTTCTTTTTTTAAATTGAGTTTATTGGTACATTTTAGGTATACAGTACAGTTACATTCATTATTGGGGTCTTGTACCTTTACATGACAGGTCTTGGTTCTCATTTTTTCCCCTTATCCCTGCCCTCCCTTCACCCCCTCCTCTCCTCCCCATTTACAAACACTTTATTTCCATGTTTTCATTTTCCCACATTTTTTTCTTTTCCCTTTTTACCTTTCCCCTACCCTTCCCACCTTCCCTACACCTTTAGCTCTTTTCTTCCCATTTCTCAATGTCAGTTATCTCATTAGGATCTTATGTACTATTACAGTTTATTCACACCAGAGAAACTATTCGGTATTTACACATGTGTGACTTATTTATTTCACTTAGGAATATATCCTCAATATATATCCATTTTCCTATGAATGAATCTATTTTCTCATTCTTTATGGCTGAGTAATATTCCATTTTATAGAAAAACCACATCTTATTTGTCCAGTTTCCAACTGATGGGTAAATGGGGTGTTTCCATGTTTTGGCTATTACAAACTGTGCCGCTATAAACATCGGTGTGCATATATCACTGTGACATAATTCTTTTAATTCTTTTGGAAAGATTCCCAGCAGAGGGATGGCTGGTTCAAATGGAACCTCTAATCCCAGCTCTTTGAGGTATCTCCATATTGATTTCCATAGTGGTTGCACCAGTCTGCACTCCCACCAACATGGAGAAGGGTTCCTTTCTCCCCACAACCCTGCCAACATTTGTTATTGTTTGATTTCTTGATAGCAGCCATTCTTTGTGGGGTGAGGTGGAATCTCAGTGTTGTTTTCATCTGCATTATTTGATTTCTTGATGATGGCCGTTCTTTTTTTTTAGGTTTAAATTTTGATAGCTGTTCTTTCTGAAATCTCAGTGCTGCTGGTTTTTTTTTTTCATAAGTTTATTGGTGCATTTTAGGTATACAATTCAGTTGCATTCATCATTGGGGTCTTGTACCTTTACATGACTTATCTTTGATTCTTATTTTTCCCCATTCCCCTGCCCTCCCTTCACCAGCTCCACCCTTCCCTATTTACAAAGACTTTGTTACCATTTTTTCCTTTCCCTTCACCTCCCCCTTCTCCTACTCATTTAGACCATTTCTTCCTATTTCACATTATCAGTTACTCATTTTGATCCTTATTTACACTTTCAGAGTCTCACATCCGAGAAACTATTTGGTATTTGCACGTGTGTGTCTTATATGTTTCACATAAGAGCATGGCATCAATGTGCATCCATTTAGCCACAAATGTCTCTAGTTTCTTCTTCTCAGTGTTGTTTTAATTTGTGTTTCTCTAACGGCCAGTGATTTTGAACATTTTTAATGTATTTATTAGCCATTTGTACTTCTTAAAAATGTCTATTCATTTCAATTGGCCATTTTTGATGGAGTGTTTTATTTTGGGGGAGTCTAATTTTTTTGAGTTCTTTCCATATTCTAAATATTAGTCCTCTACTGGAGGAATAGCTGGCAACATCTTTTCTTATTCTATAGGTTGTGTCTTCACTCTGTTGGTTGTTTACTTTGCCATGGAGAAACTTTTTAATCCTATGTTTGTTGCTTTGCACTAAAATTTGAGGACTGATAAAATACTTATTGCTGCCATTTATTGAGAATTTATGTGTCAATATTATTCTGAGTGCTTTTCATATATCTATCTTATTTAATCCTTACAGTAACACTCTGAGATAGATCCTATCATTCTTGTTTTAAAGATAACTAAACTGAGACTCACTGAGGTAACTTAATTTGCCCAAGTTTATGCTGTTGGTAAGAGCTAGATTCAGATTCAGTCTCCAGAGTCTGCATGCTTAGCCATTCTCTTATTCAGTTCTTAGTAGGGAAAGATGCAGCTCAATCAGAATAACATTATTTCCGCTCTAAACTTTAAAAAAAAATTGATCTTGAGTTATAATATATTCCAAATTTCTGTTGAGAGGAGCCTTTGCTTACTCTTCTTTGTTTTAGCTTTTTTTTAATCTTTCATGCATTGTTCAAGATTCCCAAGAGAAGAAAAAAAGCCATTAGAGAATATAATTTATTATTAAAACTTTAGTGACTTAGTGTACTAGTCCTCTAGGTACTTTCTTAAGAAAATGTATCTATATAGAACAAAAGTGAAATTTGAGTGAAGGAATTCAGGCAATAAGAGATATGTCATTTCTGGTAGAATGGGGGTATGCTTTGGAGTTTATGGCCATATTAGGGTTAACTGCCCAGTTGTATTGGTGAGTACTTGTGCAGTATATCTCCTACTCTGCTTACTGAGACTATTAGTAAAGAATTGAATTTTTATTTGTAGCGAAATTTGAAAAGCAACAAAACAGTTGAAAGTCTTAGCTATGTGTTTTTAGGACAGGGATTGGCAAACTATGGGTCCTTGGGCCAAATCCAGTTCTGAAGATGCAAATGGCTTTTACATTTTTAATTGTGAAATTTAATAAGATTGCTAGTCTTTCTATTAGAATACTTGCTTAAGAACTGAGGACATCATTTCTTGACTTGTGAAGCCTAAACTGTTCACTGTTTAGCCCTTTACAGAAAAGTTTACTGACTCATTGTTTAGATTTCATTATCACAGTTTATATAAAAAGGGTGTAGTCGTGTTTGTTTAGAGGAAAGACTCTTGTTGGATAGGTGTCAGTGTGTGTGTGTGTGTGTGTGTGTGTGTGTGTGTGTTAAATCTGTGGGATCCTCTATGCAGTCATGTTTGAGTGTAACCCAATATGGCAGCCCCCAGGCTCAAACAATGTCCTAATTGTAGACTGAAAACCAGCTTAACTGAGCAGTTTCCCATGCAGAAAGTAGGCAATTAGGTTAGCATCTTCCCACATAAAGTGTCTATATTTACAAGAGCCTACTTATTTCCTTCCTGGGAGATCAGTAGGCATTTGATAACTATTCCTATGAGACACAGCTTAAGACTTGTCATCTCTTAGACAAGTCTGGAGCTTGTTTGGAGAAATAAACTCTGTAAACCTGCTTTTCTGAACTCCTCGTATTATCCATTGTCTCATTTATTCCTCCCAACTTCTCCATGATGTATTATCTTCCTTTAACAGATGAAGAAATAAAAGACAGAGCTTTTCTTGGGGTGCTGGCTCAGATCACTTAGTATATGATACAGGGATAAGGGGAACAAACAGGTGTGGGTGGAAACAGGAAATGTCTACCTTGAAAAATAAGCCAGGAGAGAATTATTATCCAAATGTGGAATCCATATATAAATAGGAAGTCTCTTTTTTTCCCTGGAATGGGCAAGCAAATTAAACACATCCTTTCTGCACAGCAGGCATTTCAGGAGCAGATGCTCATCTTGCAGCTTGCTGGTCCTTGTCAGTTTGTTCTTCAGGCCATGGCAATGGGCCAGCTGTGTACATCAGTGGCAGAGGAACCTGCCCAAGTGCCTGAATTCTCTACAGCTCCAACATGGATTTAGGGATTTGGGATGAGAAATGTCCATCCATTCCTCAGTCCTTTCTACCTGCTCACTGAGGCTTGAAATGTGTTCATCAAGGGACAGAGACTTGCACTTGCTAATTGGAGATACATTTCTGAGCAGCAACTCTCCAAAGCTCTCATACCACCCCATGTGTTTTAATCATCCTGCACAGACCGGGACCATGAGTTATATCTCTATGTCCTCAGCATCCAGCATAGTTTAGGCCTAGAATAAATAGCTTTAAAAATATTTGTTGGGTAAATGAAAACTTAAATTTGTACTTAGTTGAAAATGATCAATATAAAAATCTCCGACAGCTGGTTCTGATAAGGATGGGACTGGGTACTTAGCTTTGAGGGAGGAGCTCCAGGAGAGGAGGAATGAACCACAGAGAGGAGATTGACAAGGCTGAAGCCCACTTCACCTCTTTCAGTTTTCTTTGTGGTCAGCCCTAATTTGGCCAGCTGAAAATAGGGCTCCTGGGCAACACAGGAAAATATTTCTACACTTGCTCTGTGCACAGTTAATGCCTATGGGTACAAGCCCTCCTATGTCTAAAGTGCATAGCACAGTGTAGAACTACAATGCGAACAACACTAATGATGCCCTTATGAAAAATGAGTTAACATGGCACTTCTGTTTTCATGTGGCAGAGCTTTTTTCCTTTCTTCTGTGACTTGCCTTTAGGGACTGGGGTCTGTGGCCACTCACATCATTACTTTCGTCTGTGTTATTAGGTGTCTGTTGTGGAGCAGTGGTGTAGTAAACTGAACTGTGTAGTTCAGAGCAGACTGGGAGTACTAGACTAGATATGCTCAGGCACTGATCTGTTTAGATAGCAGTCCTCAGCAAATGGCCAGTGGGAGTCTGGGGCAAACCCCCAGCCCCTCATTCTCTGGTGCGATGATGTGGAGATGTGTCTAGAAACGTTTCCCAGAGTTTCCGATGGGATTAAGCGCGAGCGGCTCCCACTGGTAGCAGGCTTGATGTCACACCATTTTTGGCGGCCTCCTCTTCCCTCGTTTCCTTCCCACTCACCCACTAGGGATAGTACTTCCTCTGCCTTTCCCAAAACTTCTTGTATTCGAATGACATGGAAACCCTTTAGGGAATCTAAAGGAGGGCAGAGGTCAGTGGGTTTTGCATAGTAGACACGGGTATTTTGTGGTTATCATTTAAGAACTGTTGTCTGCGCGTGCATGTGTGTGTGCTGGCTGTAAATTGTGGAGGGAGGGGATAAGGGTGGGTGGGTTTCCCTTGACACTTGACTTCCTTGCTTCACCATGGGCTGTTAATTCACCATCGCTTAGGGGCTGAGAGTCCTTCTTGTCTACAAGTAATTGCATCATTCAGGAAAATCTCTGCTTCGAATAGAGTCCTTTATGACCAGTCATTCATCAGTTTGGGAGCGGCTGCTGCTGGCTCGGCTCAGGAGCACCTCCTCAGGAAAGCCCAGGCGACAAGAGCCATCTCACTTCCATTCTAGTCGGGTGTCAAGTGTCAAGCCCTCTGTCCTTGTCCTCAGCACTTCCTTCTCCTCACTGGGCAGTGCTCAGTGGCACATGATAGGATGGGCAGGGCACTCAGGTGGTCCATAGGGATGAGGCAGCTCCGCTCAGTGCCCTGCATGTCCCAGAGTTACGCAGCTTGGCTGCAGCCCTGCAGCGTGGGACATGATAAGGCAGCAGTGTCAGAGCATTATGAAGGTGTCAGGATGATGAATTCACTGTAACAGTATCACCATTGGCAGCACGTGGAACAGCGATAGCTCAATCGGTCATTTTCTGCTGGCAGGTATTATGTGGAATTGGCCTTCTTTTTTTTTTTTTCCTTTTCTTTTTGTTCTGAGGGATGCTTAGTATGTGGTAGTGAAAGAGGCAGGGGTAGATAATAATTTTGGATGCCCTTGTTGGAGTTAACTGTTGTGGGCAGATGGCAAGGAGCTGTGGTGTGTGTGTGTGTGTGTGTGTGTGTGTGTGTAAGACTGGGAAAAGAGAGTTGGAAATGGAGAGTACAGGAGAGGAACAGGATAGAAGAAGATGATTATTAAAGCATTTGGCCTTGGAGTAAGTCTTTCTTAGTCTATTTAGGAACCTAATACAGATTAAGAAATTTTCTATACTCCCTGTCTAGGAATAGCCTGCTCAAACCTGAGCAAAATTGGAAGTGATTTGCAGTCATTACTGGCATATCAACTGGGAAATGATCCTTCGCATCCCATGTGTGTCTCCAATGCTTCCGGCTTTGCCATGGATGCCCCTCACCCTGCAGCTGCAGGTCCCTACCTGGAATTCTCAGACCCATCTCAGCATGCATCGTGCTTCCCTCTGTTGGGACAGGTGGAATGTTGCCAGGACGGGGCGTCCTTCTCCATGCCATGACTGGTGCCTCGCACAGGGCCACATGAGTGTACATGATTTTTTCAGTTGAAAATTTGGGGGGCAATTAAAAGACATTAAAAGTTATGAATTAAAGACAAATTTATGTGATAAATATTACCTTTTAGGAGTCTACAAGGAAGGCAGGATACTAAATGCTTCACAGTAGGATACGTATAAGTAGGCTGAGTCATATTCACCTGAAGATAACAGATCCTAACCTCTGGAATTTATAAATGTTACCTTAAGAAGAAAGAAATGCTTTTGCAAATGTGATTAGGCTAAAAATGGACTCTTGTTTTGGAGCTGGAAATCAAACCTAAGACTTTGTGCTTTCCAAGTAAGTGCTCTTAAACTGAGCTGCAGCCCTAGACCTTAGGCTGAGGATCCTGACATGGAGAGATTATCCTGAATCACCAGGTGGGCTCTGAATCTAGTCAGGATTATAAGAGGGAGACAGAGATTACACTCTCAAAGGAGGAGGGGATGTGAAGAAAAGAGACTAGAGTGATAGGGTGTGGTGATACAGGGCTTTACATTTCAATGTAATTGAGTTTATCATTCTTTTACTTAAGGTTTGGCTTTTCTCATCTTAAGAAATTTTTTTCCTACCCTTAGATCATAATATATTACTAAAATTTCTACAAAAATTTTAGAGTGTTTTTCATATTTAAGTTGTTTCATCCATGTAAATTTTACTCTTTCTATACAATTTGAAGTAGGCATCTAAATTATTTTAGTATATATACACACACACATATATATGTAGGCACTTAAAATTATTTTTATATATATATGTATAAAACATAAGCATTTTCAAATATCATTAAAACTTTTGACATTTAAATCAACTCATTATTTCTGTGTCCTGCTTCCCTTTTTTTTTCAGCTTTAATTGAGTTTATTGGTACATTTTAGGGATACAGTACAGTTACATTCATTGTTGGGATCTTGTACCTCTACATGATAAGTCTTGCTTCTCAAATTTTCCCCTTGTCCCCGCCCTCCCTTTACTCCCTCCTCCCTTCCCCATCTACAACCACTTTATTTCCATCTTTTCATTATCTCACATTTTTTCTTTTCCCTTTTTACCCTTTCCCTACCTATCCCACCTTCCCTAAACCTTTAGCTTCTTTCTTCCCATTTCTCAATGTCAGTAATCTTATTAGGATCTTATGTATTGTTGCAGATTATTCACACCAGAGAAACTATTCTGTATTTACACATATGTGGTTTATTTATTTCATTTAGGAGTATATCTTCAATATGTATCCATTTTCCTATGAATGAATCTATTTTCTCGTTCTTTATGGCTGAGTAATATTTCATTTTATAGAAAAACCACATCTTCTTTATCCAGTCTCCAAATGATGGGCAAATAGGCTGTTTCCAAGTTTTAGCTATTACAAACCATGCCGCTATAAACATGGGTGCGCATACTTCTCTATGATATGATTCTTTTAGTCCTTTTGGAAAGATACCTAGCAGAGGGATGGCTGGGTCAAATGGAACCTCCAGTCCAAGCTCTTTGAGGTATCTCCATTTTGATTTCCATAGTGGTTGTACCAGTCTGCACTCCCACCAACAACGGAGAAGGGTTCCTTTCTCCCCACAACCCCGCCAACATTTGTTATTGTGTGATTTCTTGAAAGCAGCCATTCTTTGTGGGGTGAGGTGGAATCTCAGTGTTGTTTTCATCTGCATCTATCGAATGATCAGTGATGTGGAACATTTTTTCATATATTTACTTGCTGCTTTTACTTCTTTGTCTGAGAAATGTCTGTTCATTTTGGATGTCCATTTTTGAATCAGGTCTTTATATTTGAGGGGCTGATTGTTTTGAGTTCTTTATATATTCTAGATAATAGTCCTTTGTCTGAGGAGCCGCTGGTAAAAATTTTTTCCCACATTGTTGGTTGTCTCTTAGTTTTGCTGATAGTTTCTTTTGAAGTACAGAAGTTTTTAATACGATGAGATCCCAGTTGTTGATTCTATCTGCTAGTTCTTGTGCTACTGAGGATTTATTCATAAAGTCTTTTCCTATGCCAATGTCTTCCAGAATTCTGCCTAACTTACCTTCCAGCAAGTTTAATGTTTCTGTTTTAATATTTAGATCTTTAATCCACTTGGATTTTAGTTTAGTGCATAGTGAAAGATAAGGGTCCAGTTTTAATCTGTGCCAGGTTTAAATCCAGTTTTTCCAACACCATTTATTAAAGAGGCTATCTTTCCTCCACTGAGGATGGTCAACTCCTTTGTCAAAGATGAGGTAGCTGAGTATATCTGGGTTTGTTTTTGTGTCTTCCAGTCTGTTCCACTGATCCTCAGGCCTGCTTCTTTGCCAGTACCATGCTGTTTTTATCACAGTGGCTTTGTAGTATAGTTTCAAGTTGGGAATTGTTATACCCGCTGCCATGTGTCTGTTGCCTAAGATGGCTTTTGGTATTCTAGGTCTCTTAAGGTTCCAAATGAATTTTTGGATTCTTTTTTCTAGTTCTGTGAAATATAGTGTTGGAATTTCAATTGGCATTGCATTGAATGTATATAGCAGTTTTGGTAGTATGGCCATTTTCGCTATGTTGATTCTTCCTACCCAGGAGCAGGGGATATCTTTCCATTTTTTAATATCCTCTTCAATTTTCTTTTTTCAGAGTGCTGTATTTTTCAGTGTAGAGATCTTTTGCTTCTTTTGTTAGATTGATTCCTAGAGACTTCATTTTTTTTGGATGCTATTGTGAAAGGAATTTTTTCCCTTATTTCTCTCTCAGTGAGTCTGTTATTTGTGTATAAGAAGGCAATTGATTTTTGGGTGTTCACTTTGTATCCAAATACTCCACTGAATCTGTCAATTAAGTCTAGAAGTGTTTTGGTGGAGTTTTTTGGGTCTTCAATGTAGAGCATCATATCATCAGCAAATAATGACAGTTTAACTTCTTCCTTTCCTTTCTTTATTGCTTTAATTTCTTTCTCTTGTCTAATTGCTGTGGCTAATGTTTCCAGAACTATATCGAAGAGGAGCGGTGATAGTGGGCATCCTTATCTTGTTCCTGATTTTAATATGAAAGTTTTTAGTTTTTGGCCATTTAATATGATGAGGCTGTTGGTTTTTCATAGAATGCCTTCATTAAGTTGAGGTATAGACCATCTATTCCAATTTTTTGCAGGGTTTTTATCATGAATGGGTATTGAATTTTATCAAATGCTTTTTCTGCATCTATTGAGAGGATCATATGGTTTTTGTCCTTGACTTTATTAATATACTGTATTACATTTATTGACTTGCGTATGTTGAAGCACCCTTGCATCTCTGGAATAAATCTGACTTGGTCAGGATGGATGATCTTCTTAATAATCCTCTGTATTCTGTTTGCTAGTATCTTATTAAGGATTTTTGCATCTATATTCATTAAGGAGATTGGTCTGTAGTTCTCTTTTTTAGTTGCATCTTTCCCTGGTTTGGGAATCAAAGTGATGCTTGCTTCCAGGAATGAATTTGGAAATATAGCTTCCCTTTCAATTTCATTGAAAAATTTGAAGAGTAATGGCAGTAGTTCTTCTCTAAATGTCTTGTAAAATTCAGTGGTGAATCCATCAGGGCCTGGGCTTTTCTTTGTTGGTAATTTTTTAATTACATTTTCAATTTCACTGACTGTAATTGGGGTGTTTAAAATGTTTTTATCTTCTTTGTTCAGCTGTGGTAATTCGTAAGTATCTAAAAATCTGTCCATTTCTTCTGTGTTTTCCATTTTATTGGTGCCTTTTTCATTCCTGATTGCATGGATCTGAGCCTTTTCTTTCCTTTTTTGATAAGATTAGCTAAGGGTTTGTCAATTTTATTTATTCTTTCAAAAAACCAGCTCTTTGTTTCATTTATTTTTTGTATCATTTTCTTACTTTCCATTGCATTGATTTCTGCTCGGAGCTTTATAATTTCCTCTCTTGTTCGAGCTTTGGGTTTTTCTTGCTCTTGTTTTTCTAGGAGTCTAAGTTTCAACATTAGGTTGTTTATTTGAGCCCGCTCTGTTTTCCTAGTGTGGGCATTCAATGTTATGAATTTTCCCCATAGAACTGCTTTCATTGTGTCCCATAGATTCCTGTATGTTGTATTGGCATTTTCATTTATTTGTAAAAACTGTCTAATTTCTTCTTTAATTTCCTCTGTAATTCATTGATTGTTCAGTTTCCATGTGCTTGTGAAGTTCCTACAGTTTCTTGTGCTATTGATCTCCAGCTTGATTGCACTATGATCTGATAATATACAGGGGATGACTTCAATTCTTTTGCATTTATTCAGACCTGTGCTTTGAGGCAATATGTGGTCTATCTTGGAGAATGGTCCATGTGCAGCCAAAAAGAATGTATATTCTGATTTTGTGGGGTGGAATACTCTGTAAACATCTATTAAATCCATGTGTTCCAAAGCTTGGTTTAGTTCTGTTATTTCATTATTGATTTTCTGCGTGGATGATCTGTCAATTTGTGATAGTGGGGTATTTAAATCCCCCACTACAATTGTATTAGTGCTTATTTGGTTTTTCATGTTACTTCATATTTGTTTTATATAGTTGGGGGAATTTATATTTGGTGCATTTATGTTTATGGTTGTCAACTCTTCCTCTTGAATTGTTCCCTTTACAAGGATGTTGTGTCCTTGTTTGTCTCCCTTAAGGAGTTTTGGTTTGAAATTTACTTTGTCTGAGAATAAGATTGCTACCCCTGCTTTTTTCTGGTCTCCTGATGCATGGGAATTGTTTTCCATCCTTTCACTTTCAGTCTATGGACTTCCTTTTGCACTAGGTGTGTTTCTTGTATACAACATATTGTTGGATTTTGCTTCTGAATCCATTCTGCCAGTCTATTTCTCTTGATTGGTGAATTGAGGCCATTAACATTGATGTTTATAACTGATATGTTTTGACTTATTATTGTCATGTTATTGTCCTTTTGTTGACTCTTTTTACTGTTTCACCTTCTCCTTTTAGTTTCTTGCCTTGCCTATTTGATTTGGTCTGTTGGGCCTCATGGTATTGTGACCTTCATTGTCCTTTTCTAGGATATTGTTTAGAAGTCCTTGTAGTGCTGGTTTGGTGTTCATGAAATTTCTCAGTTGTTCTTTATCATGGAAGTATCTTATTTCCCCTTCTATTTTGAAAGAGAATTTTGCAGGATTCATCAGTCTAGGTTGGAGGTTCTTTTCTTTTAGGACTTGGAATACCTCACTCCAGGTTCTCCTTGACCTAAGGGTTTGGGTTGAAAAGTCTGCTGTGATTCTAATGGGCTTTCTTTTGCATGTGATTTGTTTCTTTTGTCTTACTGCTTGTAGTATTTTTTTTTCTGTTGGATTCCTGGGATCTTGATTATTATATGTCTAGGTGTAGATTTTTTTTTTTTAGCATGGCTAGTTGGATTTCTATATGCTTCACTTATCTGTATGTCTAATTCTTCCCTTTTGTTTGGGAAGTTTTCTGTCATTAATTCTGTGAAGAGCTTTTTTAAGTCATTTGTGTTTTCTCCTGATATTTCAGGAATTCCTGTCAGTCTTATGTTATTTTTCTTTGCATCGTGTAGAAGTTGTTGGATTGATTTCTCATGATCCCTACTATTTTTGAGAGACCTCCTTTTTCATGGTCACTGTCTGTGATCCTATCTTCTACATCTGAAATTCTATCTTTGCAATCTTTTATTCTGTTGTGTACACTTTCAGTAGAGTTTTTAATCTCCTGGATATCTTTTTGAATCTGTTTTATGGATTCCATTTCTTTCCTCTATTGAGCATTCATTGTTTCCATTTCTTTCTTATGCTGAGTCTTCATGGCTTCTGTCATGGTCTTGAGCTCATCTATTTTTTGTCAGTTTCTGTTCTAGAGTCTCGAATCATGACTTCCATTTTGCTCATTATCTCTATGGTTAACTGGGAAATTATTTCTGATTTGAATTTTTCTAGAGCCTGATTGATCTGTTTTGTTACCTCCTGTACTATGGGTCCAGGGTGTCCTGCTGGTTCACTATCAGACTTTTCATCCTCATTTGTCCTACTGTTTGCCATTGGTGAACTGGAAATCTGTCTTTGTGTCTTGCTTAAGTGTTTTCTCATTTCATTTTTGTTGTTGGGTTGTCCTTCATCCTGATATAGTTGCATTTTAGCTTTTGAGTTTCTAATGACTCGTAGGCATCCTCATTTTCATAATATCAGAGAAAACAACTCATTAAATCAATCACAATCCTTTATCCCAATTGATACATTCAGCAGCCCAATAGGATCAAGCACAGCTTGAAAAATGACCACTTGTGGTAGTCATTAATCTATCACCTTTAAACCATGTGAATTAAATTAATATCAAGAAGCAGCCCAAAATATGTTTCAGTGAATACCCTTTCCAATATAGCATCTTTACCATTTAGGATGGGGGGTTTAGACTGAGTTAGGATGAGAGGAATAGATAAGTGAAAGAACTGGAGCAGGTTTGAAGTGAAACCAGAGGATGTAAAATGACCTTACTATCTTTATGAAGCAATTAACTTCAGAGGGGATAGACCGAGTGCAAGAATAAGGACAAGAATATATCCCCTTAACAGTAACAGGGGCTTGCCTTCCCTTGAAGCTACAGAGCCATGAGTGAGGTAAAATGACTGGAGAAAAGAACATAAAGAAAAAAAAATACAAAAAACAAACAACAAGAACAACAACAACAAAAATACAAAACAAAAAAAACCAACAAAAAAAGGAAAAATAATAAAAGAAGAAGTCTGAGTTAGGGCAGGAACAGGAATAAAAAGGAAGATGAGGGATAATATGGTGGAGCAAGAGACTGAGTTGGAGAGAGAGGACAGAAAAAAGAAAGAAATTTTAGGGTGGAATGAGGAAAAGAAAAAAAAAAGAATTTGAAGGGCCTCTTTCATATTATGTCTCTGTTGTCATATTATACCACATGTACAGCCATGTGCAGAACCGAATCCCCTGATCTCGGCAAGCCAATGGCAGATCCCCACGACTCAGACTGACCTCAGTCCACAAGGCCTAACTTGAGTTTCCCAACCTGCAGGGTTGAACTCCAGTCAGTTCTATTACAGGTTTCCCCTGCCCTTTCTTTAAAGATGTTCAAAGTTGGGAGCTCAGCAAACTACCCTTCATGAGCACCTATACCTCTGCAGAGTGGGTCCAAGGACTGGTCCAATCAGGAGGTTTGAGAAGGAGGGGGAGCAGGTTGTGGGGGTGTTTCAAGGGTGCCTGCACGGCTACCTTTCTTACTGGATCTGGTGGCGCGCAGTGCGGGAGGTCGCACACCCGCTGGATAGGCCTGGGCAGGCAGCTGGAGAGACCTCCTGCAGGGTCCTTGGGTCCTTACTGGATCTGGTGGTGTGCAGTCCATAAGGTTGCACACCCGCTAGGTGGGCCCAGGCAGGCAGCTGGAGAGACCTCCTCCGGGGTCCTTGGGTCCTTACTCTGCTTCCCCTTTTTTTATACCAGTGAATTGCTGCACACTCACTTAATTTTATTATAAGTAGTAATACCGTAGTTAACCTCTCTGTGCATGCATATATATGTATATATATATATGCATATGTATATATATGCATATGTATATATATGTGTATATATATATATTTATATAAATATACATATATTTTTTGATACCAGGTATCCAATTCTGGTCCTTGTGCTTGCAAGGATGGTGGCAGCACAACTGAGCTAAATCCCTGGCCCTTCTTTTTTCTTTTTGCACTGGGGATTGAACTTGGGACCTTGTACTTGTGAAGCAGGCGGTGGAGCCACTGAGCTAAATCCCTGGCCCCATAAAATATTTTTTATCTTTAGTTTGGAAAACCTGAATGGAATATAACTGACAATTTTATTTTGAAAAGAGTTTTACATTCTTAGGAATTTTTTCAGACTGAGATCTTCATTAGCACCTAGAACTCTCATTTTTAAAATGAAAGGTAAGCTTCTTATTATCTAATAATTTTGCATCTTCCTGCCTCTGTAGAGAATATTTTCTCAAGACTCTGAGAGATATTCTTAAAGATTAGGACAGAATAAGTGAACATTAATTGTATGTGATGACATTTGATAAAGGGAGAAAGAAGAGGGTTTAAAGAAATTAGTTTCAAAGTGTTTCTTCTGACTTGTTGTCAGGAATGAGGATATTTCTACTGATTTCACTAACTGTACCTTAATTCCTTCCTCATGTCCCCTGCTTCTGTATGCAGATTTTAGAATATAGAGGGTTTTTTTGACAGATTATTTAAATCCCAGTGAGGTGGAACCTCATTCAGATTGTTTATAATGACTATCGTCAGTAGCAAATTAGTTTAGCCTGTCTTAGTTTATTCTCTTTGACAGCTTCATATTTACTTCACACCATAGAAGCCAAAACAGGAAACACATGTAAAAGAGAACTTGCTTTGTTTTTACTTAATTACATTAATAATAAATACAATCAAGAATATGTTTAGTACATATTCATTTCAACCTGGGCCTTAAAGATGAAACCAACTAGAGTGTTTTTAGTAGCTTTGATTTACTATTTTTATTTCCCACTTGCTGTCTTTATTATTGAATTCTGTCAAATTTACATTTGTCTAGAAATAAATTTAAGAAATAGACCAGTCATGGTAATTGCAAACTATTCAAAACTGCTTGGACTTTAGAATATGCTGTCTGGGATCCTGTATCTTCAGCCATGACTGTGAAAACAATGCACTTTTTACTTATTACCAATTGCAGTTAAAATGTTAAGAATAATTTTAAGGTACTTATAAGTTTGCTTTTTGGTGATTTGCTTATGTATTACCCTTTCTACAATGTCCCAACAGATATATTTATTGTTCTAGGCCTATTTCATCAGCTTCTGTTCTGTGTTTCTAGTCTGTGCACAATAAGATGGTAGCATAAAGTGAACACAATAAGAAAGATCTATTCACAGAAAACATGTTATGGTTATCTTCCAATAATCTGAGTCCACAAAGAGAATATAGGTGTCTTTCCTAGGGGTGATCAGTTACCAGTGAAACAACCATCACCAAACCCACATGCAGGAGGGACAGTTGGTCTATACCAAAGCCTGTCTGTGTTTGTGTCCTGGTACCACTGTGTCCTAGCTGAGTAGTCTAGATCAAGCTTCATCACTCTATGCCTCAGCCACCTTATCTGTAAAATAAAGTTAAAAACTTAAATGAGTTAAAGTGTAAATTGTGTGGCATATGTAAATGCTCAGTACATGTTGGTAATTATTACTAGTTTCCACCTTGAGCAAAGGCCAGAGACAGTGACCACAGGGTTCACAGAGAGTTACAGGACCTCAACTCTGAAAGAGTGTGATGATTCCACTTGATGGATCGGTCTGTTCTGTCATCAGTCCCAGAGACCTGTTTGGCAGCCTTGAGTTCTGCTATGTTAGGAATCTAATGTCAAGATCTGATTCAGAACAAGGAATGATTTTTTTTTTTTCTGAGACATAGTATGGATTCACTGAATTTTGCAGTACAACCTTATGAATGAATACTTTTGTAATACTAGAGAAGGCTTACAGAAACTTCAAGCTGTCCTCTTCCCCCTATCAATGTGGTATATAAAAATTTCACATCATGGGCATGAAGGAAGAAATTAAGGGCAGACAGCAGTACAATTTTCACCCAGGAACATGCTAATTTTCCTCATATAATTATAATATAGAATATTATGTTGATTCTCTCTGCTAATTACATGAATATTTCTGGTTGAGAAGTATAATAATAAGTAATAATAAGAAATAAATAATAATATTTATGTTGTAGTCCTTTGTAAGACACACGTGGTCCAGAGGATGGGAGATAAACTTTGTGAAGATCAAATACAAGCAACATCAGTAAAGTTTTGTGGGAGTCTTGAGATCTGGGCCATATGAAGGAGCTGCCTTCCACGTAATGATAAATGGTTACATCATATACCTGCTACTGTTAAGAGGCCTTGGCAGGCCTGCTTATGTCCCAGAGAGAAAATAGTCTTGATTTGGGGATACAACTCTATTTGCTGAGTGACACAGAGGCTTCCAGCTTTGGGAACAGTTCAGGGCATGAAGGGCTCCTCAGTGGGTCCTAGTTATGATGAAAGGATCCTGGCCACTGGACAGATTGCAGATGAGCACACCCAACTTGGGATTTGGTGGGTGTGTAAGCATTCAGGTCAGGATAAGCAGTGTAAGCAACCTGGTCACATGATAGAGATGGAGCCTCTGACAGAGAAGCATCATAGAGTACAAGGCATCTGCTGAGTGAGAAACATCAGGGCATCTGTCTGGGTGACATGGACATTTGGGTCACCTGCCCATGTGGCTTATGTATACCCTCTGTTCCAGATGTACCACTTGCATCTTCTGATAGATAGTTGGTCCTGAAAAATCCAGTTGATACCTCATGGCTCCTTATGACCAGGTGATAGAGAAGAAACAAACTCAGAATTTGGTTCATGAATGTGTCAAATTAAGTGTGTGGATGCAAGCCCCAAACCTACTGTAGCTATGCTGTAGTCCCACTTCGGGTGGCCCAGAAAGAAGAATGAAAAGAAATTACCCCAGTTGGTAGAATTTTTATCAGTGCCTCTGATCATTCAATGTGTATGAAAAGAGAAATTGTATGAGGGAAGCCTATAGACTTGTGAGCAATGGAGAATGGCTTGGCTGGTGGGTCAGGGGCCCAGAAAAAGAAATCTCAGAAGATTATACATAAGGATCAGGAAGTGAGGCATACCCATGTATCTGTGGGACTGAGAATAAAGTATAGCACATGATCATACCTGCCATAAAGTTCTCAAAGATGCTCCAAGCAGCCAAGGGCACAAAATGAATCATTTGACATTGGCCTTTTCTGTTGTTGACCATCCCAGAGCTGGCAACACTGGGTTCATGAACAGAGTGGCCAGTGTGGCAGGGATGGCGTTGTAATGAATTGCTGAAGGCTTCAATGTCTTACAGAGCATCTGAGAGTTGTGGCTTGCTATCTTTCTCTAGTAGAAGAAATATTCTCAGCCATTATCCTCTTTCACCCTTCCACTTTATCCTCTGCACATACTTTTTATATTGTCAATATTTTGCTTATTTTTATTCAGTTTTGACTTATTTTCCAGTTCACTAATTCTCTTTGCATGTTGTGTGTAGTTAAACTCATTTATCAAAAGTTAGATTCCCATTATTTTATTTTTAGTCTTCTAAAGTTTTGCCTCCTTCTAAATAAAAATATTGTTTTGTTTATGCAATACTTAAGATTGAACCTAGGGCCTCAAGCATACAAAGCAAACACTTTACTCTTGGGCCATGTCTGCAGCCCTTTAAAAATGTTTATATTTTGAGACGATCTCATTGAGTTGCCCAAGTTGACCTCAAATTGCTGACCCTCTTGCCTCAGCCTCCTAAATAGCTTGGACCTTAAGGCATGTTCCACCATGCCTGGCCAAAATATGATCTTTTATTGCTTTGAACATATAAAGCATAGTTATGGTGTATAATGAAAAATAAGTATTTGATCTTTATTTTTCTAGTTCTTGGCACACAGCTCCAGAAAACCCTTGAAATCTCTGGAGTGACGAGTATTTTGTGTGTGCTAAAGAGATGACTGCTAGGAGTATCTAGATAGCTTAAGGATAGAGGCTGGTCACAAAAAGCTCAAAGTATGAGAGATTTGGACCCATTGAGACCCTTCTTCCAGCCTCTAGGGAAGGGAGAAGGGCTGGAGACTGAATTAACCACCAATGTTTGATGATTTAATCGATCATAACTTCATAAAGAAGCCTCTATAAAAACTGCTATAGGATAAGCTCAGAGAGCCTCTGGTGGGTGAACTAATTGAGGTGCTGAGAGGGTCCTGAAATCAGAGAAGGTGTGAAAGCTCCAAATTGCACCCTGCTCAATACCCTATTCTAAGCATTTCTCCCATTTGGCTATTCTTGAGTTATATCCTTTATAATAATCTGATAATAAGTAATAAATAAAGCTCTTGTCTGGAAAATTATCAAATGTGAATAGGGGATGGGTTGTGAGTATCCCTCACTTAATAAACAAATCAACAGAAGTGACTTGGATCTGATACTTGTGACCTGGGGCTGAATTAAGGAGACTCTTGAGGGGACTGAATTGTCATGACCCACACAACATAGGGTCCAGGGACAGCTGCGGGAGGTGAAGAAAAACAAAGAAGCCAAGACTATTCTTGAAATCTGGGACCAGGTGGAGCTATAGCTTGTCAGGAGCTAATGGCTGCCTGGAGTCCCACATGCTCATTATTTATAGTGGAAGGCGAATGGGAAGAGGAGGCGGGGCCAATAGTGCTACATGGCCTACATAGCCTAGGTGGACTGTGGTGAGATTATTTTGTGATGGAGGCATGTGCAGGAAGGGAACAGGGAAGGATACATAATGTAGCTGTCTCCTGAGGCTGTGCCATCCGGGGTCTACAATATTAGTTATCTTATCTATGGGGGAGAAAGGGAGTAGGGAGGAAGTGGAGGGCCATCTTCAGGCTCAGCCCACAGCACTGATTGTAGTGTTAACTTTAGGGACTTAGTGTCAGAGTTGAATTGAATTGTGTTAGAATTGGTTGGTGTTAAAGAGGTAAAACATTTCCTTAGTTATATTAAAGTTTGTATCTGTTAACTTGGTTTTCTTTACAAGTGTCTGTTTGCAATGTGTAATAGTGATGCTTGTTTTGGGGTATTGGTATATACATATAACAAATCTGGATTATTTTCGATACCTTTACTATCCTTGCTCTTACATCTCCCCATTCCTGTGATCCTCTTTCCCATCTCCAAAATGTCTGCTTCCTACCATCTCTCCTCTATTTTCCTTATTTATTTATATTTTATGTTTTTCATATGAGAGAAAGCATGAAATATTTACTTTCTTAGCCTATCTTATTTCACTAAGCATTATCGTCCCTAGTTTCATCAGTTTTATCACAAAGGACATGGTTTCATTCTTCTTCATAGCTAAATAACATTCCATAATGAACATATAGCACATTAAGAAAAATCCATTCATTTGTTAATGGGCATCTAGGCTGTTTCCAGAGCTTAGCTATTGTGAATTGTACATATAATTTGCATATTTATTTGCATATAAACACAGATACGCAAATATTATAATAGTATTCTGTAATTCTTTTGGGAATGTTCCAAGAATTAAGTATAGTTGGGCCAATTGAAATCTCTATTTTTAGTTTACTTTAGGAGTCTCCAAACTGATTTCCATAGTGGTTACATTAGTTTACATTCCCACCAGCAATTCAGAAGTGTTCTGTCTCTGCATCCTCACCAGCATTTGTTGTTTTTTGCATATTTGATGGTAGGCATTCTGACTAGAGTAAGACAGGATCTGAGTTGTTTTGATTTGCATTTCCCCAATGGCTAAAGATAGTGAAGATTTTTTTTCAGGTACTTATTAGCTATTTGTACTTATTTTGAGAAGTGTCAATTCAGTTCATTTGCCCATTTTTTAATTGGGTCATTTGTTTTTGGTAGATTATTTGTATGAGTTCTTTATATATTCTAGAAATTAGTCCATTATGGAAGAGTAGCTGGCAAATTTGTCTTCCTATTTTGTATATTGTCATTTTACTCTGTTGATTGTTTCCTTTACTGGGTAGAAGCTTTTAAATTGGATATAATTCCATTTGTTGATTCTTGATATTATTTATTGTGCTATTAGAGTTCTGTTCAGGGAGTCTTTGCCTGTGCCTATGTCTTCAAGTGTTTCCACTGTTATCTACTAGTGGTTTCAAAAATTCTGCTTTTATATCTGGGTTTTTTTATCCATTTGATGTGATTTTAGTACAGGGTGAGAGATATGTACCCAGTTTCAATCTTCTGTATATGGATAACCAGTTTTCCACGAAGCATTTGTTAAAGAGGATGTCTTTTTTCCAGCTATGTTTTTGGCTCCTTTGTCAAAAATCAGATGGTGGTAGGTTCATGAGATTTTTCCTGTGTCTTTTGGTCTATGTATCAGTCAGCTCTTCCATCACTGGGACAAACCTGACACTTACAATTTAAAGGATGGGAGATTTAATTTGTCTCATGTTTTGGGGGAGTCAGTCAATCGTTGGTTGGCCCCAAGGTGGAAAATGGCATGGCCGAAGGGCATAGCTGAAGACAGCTTCTCAATCCATGGCAGCCATGAATCAGAGATGCAATGTAGGAAACAAGAAGGGAGATATACCTTCCAAAGAAGGGCCCCTCTATGACACGTGTCTTCCAACTAGGGCTTACCTCCTAACAGTACAGTTAGCTATGAACTCATCAATGGATGAGTGTAGCACCCACATGATCCAGTCACCTTCCAAAAGCCTTCCCCCTGAACACATGAGATTTTGGGGGGACATTCTATTCTAAATCATAATAATTTACATGTCTTTTTTTTGTCCCAGTACCATGATATCATGAAGTTCTTGTTATTACAGCTTTGTAGTATAACTTGGAATCTTATATTGTGATGCCTCCAGCCTTTTAAAACTTAATTTTATTTACTTTTGTGTGTAGAATTCCTTCAGCTAGTCTGGGTCTCTTCTAGTTTCATATGAATTTTAGGATAGCTTTTACTACTTCTGAGAATATCGTATTTTCATAAGGGTTGTATTAAGTCTATAGATTGCTTTTGTTAATACGGTCATTTAAACAATATGAATTCTGCTGATCTAAGAACAGGGGATGTCCAATATCCTCTTCAATTTATTTTACAGAATTCTGTAATTTTCATGATAGAGGTGTTTTATTTTTCTGGTTTAGTTGATTTCTAGGTATTTATTTATTTTAAAAGTTATCATGAATGCAGTTGTTTTCCTGATTTCTTTCTTGGTAGATTTATTATTAGTGTACAGGAATTCTATTAAATTTGTTGTGTTGATTTTGTATTCTGCCACTTTGCTAAATTTGTTCATCAGATTTGTAAGTTTTCTGGTACAGTTTTTGGATCTTCTATGTAGAGAATCATACAATCTAAAAATAGAGAAAATTTGATTTCTTCTTTTCCTCTTTGTATGTTTTATTTCATTCTATTGCCTAATTTCTCTCATTGATGTTTCAAGTACTATGAATACATTGAACAGGAACAATGAGAGTAGATACCCTTGTCTCACTCCTGATTTTAGAGCAAATGGTTTCCTCTGAATGTTTTGCCCTTATGATGTTGATGTTGCATGTGGGCTTGCATAAAAGGCTTTAATCAGTTTGAGGTAAAGTCCTTCTATACCCATTTTCATCAGAGCTTTTGCTATGAATTTGGATTTTGTCAAAGTCTCTTTTGAAGCCTATTGAGACTATCATGTGGTTTTACCCTTGATTCTATTTATATAGTGTGTTATATTTATTGTTTTATGTATGTTGAATCATCCTTGTATCCATGAGATTTAGCCAAATTGATCATGGTGCATGATTTTTATAATGAATTGTTGAATTCTGCTTGCAAGTATCTTGTTGAGTTTTTAATCTATGTGATTAAAAAATATTGGCCTGTCATTCCTTTTGTGATGTCTTCATTTGTTTTTTGTATCTTGGTAATACTGGCTTCATGGAATGAATTTGGAAGCACTCCTTCCCTTTTTTAAAAAAAATTAATTTTATCGGTACATTTAAGGTATACAATATAATGACATTCATCATTGGAAATTTGCACTTTTACATAATCCATCTTGGTTCTTATTTTTTCCCCATTCCTCTGCCCTTCCTTCAATCCCTCCCTCCCTCCCTATTTATAAAGACTTTGTTTCCATTTTCTCATATTAATTCCATTCCCCTCTTTTCTTTCCCCCACCCCTACTATTTCCCTTTCCCCTTTGTCCCTTTTTTTCCTATTTCACATTATCTATTATACCTTTTAGTCCTTATTTACACTTTCAGTTTCTCACACTAGAGAAATTGTTTGGTATTTACACATGCATGTCCTATTTATTTCACTTAGGAGTATTGCTTCAATGTGCCTCATTTAGCTATAAATGTCTGTAATTTCTCATTATTTTATGGCTGAGTAGTACTCCATTTTATAAAACAAACAAACAAACACATTTTCTTTATCCAGTCTCCAGATGATGGGCAATTGGGCTGCTTCCAAGTTTCAGATATTACAAATTGTGCTGCTGTGAACATGAGTGCACATATATCACTTTCTTTTTTTCAACTAATTTAACTGGTACATTTAATGTATACAGTACAATGACATTCATTGTTGGAAATTTGTATCTTTACATGATCAGTCTTCGTTCTTATATTTTCTCCATTCCCCTCCTCTTCCCTCAACCCCTCCCTCTCTCCCTATCTACAAAGACTTTGTTTCCATTATTTTTCATTTTCTCATATTAATTCCATTTCCTTTTAATTACAGGGAAAAGTTTGAGGAATATTGGTGTTCATTCTTCTCTAAAGTTCTGGTAACATGTAGTGGCAATCCATGAGGTCCTGAGATTCTTTTGGTTGGTAGAATTTTTACTATTGTATCAATGTCATTGTTTGTTATTGGTCTGCTCAGGATTGTTATATCTTCTTGGTTCAATTTGGTTAAATCATATATGTCTAGGATTTTATCCATTTCATCAAGATTCTCTGACTTGTTGGCATATATAAAATTTTGAAATAGTTTCTAATAATCCTCTGGATATCAGTGGTGCCTGTGTAATCTTGCCTTTTTCATTTCTAATTTTATTGATACAGATCTTTTGTGTCTTTCTTTTGATGAGTTTGACTAAAGGTTTATCTTAATTATTTATCCTTTCAAGGAAGCAACTCTCTAATTCATCTATTTTTTGTATTTTTTTGTCTCAGTTTCATTAATTTCCACTCTGATCTTTATAATTTCTTTTCTTCTAGTAGTTTTGTGTTTAGATTGTTATTGTTTTTCTAGGAACTTGAGATACATCATTAGATTATTATTTTTGGATCACTTTGATTTTTAAAATTAATTTTATTGGTACATTTAAGGTATGCAGTATGATTGCATTCATCATTGGAAATTTGTACCTTTACATAATCCATCTTGGTTCTTATTTTTTTTTCCATTCGCCCATCCTCCCTTCAATCCCAACAAAGACTTTGTTTCCTTTTTTCTTTTTCTCATATTAATTCCATTCCCTTTTTTCTTTTCCCTTACCCCTCCCTCTTCCCCTTCCCCTTTGCACCTTTTTGTCCTATTTCACATATCTATTATACCTTTTAGTTCTTATTCACACTTTCAGTTTTGCATACTAGAGACACTATTCGATATTTACACATATATGTCCTATTTATTTAATTTTGTACATTCACAATTAATTTCACAATGTGCATTCATTTTGCTATAAATGCCCCTAGTTTCTCATTCTTTATGGCTAAGTAGTACTGCATTTTAGAAAAAAAACCACATTTTCTTTATCCATTCTCCCACTGATGGGCAGTTGGGCTGCTTCCAAGTTTTAGCTAATACAAATTGTGCTGCTATAAACACGGGTGTACATATATTGCTGTATGATATGATTATTTCAATTCTTTGGGGAAGATACCCAGCAGGGGGATAGCTGGGTCAAATGAGGCCTCCAATCCTAGTTCTTTGAGGTATCCCCATACTAATTTCAACAGTGGTTGCACTTTGATTTTTAATGCAGGCACTCATAGCTACAAACCTTCCTCTGAGAACTGCTTTCACAATGTCCCACAGATTCTGATACGTTGTATTTCCATTATCATTTGAGTATAGTAATATTTTAATTACTTCCCTGATTTCTTCCCTGACCCTTTGATTCATCAAGAGTGTATTATTCAATCTCAATGTGTTTGTATAATTTCTTTGGCTTCTCCTGCTGCTGATTTCTAGTTTCATTCTGTTTGATCTGATAGGATGCAAGAGATTACTTCAATTTTTAAAAACATATTTTGTGGTCTAAAATTTGGTCTATTTTGGTGGTTATGAATTTCTTTAGTTATCCTTATTATGAAATGTATTTTTTCTCCTTTGTTTTTGAAGGATAGTTTTGCAGAGTATAGTAATCTGGGTTGGCAATTATTTTCTTTTCTGGACTTTAAGGTTTATGTTGAAAATATTGCTGTTCTGGTGGGCTTAATCTTTTGGTGATTTGGTGCTTCTCTCTAACGGCTTTTGGTATTCCTTATTTTGAATTTCTGGCATTGTTCCTATAGGTGATGTAGAAAGTTTTTTTTTTTTTTTTTTTTTTTTTCTGGAGCATCCCCTCCCTGGAATGTGTTGTTTTAGTTATTCACTTAGCTTTCTTATTCCTAGTATTTCAGGATTGTGTGTGACTGCTCCCAGTACTCTTAAGATGTAGGTCATTATTTTCTGAGAACCCCCAACTTCTCACAGAGCTACATAGCCTTTGTTTTGTTGAATATTCTCAATGGTTTGTGAGTACAGGGAGACTCTAGTCTGCAGTCTTTTTGAGGCTCTAAATGTCTCCTTTGCCTAGATATCGATCCTATGACCTATATTAGAGAAATTTTCTTCAATAACTTCAGTAAATATATTTTTTATGCCATAATCCTCAATTGTACCTCTTCCTCAATTCTGATGATTCTCAAGTTGATGTGGAAGAACACAGTGTGACATGGTAAGATATTGTAGGAGTAAAAGCGATATCTAGCACATATAATCACTTAAAAACACACACACAGACACACACACACAGACACACACACACACTCTCTCTCTCTCTCTCTCCTGGCCCTTACAAAAAGTACTATTTTAAAAAATGTAGGAAAGAAAGAAAGAAAAAAAGAAAGCAAGAAAGGAAGGAAATAATAAAGAAAAGAAAAGAACTAGGTCTAATGTTACTTCTTGTGATGGTATTTATTCTGGGATGTAAATTGGTCCAGAGTTCTCCTCCCTCAGTCTAAATGAGAGAGGCTTTCAAAGCTTGCTGGAGTCTGAGCTCCATGCCTCTGTGATTATGAACGGGAGCTTGGGTAGGTTGGCCAGAAATTGACTTAAATCCCACCTACTGACTTAAATTCTCCTGTATTTGGGCACGAGGGGCCAGAGAATCCAGACTTTCTATTGACTCCATCTCTCGGTAGCCTGTGGGCAGGTCCCAGAATGGCTCAAAACTCAGTATATTTCCAGCCTGTATTTTTTCTTTTGAGATTAACTGGCCAGTGACTGTGTGTTGCTACCTTCACTCTGGAAGCCTCTATGCTCATGAAGAAGGGACAGGCCAAGGGACTGCGATTACATGAGGGGCCACTGCTGCCCAGCTTCCTTCTGGTCCTTGCAGGGGCCCTCATCCTCAGGCTCCCAGCCCAAAATCTCATGTGGTTGTCCTCTGTCATTGTCCTCTGCCACTGCTTTCAAACCACTGCTGTTTCTCACTGTCCCTCCCAGGATTCAGGTTCCACAGTACTGTGTCATAGTCACTTTCTTCTAGGGCTCAGTCTGATCACCAGGCTGGTAGCCACTTCCTCCCTTGGTGTGGTGTTGGGTGCCTCCCAGAGTTAAGGGAATGTGGGAGTTCACTGCACTTGTGCAAAGGTGTTTACTTCAGCTGGCTTTCACCACACTTTAGCCCATCCCTTTTCTGCTTGCTCTGCAGAGGTACAGGAGGGGCGGGGGGGGGCTTCAGTAGTGGCTTCCTGATTGGCCCTATCTAAATTTGGAGAGACAAGGTGGGACTTAGCCATCTGCCTCAATGCACTTGGCTGCAGTCAGATCTTCTGTCTGATCCAGGCTGTGTCTCTGTCCCTTACTCTCAGGAGACAGATGTTCCTGTTAGGGCTGCATGGTGGGAGCATCCCCTCCTTGGAATGTGTTGTTTTAGTTATTCACTTATCTTTCTTATTACCAGTATTTCAGGATTGTGTGTGACTGCTCCCAGTACTCTTAAGATGTAGGTCATTATTTTCTGAGAACCCCCAACTTCTCACAGAGCTACATAGCCTTTGTTTTGTTGAATATTCTCAATGGTTTGTGAGTACAGGCAGACTCTAGTCTGCAGTCTTTTTTTGTTGTTGTTATAATCTATTTATTTATTTTAAAATTGACTATTGGTAATTTTAGGTATACATTACGATCACATTCATCTTGGGAATTTGTACCTGTAACTGATGTATCTTAGTTCTTGTTTTTTCCCATTCCTCTTCCCTCCTACCTTTCCACCCCTCCCTATTTACAAAAGCTTTGTTTCTGTTTTTTCCTTCTTGTTCATTTTTTTTCCTTTCCTTTCTTTTCTTTTTCCCCACCGCCTACTTTCCTTTCCCCCTTGAGCCTTTTCTTCCTAATTCACAGTATCTGTTATACATTTTGGCCCTCATTTACACTGTCAGTTTCTCACACCAGAGAAACTATTTGGTGTTTACACATGTGTGTCCTATTTACTTCACTTAAGAGTGGATGCCTCAATGTGCATCCATTTAGCTATAAATGTCTCTAGTTTATCATTCTTTATTGCTCAGCAGTACTCCATTTTATTTTAAAAAATCTTCTTTATCTAGTCACCAGTTGATGGACATTTGGGTTATTTCCAAGATTTAGCTATTACAAGTGTGCCACTATTAAAAACATGGTGCATGTATATCACTGTGGTATGATGCTTTTTAATTCTTTTGGAAAGATACCCAACAGAGGGATGACTGGGTCAAATGGAACCCAGCAGGGGAATAGCTGGGTCAAATGGGACTTCTAATCCTAGTTTTTTGAGAAACCTCTACACTGATTTCCAAGGTGGTTGCACCAGTTACAGTGGAGAAGGGTTCCTTTTCCCCAAAGCCCCACCAGCATTTGTTATTGGTTGATTTCATGATAGCAGCCATTCTTTTTGGAGTGAGGTGGAATATTTGCATCTCTCGAATGACTAGTGATATTGAACATTTTTTCATATTTCTGTTTGCTACTTCTACTTCTTTGTCTGAGAAATGTCTGTTCATTTCAGATGCCCACTTTTGGATTGGGTCTTTAAATTTGGGGGGGTTGATTTTTTTAAAGTTCTTTATATATTCTAGATAGTAGACCTTTGAGGAACAGCTAATAAAAATTTACCCACGTTGTGGGTTGTCTCTTCACTCTGTTGGTGATTTCTCTTGCTCTGCAGAAGCTTTTTAATAAAATGAGATCCCACTTGTTGATTCTTTTTGCTAGTTCCCGTGCTAGTGAGGATTTGTTCATAAACTCTTTTCTTACATGGTTATCTTGAAGAGTTCTACCTAACCTCTCTTTCAGCTGGTTCAGTGTTTCTGTTTTAATATTTAGATCTTTAATCCATTTCAATTTTAGTTTAGTGTATGATGAGAGATATAAGTCTAGTTTTAATCTTTGGCAAGTTGAAACCCAATTTTTTCAGCACCATTATTAAAGAGGTTCTTTCCTCCAATGAAGCTCTTTAGCTCCTTTGTCAAGGAGGAGGTGGCTGAGTATGTCTGGCGTTGCTTCTGAATCTTCTAATCTGTTCCATTGATCTTCCAATCTGTTTCTTTGTGGTTATTTCCTCACACCAGACTTCTCACCCATTTAATAGTCTGCAGTCTTTAGAGATCTTACTAACTCTTCAGCTCTGGTTGGCCTGCAGTTGTTGGCTGTTTCTACTTGTGTTCTCAGTCTTATTATCTTACTTTTCTTGGTAATTTTTATTACATGCTGAAGATTATGAAAAATGAGTGATAATGTGCAACTCTGGATGTTATCTTCCTCACAGAGAAATTTTATATTTGGATTTACATAAGCAAGGTACAGTAGGGATCTCAGATCTTAATCATCAGGTGAAATGATAGGAAGTTGAGTTTCAGTCTGTGCTGGCCCATGTTCTGTTCAGTTTATCCTTGATCACAGTGCATAAATCCTTGGGATCTACTCTCCGCTCCCCAGGGGCCCTGCATCCCAATCCTTGTCCTCCTGTGTGAGGTCTCTATGTGAGTCTGCTAAAGACCTCTATCAATGCCTTAGTCTTTCCACTACTGGAACATTGGTAGAGTTCCCTGCTGAAAAGTGGTTCCCAACTCCAGGATCACTCTTTGGATCCCCTTATTTTTCTGTACCATGGCTATGTTTTTTTTTTGTGTGTGTTTTTGTTTGTTTGTTTGTTTTTGGTACCTGGAATTGAACTCGCTGGACCATGGCTATGTAATTCTTCACTGCTTTACTGTCTCTCTGATGCCTTAGGATAAATATTTGTTCAGCTTTTCAAGTAGTTCTCAAGAACAGGCTCTGTGTAAATCACCCAGGCTGCATTAGTGAAAGCAGAACACTCTTTGTATGCATTAAACACTTAAAGGACTGCATTCTTGCCACTTATGAATTTTAGGGAACCTAAAGCAAGTAATCATCAGGAGAGCGTTCATTTAAATTTCCCTGAGACAGAATAAAATATATGCCACTTTATAAGATAATTTTTTACATATTACCTTCTTATTATGCTCTCCATTTTTTTCAAATTTGCCCCAATCATAGGCAAAATAATCCAACATTTTTTCCCCAGTCTTTCAATACATCTGAAAAAGATGCTGAATGAAAAGGCCTTATGGCCAAGTACCTAAGTCGGCTGGATCAGGAACTGTACTTTGAAAATGCTAATTTTTAAAAGTATTTTTGTACATGTTTTTATCCCATTTGGAAATTAACTTCAGCTTCTCTGTTCTGGGGATTTACGTTGTACCCACATTTGAGCTAAAATATTAAAGTGGAAAGAGTATTTGCCTGACTGTTGGAGTGTTGAGAAGGTTGAACTAGAATAAAAGATAGATAAAACCCAGGAAGAAATAAACAGGCTTTCTACATATCTTCTATTGCCCTGTCAGAAAATTTACTTTTAGTGTTTATTTCTGCTCTGCCATTGTAAAGGTTTTTCATGGTAATCCAGTAATCTCATTTAGGAGTTAGAGCTCACTGCAGATTATATTATCATCACCATGACATTATCTCTATCATATTATTATTGTTTATAATTTATATGTAATTATTTAGCATTATCCTAGCTAAGTATTGCAGTACAATATAGCAAACCAAGGAAAATCAAGCTGCTTTTATTCTTCCTAATTTGCTAACCCTAGAATACTTGGGCTATTTTTTTTTTTTTTTTTTTTTTTTTTTTTTTTT
>NW_022900944.1:17762802-17844804 GCF_012274545.1 Fukomys damarensis
GGTTTTTTTTTTTTTTTTTTTTTTTTTTTTTTTTTTGCAGGGGAGTGGACTGGGAAACAAGTAAGACTTGGGTAGAAAGCATCAATTCTCCAGAGATGTGAAAAAGCCAGAAGCTATTTTTTCCCATGCTAGACTTGAAATTGCTGAATAAAATGGCAAGAAGTAAAATTAAATTTTAGAAGTGGACTCCAGTGGAAGAATTTCAGAGTCATTGCTTATTGCAGTATAGGTATATCAATCATAATATGTGTACAGATACATTTGAAAAAGATAAACAAGAAGATTTCTTATACTTTGCAGTAGAAGATGTACTTACAGTATTTTTTTTTTTCACTTAGTAATATTTGTGGTCTGTTTTCTAGGAAGCATTTTCAGTACCAATGTGTGTAAATGTATCTGGGCTTACACGTGACTTCTGATTATACTGGTTACTTACGACCTTTCATATATGGGTTATTATCATTTTATATATGCACATTATGTTGAATATTTTTTTCGTGTTGATGAGAAAATAAATCATTGGCATGAGAAAACACTGGCATTACACGGTATTCATGTGGAATTATTCAACCTTTCACAAAGAAATGAGAAAGATTATAGGATTAGAATGAATCCTGGATTCCTTTTCCTCCTTGTCCATCTATATTCATTACAGTTGAAAGATAGACAAATGAAGTTATGGGTAGTTTAGTCTTTAAAGCTTTATTATAATTGAGAAGCATTAAAAAAAGAAGAAAATGGAAAAATCTTATCAAAGGCTAGAAATGATCGTCATGTTGAATTTCCCATTTAATGACAATAAAGAATGAAGATAGGTATTGTAAAGATATGGCTTCATTATTGGTATCATTCAGTATTCTCAATTCCAAAGAATCAAGCAGAGCCTTTAAAGGTCTCTGTTAGATGTGGAACTGACAGTTGGACACATCACTGGAGAAGATGAAGTGGGTCTGTGATTTCTAATTCTATTGAAACTGCATAGCACAAGCCCACAGCCTTGGCTAGAGCTCACACCATAATTCAAGACTCTCCTGGGCTGTTGCTCTGGCTACTGCTTCTTCTATCCTAGGAATATGTCAAGAAAAGTATGAGGCCGGAGAGCACGAAGCTGACACAGGAAATGCAGACTTCATCATCTGTCTTCTCCTTGTGTCTGTTCTTCTCCCCTTTCCTAGTGGTCCCTAACCTAACCTTTGCCAACACAGCCCTTGGGTCAGGGGAAGTTGAGCCCATCCCTTATTTTTCAGGGTCCCTGACAGCATAAAGGTAGTTCAATCCTTTTGCCGCAGTGATTGACTATGAAATAGTCTGTGTCTCAATAACAGATGCTTGGCAGTGACCTTGGGTAGAGTAGTTTCTTTGGCTTTAATAGAAGACCATCAGGACAGATGCCTTCTTTTTTGCTGGATATGGTTATGATGCTGGCAGAAAACTATTACAGCCAACTTAAAACAGACATCTGGAAAGAGAAAAGAGAATTCAAAGAGAAATGAGGCAGAATTCTGATCAAACCATATTCAACCATTACTTTCAGAGCTGTGAACTAATAAGTTTCCCAAATTGTTATGCCAAAAAAGGTGGGATGTTTCTTGTAGCCAAAATTATCCCTCCTGACAGAGGAGGGGGTTCCACTTAAAGTGCAAGTGGGTTCCAATCCAAAGGACCATCCACAGGATCTGTTTCAGTTTCCTTGGCTTATTTGATTTAAAAGGAGAGGTATAGAGATGCTTGCCTCTGGTCCAGGGCTGTTTTTAAATTGTGATGATGTTGTTCAAGTTCCCTTGTTTATAAAATTACAGTACTCCAGAGGCCATGCCTGCCAGAATGGATCCTCTGTATGCAATTCAATCTACATCATCAACCCTGACTCCATAAGCACCTGCTGTAGTCATCTCCAGGCTGCGGCATAAAGATGGAAAAGTTTTTTCAACCCCAACACAACATCTAATGCCAAGACTTATTGATGGTAGCAGCAGTCTCACTCACTCTGATTTCTTATGCAACTTTTGTTTTTATGAAAATTTTAGTTGAGGCAAGAAATCAGTTTGGGGGAGGCCTACTGAGCTCTCATCAGCTAAAAGTAGAAGCTATTATCAAGAAGCAATTTGTCAATGGAAAAGCTAGCTCAGGTGTGATAATAAAATTGGCTTCCTAAATGATCTCTAGGTAGGCCCAATACGAATAGCTGAGCTGCAGGCCAAGGGTAAAATATCTAGAGTGAGGCCATGATATGCTGCAGATAATGAGAAATCTGAGATAAGCATGGTATAGAATATTACAAGCTGTAATCAGGTTACTATGTTATGAACTTTTGTTTAAATAGTGCTGTTCTAGTTCATCTTGATTGTCAACTTGGCTGGATTGAGACTCCTGGGAAGGTAATTAGATTGTGGTGGTGGTGTACTCATCAGAAGAGTAGATTAACCCACTGATGTTCATAGTTGAGTGTGCTGTTAGGAGGTGGGACCCAGTTGGAGTTGGGTCACTAGGGGTCTGGCTTTGGGAATGTATCTCTTGTGGCCCTCGTGCCCTGTGTTCTCCTTCCTGGCTGCCATGAAGTGAGTAGCTTTGCTCCACAGCAATCTTCTACGATGATGTTCCTGCCTTGGAGCCAGCCAAGGACGGACTGAAACCTCTGAAACTGTTAGTCAAAATAAAATTTCTCCTCCCTTAAGATGTGGGTATCAGGTATTGTGTCTCAGGAGTGGGAAATGCTATTGTCAAGACCACTGACTTTCACCCCTGGTTGTCCAGGAATTATGTGTGGAGTAGAACAGAGTGCTTGGAAGTCATAATGCTTTTGATATACACTTTAATCAAAGAAGTGATCTGTATCATTCTAAATGAGAATTAGATTTTGCAGGCAGAAAATTCAACTATAAGCTAGTCTCAGTGGCACTGGGCTCCTTTGTTCTTACCTTAGGATTTTGTTTATTGTTCCAGCCACAGATACATGTCTGACATCTACAAATAATTGTAAGCTAATTCAAAATTTTACTTTAGTCTCTTAGGCAATTCTAAATGGAGGTGACATTCATAACAAACTACAAAACTTTTTTTTTTTTTTTTTTTTTTTTTTAAAGATAGGGTCTCACTATGTAGTTGAGACTGACCTGGAACTCACTATGTAGCCCAGGGTGGCCTTGAACTAACTGCAATCCTCCTGCCTCAGCCTCCCAAGTGCTGGGATTACAGGTGTAAACCACCACGCCCGGCTCACACTACAAAATTTTTAAAAGTCTTTTAACCACTACTTTTCTGAAAGTTTCACTTATGATAATTACTCTTATTTTCTCCAAATTCTTCAGAATTTCAAAACTAAACCTGGCTGGACTTTTATTTTCTTATCTCTGCTCTACTTTTTTTTCCTAAAGTAATTTTTGTCTGTTTCTTAGAAAAACCATTCAGGTCAAGGTAGGGTTCTATTTTTCCTTATGACTTATTACCCTGATTTGCATGGCCAGGCTCAGGGATTATAAATATAAGGAGAGAATTTTTTGTAACATCATTTTTCAAAATCTGTATTTATTCATTTTTATTTTTTGGCATCAATTTTGTTATGACCCACATCTGCCTTTCCAGCATCTTTTCCTGTCACAGCTCCATTCGTGGTACCCTCTGCAACCAAAGAGTCTGAGCAGTTGAGTATCAGGATAAAAACTGCATTTCAGAAGGACTACTCTGATTGCTGCTGGAAGAATGAATTGGGATTTTATTGGATTGGGGAGAAGGAGAGATAGTAGGGAAATTAATTACGAAATGATGGAGGGCTGGGGATTTAGCTCAGCGGTTCGGTGGCCTATCTTGCAAGCGCAAGGATCTAAGTTTGATCCCTGGTACCAAAAAAAAAAAAAAAAAAAAAAAAAAAAAAAAAAAAAGAAATGATGGAAATTTCCAGAAAAGAGATTTTGATAGTTTGGACTAAGGCAGAAGAAGGAGACATAAATGAAAAGCTTGAAGTTTATTTTTGGTAATTTCTGGGAAGGGAAGAAATGGGCCTGCCATCCACAGTAGGAAAGATAGCATTTGTAGGGTAAAATATTGAGATTTATTTGGCTGTGTTGAGTTTAAGGGCCCAAGGGTTATTTAGTTGAAGTGTTCATTTGGCATTCAGCTAAAAACCCAGAAGTCAGGGCTAGAGATATAGATTTGGAAGTTGTCAGCTTATAGATGGCTGTCAAGCCCATGAATTTTGATGAGTTTATTCCAGAAAGCAAACACACTTGGGGTCTTAGATGGCTGACAGAAGAGCCTCAGGGACCACTGTCATCTAACAGGCGAATAAATAGACTTCAGGGAAAACCAAGAAAAATGGGACAGAATTTGAGAGCCATTGGTTTAGACCAAAGAAAAGAGAATCCTAATGATTTGTTTATTGATCAGACTGCAGCAAATATAGTTCTCAGTTCTGAGTGCCCTCCTTTTCTGAGGATATCAGTAGCCTTTGTGTATCAGGAGAAAGACCTTCAGGGGAGTGAGGAATCCACACCCACATAATAGCAGAGTAGTGAGGGCTTTTAGGTGGAGAAGGTGTTCACAGGAAGCCTGTTTGCCATGTGGAAGAGGGATTCAACTTTGTTTTTATATTTCCAGAAGGAGTAATGAGGACCTACATGGAAACACAGCTCTATTTGTGTCAATGTAAAGAATAACTTGACAAGGTGTTAAAAATGGACCAAGTTGACTTGTTTGCAGTGAGCACTATTTAGTAGAAAGAGGTGTTATTTAGTACATGCTGGTGGACCCCAGCCAGGCACAGTGAAGCAAAGGGTCCTGTCCTGAAGATTTCACTACTGAGGTAGCATCTTATCTTCGAAGCCAGAGATCTGTGGAATTGTCATCTTTTTTCTCTGTGTACACACTTAATGCATCTATTGCAAGCCTCCATACACACAGGGCCTGTGCTGGTATCATTCAGTAAGCTGAGGGTGAACAGAAGGAGTGACATTTTATTCTTTGGAGGCTCCAAATGAAAGTGACAGGAATCCTCACCACATTCAGATCTCCACATGAAATTTTGTTGATAATTCCCTCAGGGGAGAACGTCTCAGTATCAAGTTGGTCTTGTCGTCTTGAACGAGACAGTTGACAAGACATCTTATAATAAGAATACAAGGGCCAGATACCCCAAGGGCTCCACATATATTTATATCAAAATGCTGTGAAGGAAAATCAATGTTTTGCTTCTGGCAGTGAAAATCCAGACCTTACCACATTCCTAGAGATGAACATTTTATTTTCAAACCCCAGAGATGGGAATCCCCACCCCCACCTGAAACCATTCTTTGAGAGATCTCTGGATGCAGTGTGATGGGATAGACTTGGCAGTGACCCTACTTTGGAACTAAAATTGATAATTTCTTCCAATCAAGTCTTTTTCCAAAATATCAGTTAGTGCCTCAATGAAATCTTTCTTGATCACTCATTGTAAAATCTCCTACTATCCAGTTCAATCACCAGTACACGCCCCCCCAAATCCTACCATCCAATTCTTTGTTTCCTTTTTTGCCTGGATGCTGATTTTCTTTAATAGTGGTTCTTTGCAGAAGCAGGCTTTTAGAGAAGTATTTGAAGGCAAGAGATTTATTTGGAATCTGATCCCAAAGAATCCCCAGAGAAGTGTGAGAGTGAGGGAAGGCAGTCAATCTGGGGTGTCTCAACTAGCAGGATCAGTCATGAGTAGATGGGACAAAGTCCTGGTGCGGTCTTTGGGGAGACCACATGGAGTTGCTACAGATGAGGCAGAAGGAAGTGAGGTATTTATCCACTAACTCTCATCAGTGTTGGTAGAGCGTTGCTGCAGGGGTTTGGGACATTAACTTCTCTGTACCTCGGTCTCTGTGCATGGACAGTGTCCAGATGTCAGGGAAAAGCCCCCTGCTTTGGTTCGCAATGGAACCTTGGGGTCAAGGTGGATGGGAATTGGGAGTACCATGGGCATCTGAGAAGGCAATGAGAGTATCTGCTAGAGCATCTGTTGCTCTTTAGGGTGCTGGACAGTTTACTTGTTTATTTTCATTGTCTCTTTCCCACTACATATGAGCTTCGTGAAGACAGTGACTTTTCTCTTTGCACTAGGTGGCACTAGAAATAAGGCCTCTAGGTTATTCATTCAGTATTTAACAAAATATCAATTAGTGCCTACTGTGAACCAGGTACTACTCTCATACTCCTTGGTACTATGATACCCAGTCCAACCCACTGGATAGATCTTCACTGTCTTTGTAGTCAATCCTTACACTATACTCAGCCAAGAAAAGGGATTATAAGGGCAAGATGATAATTAGACAAATGCTGCTGTTGTATTGCATATTTTTGGTAGCTAAATAAGTAATAATGGCAGCATGAAGTGCTAGACCAAAGAACAATCACCAGGATGTGGAAGGGAAAATATGAGTAACAGATTAGAATGTTTACTCCAACCTCAACTTTCACAGTCTTCTTACTAATGGAGGGAGTCTGACATGGAGCCCCAAATCCAAAGCCTGCCCTTGGCCAACGGTTGGGTTCAGGTCTTGGGACGAAGTTACAACCTTAGTATTGTAGTCAAGAAAAATGCTTTTGCTTAGACCTGCCAAATTGCACAGGGGACTCCTTCGTGTTTTTAATCAACAATAATTTCAGAGCATTTTCAGAAAACAGACAAAACTGTTAAATTAGCTTACACCTGCCCTGAATTTTTCCTGCCAGTCATTTTTTCCAAACTAAATTTAGAGTATTTATCTTTAACTATTTGTGCATGTTTTCATTAGCCTCTCTCTGGATCCCATTTTATCCCTTCTACTTCCTATTTCTTAATTTAACAAGGTTCTTAGTATTTTCTCTGTCCTTTTTAACCCATCTGGAGCTCACTCCTATCCCACCTCTATGCCCAATCTCCTGTACTTTCAACATAAACTTAATTATTATGTTTGAAAACTCTGACTATATTTAAAAATTTCAACCAATTGGCAAGTACATATGAATTTTGATGACACATTATTTGTATATAGTCACACCTCTTTTCCCTTTTAATGGTGTTATTAAACAATGGTTGATCAGAATGAAAACTCTTTCAAGTTGTATTACCACAATTTCTACCTTTGAATTTTATTTACCTTTTCAGTCAAATCTGCAGGCATACAAAATAGAAATACATAGACCATAGCTCTAATCATTCTTATTAATAGTTTTTGGTATTTTTTTAATTGAAGACTCTCTGTAGGCAGCACATGAATATGTACTGTTTATAAATCAGTCATGAGAATACTAGAGTGTTTTCCCAACATGGGAGAGGTAATTTATGCAAATACAAAACATTTTTTAAATGAACTGCAGGGGGTAAAATTTAGAGACATTTGTTTTATGCAGACACATCTGGCTTAGAAATAAAACTTTAAGAAAAGGCAACTTAGGGGATTTTTGTAAATCAGGTCATCATCATCATCATCATCATCAAATAACATGTTTGAATATTATTAAACATGTTATGAAGCCAGGCATGTCACAAAGCAAGGTAATCCCAACCAAATGCTGGTAGCGGAATTAAACATGCTTGGGAGGCTCTGTACTCCAATTCATCAAGGTTTACTAAGATTGCTTCTTAGTATTAGAACTGGTATTTCTGAGACCTTTGTGTCCCAAAGATGACATTTAGACCACAGGACATCAGCCATATCCTTAGGTTGTGTGGCTCTACCAAAGCCACATACGTCTTGCTTGAGTGAGACCTTGGTCTTTCCAACAAAGAACAGTGGCACAAATATGCAAATGGACAAACTGTGTGGTTGTGCAGTCACTAAAAAATAAATTAGACAATTAGAGAAGAAGTATTTTCATGTTAGAATTTAGAGGAGAATAAGTGTACATTTTTATCTATGAGCTCCCTTGGTATTCCATAAAGGTTTTCTCTCAAGTGAAACAATGAGCTTGCTGGTGTGATAAATTAGCAGGCACCTTCTTTGGCAAGAAGTATTCTTGTGTTGCAAATCACTGATTTTATTAGACCACAGCTCTAGCATCAGTCTAATGCTGCCTCATGAAAAATTCATAACAATTCAATCTAATTTTAATGATTTTTAGAAAATAATAGTAGATATTTGAGAATAGCTCATTTGCTCATATTCCCACTTTATCCTTATGTCTGTGAAAGTGAATGTGATTCATAAACTTGTTGCTTTTTTTTAACACTGTAGGAATCCAACTTTATTTATTTTCACCTGCTCCCTTCACACAACCTCTTTGTCCTCTGTATATTTCTTACATCTTGCATGTGTTTACAACTTGTTTATTTAGAAAGAGAGAGCAAGATCAAACTACTTCAGTTGAACATTTAAACTCATCATAATGCTTCTCCTTGGAAAAATGCACATGCAGGCTTATACTCTTATTTTAGAGGATAATTGAAAATAACTGCATCTAGCATTCCCTTCAGAGATATTAGAGAATAGGAAGAGTTTCTGAGATAAACAAACATTGAAGAAAATCAATCTTGGAGTAGACTGTAATTCTCTATCCTATTTGACTCCTAATTTCATTTGTTCACTTTATATGTTAATCTTTATTCATGTAGCACCTTCCTTGTGGAAAGTCTTGATATTTTCATGTCAGTGCAAACCCTGTGGGAATACATAAGAGCTTGATGAATTTTCTCAAATAGGCCACTGTTTTCTCTTACAGGGAGTAATTTATCCACCACAGGCTCAATATTGGAAAATAATAGAACATTACTGCATTTTTATATCTTCTGATTCTCGTGTGTTTGCACTGCTGTCTACTCATCAGTTACACCTAGGATTTTCAAGCATCTCAGTGTAAGGGAATATGTTACTTTACATGTTTTAAAGTTGTTTAAATTCCTTTTCTAAATAGTTGCATGATTTTATCTGTTAGAATCATCATTTGGCAACAGCAAATATTTAGTCTAAGAAATTATTTGTTGTGTCTTTTTATGAGTATGCATTTCCCCATATATATGCATTTAGTGTAGCATATAGTCATTGGTGTATAATTTCAGCAATATGAAGGCTGTTGATAGTATTTTTATTACAGTATATTTTTCTCAATTTAAAATTTTTATTGGTATATTTTTGTGATACATAATAAATACATTCATCATAGGAGACTTGGTACATATACACAGCATGTCTTGACCCTTTTTACTCCCTTTTCCTCTTCTCTCCATCTTGTCTTCCTCATCATCATATTTAAAGAACCATCTTTGATTTATTGATCCTTTGTATTTTTTTATCTCAATTTCATTAATTTCCACTTTGATCTTTATACTTTCTTTGTTTCAATTAGCTTTATATTTGGATTGTTCTTGTCTTCATAGGAATTTGAGATGTACCATTAGGTTAGTTACTTGGAATTGTTCTTTTCTTTTTATGCATGCATTTACAGCTATAATCTTCCCCCTGAGAACTGCTTTCATTGTGTCCCATGGGTTTTGGTATTTTGTGCTTTCATTGTCATCTGATTTTGGCAACTTTTTGATTTCTTTCCTGATTTCTTCTGTGGTCCATTGATTATTCAATAGCATATTATTTAATCTCATTGTATTTGTACAGTTTCTATGGCTTCTTTTTTTTTTAAGTTACAAGTTCCAACTTTAATATCTTCAAATCACCTGTTGATCCATGACTTCTTTTGTAGTTGATTTCTAGCTTCATTACACTCTAACTTGATGGAATTCAGGGGATTATTTCAATTGTTTTGTATTAAGTATTCTTCATGGCTTAACATATGGTCTGTTTTGAAAAAAGTTCCATGTGCTGTTGAGAAAATATGTATTCTGTTGTTGGATGCAACACTTAACAGATCCATTTTTTCCATGATATGGCTTAAATCTGATATATGTTGATTTTTTTGGTCTGATTGACCTAATTGTGAAAGTATGGTATTGAAGACTCCCACTCTGACTATATTGATCTTCTTTTCTTTTAAGTTTTATGAAATTGAGTGTGCCAACCTTCTGCCCATATATATTTACGATTATTATCTTTTCCTGTTGAATGTTCCCTGTATTAGTATGTAGTGACCATCTTTATTTCTTCTGATCAGTTTTGCCTTAAAGTCTGCTGGGCCTGAAATTATGATAGCTGCTTATGTTTGTTTTGGGGCTCTAGTTGAATGGAGTATCACTTTCTGTGCTTTCACATTCGGTCTACGAACTTTCTTTTGGATGAGATGTGTCTCCCATAGGCAGTTGAGAGTTATTATTGCAAAGTGTTTATTGAATACTATCATTGTATAGTTTTTCCAGTGCTGCTTCCTTAATTTTTTTTCCTTTTGTTTAACTACTCTCCCAGTGAGATGTATACTTTCCTCTGGGCTCTTTGGTGCTAGTGGCTTCTGAAACCTTCTTGCTGTGTCCCGCTATGTAGGAGGTGGGAAGGAGAGAGAGGGGAGAGGGGAGAAGGGTGAGAGGAGAAGAGATAGGAGGGAGGCGTGAGGACAGGAGAGGGGAGACAGAACAAAACTGGCTTTGGTAACAAACCCATTTTGGTAGTAGCAAACCCACTCGCGTGATAGTGACATGAATCCATTCATGAGGGCGTATGACTTACTTTTAAGGTTCCCACTTCTCAACACTGTTGCTTGGAGGTTTAAATTTCCAATACATCAACCTTGGGGGACACACTAAACCACAGTGCTCACACATGTCAACTTTTATATCTTTGGGAAAGACAGCCTTTATTGAGAGTGGGTGCTCTAATGAAAGAGGAGGAATGGAGTAGAGGAAACAGAGATGGAAGCTAGATTTTGGCTATGTGTCCCCCACAAAGCACTTGTTCAAAATAGATCGCTACTATGATGGTGTTAAGGATGGGGACTTTCAGAGGTGATTAAATCATGAGGGTAGAGCCTTGTGAGTAGGATTAGGGCTCTTATAAAAGCCCTTGAGGGCTTGCCTTGTTCTGCTTTTCTGCCGTGTGAGGACACAGCTTTCACCCTCTCCAGAAGAGGTAGCAAGAAGGGGCTATTGGGGATGCAGAGAGCAGCCCTCACCAGATTCCAGACCTGCCAGCACCTTGATTTTCCAATTCCCAGCCTCTAGAACTGTAGACAATAAACTTCTGTTGTTTATAAATCATCCAATCTTGGGTATTTTGTGATAGCAGGGCAAAGAGACAAATCAACTTCTCTGGTTGTTTTTTGTTTACAGTACTTATTCTGGTCAAGTAAATATTCTGTGTAGTTATCAAAAATGAAATTAAAATGCAAACAAGGGTAATTTCCAAAAGTAAAAACCAAAGAAAACAAACCTTTAAATATTATTTCCAAAGGCATATATCCTATGCGAGAAATCTTGAATTATTTTCAATAATCATATTGCTAATAATAACAATGGTATTATTTGAAGCTATGATATATATATATATTTTAAGATAAAACAATAAATAATTATGTTTTTAGAAATAAAATGTTCATTGTCAGAGAAATGAAATATGAATGATATATCAAATGAATAAAAACATTTTTAATACTAAATTTAAATTGGAAACATCAACAATAACTTTTTTTTTTTTTGTACCAGGGATTAAACCCAGGTCCTTGTGCTTGTGAGGCAGGCAAGAACTTCTTATATTGTTATCTTTGGGGAAAAAACCCCTTATTTCACAGATCTATCTTTCAGAAAAGCCAAGATGCAATGACTCAAAAATAAGTGAGCACACAGCACTCAGATCATGGTCTCTAAACAACAATTCCCACTAAAAAGAACCAAGATTTCTATAAAACCTGATTGATTCCAAAACTAGAAAAGGGAAATGTCTAAGATGGCACCAATATATATTATCATACTGGAAAATAAAACACAAAACAACATTAAGTCTTGTCGAAAGAAACACCAACAAACCTAAGGAAACACCACTTGCTAAGTATAGGACAGTTTGAACATCAGAAATAATAATGAACATAACATATTAAAGCAAAAAATATTTTAAAATCCACAATTTCACACATACTTAAAGCATCACTGGGCACTGATTCATTTTTCTGAAAAATGGCGAATAACCAATTTATTTAGCTCTTACTATAGAAACAGCACTTCAGGATAAACCGATAATTAATGAAGAAAAGTTCTTTACAGAAGACTCCCAGCTAATAAGTGCTGAAAGAATGATAAAACTGGAGAATTCCTTTTGTAATCCTTAATAAAACAATAAATAGATCTAGGTGATGATCATCAATGGCTGGTAAAGTCATTTGGTGAAAACTCAGTGGGAAACTTTAGCCTGGACAGCACTTGGAGCCAGTGATCAAAAAGAGCCCCTGATATGATACACTAAAAACATACAATATCAACTGTCAAATATTCTTGCCAAAAAATTAAACGTGAATGAGATAAAACTGTTAAATCAGTAGTACTCAGTTGGGGCAATTTTGTCCCCAAGGCGTATTAGCTAGAGACATCTTTGGCTGTCACACAGGAAGAAAAGTGCTATTGGCATCTAATAAGGAGAGACCAGTGTTGCTGCTAAACAACTGCACAGGACAGCCGCACACAGGGCAAATAATTATCCTGTCTAATTGTAAGTGGTGCCAAGGTTCAAACCTTGCTCTGGACCTACCAGTTCATTGGAAATATAGAACCTAAGTTATATATCCACTAAATGCAGTCCTGTTTCGATCCTCGTTTGGGGACCTTGTACTTGAGAGGCAGGCACGGTGCCACTTAGCCAAATTCTTGACCCTGACCATTTTTAGATGTATTAATTTTAGGCTAATAGAAAAGTCCTTATTTTTTGCTAAGATTACACACAAGCTGGTCATGGGGGTGCACACCTGTAATCCCAGCATTTCGGAAGCTGAGGCAGGAGGATCGCTGGGAGTTTGAGGACAGCCCAGGCTTCATGGTGATTTGAAGGCTAGCCTGAACTATAGGCAAGACTCTATCTCAACAGAATCTACACAGAAGTATTTACAGGTACAGTGACACGATACATGGGGTTTACTTTAAAGAAGTGCATCCGATGTAAACAGCAGGGGTGAAGGTGAAGAAGAGGGGTAGGGATGAAACAGATTATTTTACACTGATAATCATTGAAGTAGGATGATGGCTACAACTCCCACTTTTGTGTATGTTTGAAAGTAAAAATATAGCAAAATCAATAAAATACTTTTATGAGATATTTAAACATTACAGAATGTTCCCAGAAACAATGAAACTACAACACATAATTCTTACATTCCTAATTTTCCATACTTTGGTGATGGCTTCACCAGTTCTCCCACCAGTGCACTCTTAAGTGCATAACCTAAACTATAGAACTTTTGGAAATAATAGTTTGACCTTTAGGTAACTCTACCAATTTATGTTACGGTTTTATACACGCCTTCGAACAATGTTAAACAACTGTGGAGTACAGAAGCACCAATCTCTACCAATGTCACAGGAAAGCCATGCTATCCATTGCTCAAATACTGTGGGAACATCAGAAACTGAGGACAAGTGAGTGTGCAGTATGGTTAGTATCCTCAGTCAAGCTCCTTGTGATTTAGAAACCAACACATGTATAAGGAAGAGAACAACAATTCCAGACTGGATGTGATGTAGGCCAAAGCAGAAGAAGTTCATATGAAGTACCATATGCAGTAAGGACATTTTTACTTACTATTTTCAGGAAAACTACATTCCTTCTTTAGTTTAGTGTCCAGATAATTTAGATCTTTTGAAAGTGGGACTAGAAGACCAAGTGAGAGCATTTGGAAAGGTAGTCAAAGAGAGGGCAATATGCCAGGACATGGGTCAATCAGTACATAAAAATATGTTGGTAGGGAAGGGAGGGCAAGGGTAAGGGGAAAAAATGAGAACCAAGACCTGTCATGTAGAGGTACAAGATCCCAACAATGAATGTAACTGTACTGTATCCCTAAAATGTCCCAATAAACTCAATTAAAGCTGAAAAAAACAACAACAAAAAAATATGTTGGTAGGGCATCGTGTGTGTATTAAAGCACACATACCCCCAAGTGGCCCTCTGCCTGACAGCCCCAGGGCTACTGTAAGCATAGTGGACATGGAACCTATGGTTGAACCAGTACTATCCCTACTGGCTTAGCAGTCTGCACTTACCTTAGAAAGCCCACGTTGTTCAGAATCAGCTAAGGCCTGACTTAGGGATTAGAGGGACTGAACTTACAGGTTGGACACAGTACCAACACTGATAGGGGCTGGAGGAGATAAAGGGTCAACTATCCCACAGCCTAATCCCTAGCAGGTATTTCAGGAGGAAAACATCAGATATGTTCAAGTCTACATTAAAACAAAATATCCTTTATAATTCAGGTGGAGAATTAATGAATGGCTCATTCATATTTCAATTTGTCCCAAGAAAAATTGTCCAAACTTAAGATAGTTTGAAAAAAATGGTTATTTCTTCCTTGAGGTCTTGAAAGGGTTTTTATATGATGTAGTTCTAAGCAATAGTTTTTTGGCTAGGTAAGATAGCTGTGATATTCTCTCTATCCTTCTGCATAATTACACATATTTTACTCACCTGAGGGACAGCAGAATGAAGCAAGTGAACTACAGAATATACAGACTGGCATCCAGAATACAGAGTCCTTGGAGACTCCAGGGATTGTTGGCAGTGTTTCTAGCAGTACTACTGATGCACCATGTCCAACAGCACAGCATGGACTCCTTAACCTCTGAGAAGAGCGCGTTAGGCAGACAGTCACACTCACATGGCCAAAATGAAGAGCGCCACGTTTCTTTTAGTCCATCCCTCTCCCAACTAGTCTGTTTTAAATTTAATTTAGGAGACCGAGGAAACTGAATAGACTCTTCTAGTTCGAGTGCTCTCATTTCCTCTTTGGAAGCCCTTCTCACCACTTATTTTCCAAGTTTTGTATATCTTTTCACAGATAATTTTCTTTTTTTAAAAATTAATTTTATTGGTACATTTAATGTACACACTATAATGACATTCATTGTTGGAAATTTGTACCTTTACATAATCAGCCTTGGTTCTTATCTTTTTCCCATTCCCCTGCCCTCCCTTGAACCCCTCCCTCCCCATCTGCTACCGACCATAGGGCAGCAAACACGGGATTTCACGAGGAGATACAGGTTCTCTAAAAGGTGGGAGCAGGTTCGGCGATGACAGTCAGACAAAAGCACTCAACACCGAGGTGAAGTTTGCAAATGCTGCTGCAATTTTATTTCTAACTCTAGGTGTTTATATACTAGTTTCAAGGGCACACCTCAAGAGTGATTTCAGGCACAGGCAGGCATGAGAAAGATAGACAATAGTACTGTAAAAACTAAGACCACAAGGTCAAGTTAAGACCACACCTATATACCATCACAAAAGCTAAGACCATTAAGTCAAGGTAAGACAACACCTCTACGCAGTCAGAAGGGGAAGTTTGTAAAACAAAGGACTGGCTTCAGCTTGTCACCTTCAGGATCACCTTCAGGACTTCACAGTCCGGGGCTCAGGGTCAGCACTTTGGCCGCCCGTCCTCTTGTGCCTCAATACCTCCCCATCTCTAGGAACATCTAATTGTTCCTAATCTTTCCTGGGCCCAGAATACAATTCTACAGATAATGAACAAATAGTAATAAAGACAAAATAGAACAGAATTATAAATGAACCCAATGTCCCCAAACTGCAGGCAGAGAGACCAGCTATTCTCTTCACTGCTGACTTCGCATGCGGTGTGTGCCAAGGACTTCCAGGAGGCTTAACCCCGTGGGGACGATACCTCTGGTCTGGTTTCTGCCAGGTGACCGGCATTGTCACACAGACTCCACTGGAGTGGTCATGGCACCCATCTACAAAGAAAAAAACACAGAGAGTTTTCTTAATAGCATCAGATAACAAATGGTGGCTCACATCATTTAAACTGAAATAAACAGAGAGATGTAGTATGGTGGAATAAAGATCAGCAGCATAATAGAGCCCATCCAGGACTGGAATTGAGGCACCTGGAAAATAATGACTTAGTGAAGAAAAGAAAAAAAAGAAGTAGAGTTCCAGGAATGAAGAAAGAGCTGACAGGAAAATGAGAAACTACAGAGAAACTGATGACATTGGAGAGAAAAGAAGAAGGAAGCAGGATGAGTGCAGTAGAGGACAGGGATCCTGATGAGAGACAGTCTCTCCTCTCTCCTCTCCCGTCCCCTCCCCTCCCCGCTTTCACCTTCCTGCTTGGGATGACACTGCAAGGCCTCAGAGGAGGCTAGCACATTAACATTGGATGTCCCAGCTTCCAGAACTATGAGAAATCATTTCTTTTCTTTGTAAATTACCCCATTTTTGGCATTCTGCTATAACAGCACAAAGTAGACTAAGATTTTAGTTGTGGTGGTTTTTGCTCCAAATCTTAACCTTATCCCAAAATCTTTACTTTTAAAATTCTTAATATTTTGGCACAGAGGATTGAACCTAGGGCCTCACACATGCTAGGCAAATGCTGTACCACTGAGCTACATCCCTATCCCTCTTACCCAAAAGTTTCATTCCTTAATATTTCTCTCATTAGGGAGAATTTGAATTCTCTTTAGGAGGGTGATTAAAAAAAGGTTGAGAAACATTTCTCTACCTGTAATCATCTTATAACTTTTGTGTATCCTTCCCTTTTTACTGAAAATATGTTCATTTGAGTAAGTATATATAAAATATATATGTGTGGAGGGGGTGAAGGGAGGGCAGGGACAAGGGAAAAAAATGAGAACCAAGACCTGTCATGTAAAGGTACAAGATCCCAATATTGAATGTAACTATACTTTATACCTAAAAAGTACCAATAAACTTAATGAGGAAAAAAAGTATACATGTGTGCATTTTTTCCTTCTTAGATAAATGGTCATAGGCCCATTCATGTGCATACATACTGTTCTGCCCTTGAGTCTTGTTTTCCCTTAAAGTATGTTTTAGAAAAAAACTCTGCATGAAAGTCATCCTCAGCTGAGAATCAATGCTCTGTAAAATTCAAGAGCTTTCTTGTTTCTTTTTATGATAGCATTGTGCTCCAAGCTGTTAATAGATTAGTTAAGTAGTACCCTTTTGACCTGTATTGGGTGGAATCCAGTCTTTGGCTATTACAAAAATGTGCTGGAATAAGTGGCTTTATATTGACATGATTTTATATCTTTGCTAGTGAATCTTGGTAAGATTCCTAGAAATGGGGTTGCTGGGTCAATGGGTAAGAGTATGTAATTTTTCTAAAGATTTCTGCCCAAATCCCCCTTCTCATTTTCTGCTATGAAGTATGAGAGTGCCTGTTTTCCATAACGTCACCACAGATCAAGTTAATATTTGGAATTTTGCTCATATGTTTAAGAGATTTTGCTTTTCTTTTTCTGTGAACTCTACCATTTGGCCACTTTGCTATAGGTATTTTTGTATTCTTCTCTAAGAGTTTCATGTTTATTAGGGATAGTAGTATTTTATAAGTGGTGTCAGTTGCCAGCCTTGCACCCCCCATATCTCAATTTGTATTCTGTTTTGCTTATGTAAAATTTTAATTTTTATGTGATCAAATTTATTCCTTTTTCCTGTCATGTCTGAATTTTCATGCATACAAAATAAAAGAATTACTGATTTTTTCCCCTTCATAATTACTTAACATCCATTAGGTACGAATTCTGGTTTAAAAACATTGTTCCAGCTTTTATTTCTCTGTGTAAGTAACCAGCTCTCCATTAGATAGTTTTTTCCTTTCTGATTTGAGATGCAGCCTTATGACATCCTGCCTTGTTCAGTTTGGTGTACTCTTAGGTTTTCATTTATTTTTCTATTGGCCTATTAACATGTGTTCTTACACTGAAGCCTTTATCATGTTTTAATATTTACCGAGGCTAGTCTCCCTTCCCAATTTTTTTCACATTTCCATGGACTGTCTTATTTGTTCTTTCAAATAAAACATATAGCTAACTTGTCTAGCTCTGAGGAAAAAATGATATATATTTTACTGGGATTATATTAAACTCATAAAATCTCCTAGGGAGAACTGACATTTTCATGATTCTGAGTTTTCCTATACAAAACCTCTTGTGTCTGTCCATCTGTTCAAGCCTACTTCTGTGCCTTTTATGAGAATTTTACAGTCTATAGATATTTCGAGCACCACGCAGTGCAGTTGTGCTGTCTCTCTTCCATCCCACACACATTTTCAGGCTCATCCTTTCATTTTTGTAACCATAGTCATTTAAACCTTGGGAGGTAAGGAGAAAAAAATCACATTGTCTTAGTCACTTTTCTCGTTGCTGAGACACAATACCCAACACCCACAATTTAAAGGGGATGGAGGCTTATTTTGCTTCTGTTTGTAGAGGTTTCAGTCCATAGTCACCTGGCTCCAAGGCAGGCAGCACGCAGAGGAGCATGGCAGGGTCGCTCAGGGCAGAGTGCAGAGGAAGCAGAGAGGACCAAGAGAGGAGCTGGGAGGGAGATCAACCCTTGCAGGCCACACCCCAGTGACCGTCTCTTCTGGCTGGACCCCACCTCCCAACATCAAGTCATCTATAAGCCCCCATACTTCAGTCACCTTCCAAAATCCCTGCTATGAGCATGTGAGGCTTTAGGGGACATCTAGATATAAACCATAGCACATGCATGTAGAGTGGTCAGAATGTCTGTTTTGTAGTCAGAATGTCTTTGGTTTGAGTTTGACTCCACTATTTATCAAGTCTCTGACTGTGAACAAGTCCTCATTGGCAAAAATAGAAATGTTCACCTTGAATAAAGCCTTGAATGGGTTAACATATGTCAAGCAGCTGGCAGAAAACCACGGGAGCTGAATCCTGTTTTGGGCACTGAAATTTCCTAGTTCCCATATGGGGTATGGAATTGCAAACAATATCACAGGCCTTCTAATGTATTTGTAAAGTACGCATCTACTATACTACATGTATTTTAAAAGAAGTAAATGGCTCTATTTTCCATCCATGCTAATTTCATGGCTGCCTGGCAATACCATTCCATTTTGAGTACTTCCTTTTTTCCCATGAGTTGGCATTTTTTTATAGCTCACATTTTGTCTCATTTTTTAAAAAATGCTGGAATAACCTGCAAGTTGTGGCAGAAGCTTTGCTCATCTGAACAGTGATGGATCATCTTTCCTGGAAGCCATCCATCAGCTGAAGCTAACAAGAGAACGGAGTAGAGCGGTGGTGGAGGGTGGGAAGGTCACGTTACTTGGTTCACTGACTGCTTGCTGTGAACTCTCTTGATTGATGTAGTAGAAATTTCTGCTGATTGCATCACTATTTCAAGACAAGGCTGCCTTGCTTCCCCTGAGCAGATTTCTATGAGTTGAGAATCTGTACTGTAAACTTTTAAAATTTCATGCATGCAGCAACATTGAGAACCAACTGTATACTGAGTATTATGCAACAGAGTTAAAAGTAAGCAGCATGTCCCAGAGGTTAGGCCTGTCTGTGCTCTGGGATGTGAGCCTGGCTGACTTGTGAGTTTGCAGGGGTCAGGGCTCAGAGTGCCAGTTCATCCAGCATGAGGAATGTGTAGGGCAGCAGAGGCAGGGAGTAGCAATGAAGTCGGATCCTTTGTTGGAGAATAAGGAACGAAATTTAGTGCTAGGGTCAGCAGGCCAAGAAGAGCCCAACAATCTTATAAACCAAAAGCCCCCTTTGGAGGCTGTGGAAATTAAGCAGATGGTGGGGCAGAAGTTAGGCCAAGGTGTCAAGAAGTTAACCACAAGCACTGCAAAGACCTTTGAGAACAGTAGTGCATTAAATAGCACAAGAATAGATTTGCAAAATGCTACAGGTCATGTTTGCATACCTTTTGTGTGTGTGTCATCCTATGAAATCCCTATGGTAGCACCGATTGGAGCCCTGGCAGGGTTTGGCTGCTTCCTCCAGCTTCCCTGAGTTACTGACTTGGTAGATTTGGGAGGGGACCACAAGCCTGCCCTTCTCACAAGTTGCAGTGTGCTGCTGCTGTTCTCTGAGAACCTCTAGTCTGTGGGGTGTGGAGAGCCTCTTGTATTACCATTGTCTCCATTTCACATGGGGAAAAATGGGTTTCTGAGAAGCTGAATTACTTAATCAAGGTCACACAATGGGCGGCTGTGGTGGTCAAGATGGCGTTTCAACTTGATTGACTTTGGGATTGGTCCCAGGGGATTTGTTGGAACAACTTCTGAGTAATATGGGTGGATCAAGCATTACCTTGGGTCTTTAGTCCCTCACCCCTTCCTCTCTGTCACTGTTCCCCTGCTGTGAATGAAGCAGCTTTGCTCCACCATTAGCTTTCACCATGACGTTCTTGCTTGGAACCAGCTGATTATGGACTGAAATCATGAACAAGTTAGACTTCTCCTCCTTTATGTTTTAGGTGTTTGGTATTGTGTCTCAGCAACAGGAAAGCTGACTAATACAGCAAGGTTCCGATGCAAATTCAGGTCTCCTTAGAGTAAGTCAGCTGTGTTTTTTAGCTATATGCAGTTGTCTCAGAATTTTAAAAAACGAATTTATTATAATTTAGATTTTCATCACAGTACTTGGAATTCAAAAGTACTTTATTGGAGGACTGACATGTATGGCACATGCTCTTCCTTGAAAAACCTGGATGGGTGGGGTTTTTGGTGTGTTCCATCCCTGTTCTACTTAGAACATTTAAATATATGTTAAGAAATTGGAGTGACTAGGTGGAAAAGGAATATATGGAGGAAGGTTTCTGGAGTGACCCAGGCAGATACAAACCTTTTGGCAAAGATCATGAAGTAGGGGGAAAGCATGGGACTGAACACAGCAAGAGGAAGCTGGATTTTTGGCATATCTCTTTGTGTGGATAGTTCAGCTAGCCCAAAGGGTTATATTGACTTTGATTTGATAGTGCTCCTTGAAAGAGACCTACATGGCTCTTTTCCAGCTACATAGGCATTCTGCTTTCAGGCTTGAGACACCTAACAAAAACCTATCTGTACCTGTGTGTTCACATCCCTTCTCAGTGAGTAATTTCTGAGGAGCCTCTTTGTCCCAAATCCTTTCCAAACCAATTTGAGAATTATGAAGAAGCCTCTTAAAAGGCACCTTAAAGAAGTCCTGGGATCACCTCTTTCTTCTAAGACCATCATATTTGTGGTTAGTGAGGAGATATGACATTGGGCTATTAGGCTGGCTGAAGAAGACAAAACTACCATAGGTTTTTTTTTTTTTTTTACAGTACTAGACATTGAACCAAGGACCTTTGTACTGAGCTACACCCCTAGACCTTTTTAACTTTTTATTTTGAGACAGGGTCTCATTAAGTCACTAAGTTGCCTGCGCTGAGTTTAAACTTGTGATTCTTCTGCCTCAGCCTTGCAGTATGCACGGATTACAGACATGTGCCACCACCCTCAGCTCACTGGAGGCATCTTGAACATGAGGGGATTTTTAAAAGAGGACTGAGGTGCTTATACAAGCACGGGTAAGGCTGGGAGGGTGAAAATCATGGAGACTGCACCAAGCTGCAGGTTCACTGCCACAAACTGCTGGCCCCATACTGCTGCCATTGAGACTCCGTGACATAAGGAAAGGTGGCTGGTGGTCTCACAGCCTCTTCCAGCTCTGTGGGGGTGCAGGGGGAGCTAAACGATAGGAAAACTAAAAGGTCATTGTAAACATACATCTGGGAGATGCACACACCCATCTGCCAGTGCTGCTGGAGGAAGAAAAATGTGCTTTCTCTCTCCCACCACCCAAAATCTTGTAGTGGTACAATCTTACTATGAGAACAGTGTCCTGCTGAACAGAACGGCTTACAAGTAAAGACTGCTCCTCTGCCCAGAGGTGGCTGAAGCTCCTTCCTCAAATCATAGCTGGGTGGAGCAGGGCGGCAAGGGGGGGGGTGCTCGCTGCTGGCAGAGGTCTTCATGTCCCATTTCCAAACCTCTGAGTTGGGAAGTCTCACTGCACTTGTGGCTTCTGGATTTAATTTTGCTTGACACATATTAATGACTTGTTGACTATATTTTTATTTATAGTAAAACCTTAGCTCATAGGAATCTTGCAAAAGCAGAAACTTACATTAATTAGATTCCCTTCTGTAAAACTTACTTGGAATTTTACCTCTACAAAACATACTCAACAGAAGTTTTATTTTTATCCAAAAAAATTAAAACTATGCTCAATTACCCAATTATTATACATTCATTGTGTAAAAATGAAAAAAGATGTTTGCACATATTTATATAAGTAAAATAGATTTGTTTACTCTGTCCTACCAGAGACCTCTGCAGTTTGGTTCCAGTATTATGCCCAGTATGTGATGCAGGCCTGAGAAATAAATACACTAAGAGACAGAACTAAGAGAGAGAAAGTGGGGGGCCAGGATGACCAAGGCCAGTGCAACTGACAAAGGCCCTGGCTAGTCCCAGTTGCTAACTTTTATTGGTAATCAACTGCGGTAAAAACAAGCTATATGCAGTTTCTATGGAAATTAATGTAAACAAGGCTTGCAAAGGACAAGACAAAGCATTCTTGAATTAGGAACAGACCAGACAAAATATATAGTTACAGTTAGAACATTGTCCTTGTAGTCAGAAGGTTTTAATTGTGGGAACAGAATTTGGGGGTGAGTTACTCTGATCTCAGCTTGTAGGCTTCACCAGACTCACTTCTATAAGCAAGCCAACTGTGGGGTTAGTTCTTCACAGCCCGCTTTGGGCATAATCAATATTTTGGTCTTCTGCACTGTCCCCTTTTATTAGAATGTGAGTTGCTTGCAGTATTTGTCTTTTGCTTTAATGAACAATGCTGATGTAGAACAGGCATCCCACACCATCTGCAGGAGATTGGTTCCAAGACCTCCTGCAAATCCCAATATCTGCAAATCCTCGGTTCCTTCCATAGAGTGGTGTAATTTTTGCATAAAACCAATGCACATCCTCTGTACCCTTTAAATCACTTCTAGCTTACTTATAATAGCTAATAACATGCAAATGCTGTGTAAATGGTTGTTCTCCTATATTGTTTAGGAATAAAAACAAGAGGGAAGTCTGTACATATTTAACACAGATACATTTTTTCTTAGGTATTTCCAGTCCACAGTTGGTTGACTGGGTGGATGTGGAACCGTTGGATATGGAGAGCTGACTGGACTCGGATATGTGTTTTACCTCAAGAACGTTCTCAGGTAAATGCCCAGAGGGGCTTTTCAGTGCCTAAAATGTACTTCTAGAGGATTTTAAAAGTACCTACCTCTGAATTGACCACAGAGAGCTTAGGACACTTAGCCTCTTTGCAGCTGTGAAGGAGGCTTCTTGAGTCCCTGAACTCTCACCAGCTTTGGATCTTATCATTCTTGAAAAACACTTTGCTAATCTGATGGATTATATTCACTTGTCTTAACTTGACTTTTGTTGAGTACTTGAGAGGATAAACATTTATTTATATGTTATTGCCTATTTATATTCATTGTCCTAATGAAATCATACCTTAAACCCAGATTGTTAGATTTCTTTAAAACTGATTTACAGTAGCTCTTTATGTATTAAAGATACATTACTAATCTTTTCTATATGTTGAGAGTATTTTTATCTTGCCTTTTGCCCTTTTATATTGATGCTTTTTATCCTAAAGAGTTCAAAAATTTTAATCAAAATTTCGATCCTTCTTAAAACAGTGATTGTGTTACTTGGAAATCCTTTGACACTCAAACATTATGTAAATACCCAGCTGTATTTTCTTCTGCTTTTAAAGTTTCATTTTTAACATTTACACTTTAGCTCCAATAGAAATTTCTTTTATTGTCACAGATGTTCAAAGCATTTAGCAAGCAGTAGTAGGTCATGGGTGCTGACCCATCTGAATTAATGCCAGGCATAATAATTGAATGTAGCCAGCTTTGTAGTTCTTGCTGAATATTAGCCCTAGACAAAAATTAATTTTTTCCTAAATAGACATTCCCCTGACATATCCTTTCTCCATTGATTTAAAATGTCCTTTTTATCCCATATTAAATAATTTTTACAGCAAGGCATAGTGGGGTAGCACTCTGGGAGGCTGAGGCAGGCTGGTGAATTTGAGCTCTGTCTAGGAAAGTCACTTAGCAAAATCCTTTCTCAAAGAATAAAAAGGGCCAGGGATATAGCTCACTGTGAAGGTGCTAGGTTCAAACCCTAGTATTGCCAAAAAATTATATTTAATATTGACTTCCATTGATATGACTGCTTATTCTGCCTATTTATAGTAAGGCAATAAAGTTCAAGAGCATTACTGAATGATTAGCTTTAGAAAAATTGGAATGTCTGCTGCAACAGTTCATTATCTTTCCTTTTAAATCATGGCAAGTAAGGGAAAGTCTCATCCTACTTAAGATAATGATTGTTGGAGGTAATAGGCTCCTTCTGTGCGATGGAGGCAAGGAAGGATCTGTTTTTCTCTCGTGTGTTCTGTGGGAACGTCTTTTGATGCTCTCACCTGCTAGTTTCAAAAGTAAATGGACAAGAAGTAAAGCAACTATAATCTTAGGACTTTGTAACAAGGGCTCATTCTCAGTGAGTGAAATATTTTGTTGTTCATTTCTATTCTTTCAAATTACTTCCGTCTTTCCTGGTTTAAATCCCATTTAGTCACATTGAATGATGTCTCTCATTCTCTCGGGGTTCTTTTCTATTCCATTTCCCAGTGTCTGCCTGGTTATCTCCTGTGAGGATCTGCCGGCCTCTGTGCCCGCGTGCTTCATATATGTCTGTCAGGGAAATCACCGCACTGATAGGGTCTTCAGATGTTCAAATTCTCCTTGATGAGTAAAGCTTTATACATCAATATGATTAATAATTGGAGTAAATAATTACTTCTTAGAATAATATGATTGCTATGACTATAAATAATCATGAGTATCACATCAGATGTACTCTAGTTATGTAACTTTTATCTGATAAATTGTAATCTTTTTTTTTCCTCATTGAGTTTATTGGTACATTTTAAGTATACAGTACAGTTACATTCATCATTGGGATCTTGTACCTTTACACGACAGGTCTTGGTTCTCATTTTTTCCCCATACCCTGCCCTCCCTTTACCCGCTCCACCCTCCCCTATTTACAAAGACTTTGTTTCCATTTTTTCCTTTTCTCATATTTTTTCTTTCCCTTCTTTCCTTTCCCTTACCCTTCCCACTTCCCCTACACCTTTAGCCCTTTTTTTCCTATTTCACATTGTCAGTTATACAAAATCTAATTTTACTCCACAGTGATTGAGTAGTTTGTGAAATGAGTGTAATATATAAAATAAAATTTGTTTAAAGAAGGAAACTAAATATCTTATATTTGATAATTAAATAACTATCAGTATTATTTTATTTCCTTTGTCATATATGAAAATTGCTGGAGATGGTGGTTTGTAATCCCATCACTCGGGAGGCCGAGGCAGAAGGATTGCTGCAAGTTGGAGGCCAGCCTGGGTTGTGTAGTGAGATGCTGTCAAAAAAAAAAAAAAAAGAAAGAAAGATAAACAAACAAAATCCCCAAATTAAAAACTTTTTCAAAGTATAGGTTAATTTTGTTTTGGTCACTTAACTCTTGATTGTCTGTACTATTTAAGTAAATAAAATTATGAATATATAAAACTAATTTTTTCTCAATAAGTCTGTGGAAATGGTTTATGAATTATATATTATGTAAAAGATATAATCTAAATGATACATACTGACTAAATCATTGTCCACTCCTAACTTTTTAGGTAAACTTTAATCAATTTTTTACTGAATAGTTATTAACTTTTAGCCATAGAAATGTCAGTATTTACAGTTTTGGGTACAGGTAACAAGAATTTCTTAAAATTGAATTTAAAAACCCTCAAATTTTATGTATTCCCCCCGCCCTTTTTTTGGCTCTAGGGCCAAGTCAAAATATCTTGACTACATGTATAGCACTTTTTCTTTCTTGGGTAATTTCTAATGTTTCTATATTTGTAATGATTGCCAAGTCATTACAGGCAGAAATCCTGACCATGCCGTGTGTGTGTATTTTTCACTATTCCTATGCCAAAATAGCAAGAGTAATCTTACGGGATTTAGGGTCCAAGTGACTTGAATTTTAATTCCGAATTTCCACTTAGTTTTGGACCATTGATTAAGTCATCCAAGCTCTCTAAACTTCAGATTCTTTGTCGGTAGGACAGAGGGCAGTGGTAAGCACACCCATCTCACTGAGTGGGAAGGGTTGAATGTGAACACATATCTAATGAGTGGCCATAGTGAGTCGGTGTCGCTCTTGTCTCATGAAGGCACTCAGGAGAGGAGAATTATCCAAAGACCTGATGGTCAAGTGTGACTTTTCAAAATGAGGGAAGGGGAATGGGGGAGAAAAGACACAACTTGAAAAACCAAATCTGAAATAATCAAGAATTGATTGCTCAGTAAAAGTGAAGAAGCTTTCTGTTTCTTGCCAGCTTATTATATCAAAGTGTGCAACGTGGGGCCAGTTTCGTTACTTGGCATGTTTCTGGCCATTTGTAAAGAAAATGCTCAGCAGCTGTTGATCTGGGAGACAGATGGATGGATGGCATTTATGAATTGCATTATTCTGATGGAGAAACTGAGGCACCAAGTGTTTAATTGCTGCCCTCAACTTCCACATCCATGAAACGTTGAATCAGAAATTACAGTTCGTGCATATCTTGCGCCTTCCAGCCACACACTGCAGAAAGGAATTGTGGTGGATGAGATGGTGAATGAAGGAGGCTTTCTCATAGGGGACCAGCTGAAGAGCCGTGCTTTTGTCTGGTACAGATGGCTAACTGGTGGTGCTTCCCTCCCTGCAGCCACCCACCCTCAAGTGACAGCTTTTTGCATCTTCTTGTCTAATTAAACCACCAACAGAGAATGCCAGTTATCTGCTTGTGTGACACCTCTGAATATTAAGCAGCTTTTGTAATTAATTATTTTTTGAAAGGCTTGATCCTACATAATTAAATAAATCTTTGAGAATTAGTAATAGGTTAGCATGGTATATGGGCTGAAAACCACTCCAAGCAACAGCTTGGCGGTGAGGGAGGACCTTTGCCTCCAGTATAGTGTCTGCATCGATCAATCCTCGCCGAGCCGCACGCTCCCAACACTAACACCACAATGTGTTTTTTCTTTTCTCTATTTTCCTGTGCACCCGAGTGGAACCAATTGTTTCTGCACAGGGTAAGATATAAAAATGCAGATTTGCTTAAATAACTTACTGCCCAACAAGGCAGTCTGTGTAGTACACAAGAATATACCGCAAGCAGCTGTCTGACTCATGTTGCCCTCTGGGTTGTGGTTGTGATGCTGTTCAGTAACTTTTGTGCCTTTCTGTGCTGGCAGTGACATTGAGTGAGATAATGGATGCTGGCAGGACCTGGAAATCAAAGACACAGAAAGAGTGCCTTTAGTCAGCTGGTCCTGTTGTCTGTGAAGCTTGTGGGGCTCTGCAGAGGTAGGCCACCCTGAGCACCCTCCAGTGCGCCACCGCTGTGAACGGGGCCTGCCCTTTTCACCCTTTGGGGGTGGGCTGCAGCTGCCTCTGTGGGACTTCCTGCCCCAAGGCCTGGTGTCACGTGGCTTGGTATCCCGGTCAGAGTCTGCTTCACATTGGTCTGCAAGGATCTAGGTTGGGAGGGGCCCCAGCTAGTGAGCACAGTGCCTAACCAGACACGGTGTTGGGGAAGGGACTGAGGGTGAGTTAGGTGCTCGGACAAAGAGAAGCGGTTATGCCCATACTCGCGTTTAGGAATAGTTCCTGCTTTTGCCTTTCACCCTGTCTCATTCCCCTTCATTTTCTGTCATAGCCCTCTATCCACTTGTCTTGAACTTGTGTTCTACTTTGGTTGGTGTCCATATTGTCTTGCTTAGATTTCAACTTTGAGAGTAGTGGTTTCACACCTATTTTAGTCATTTTCTCTTTATTGAGACAGGTTACCTGACACCCCAACTTGACGGTAGAGAGGTTTATTTTGGCGCAGCGTGTAGAGGTTTCAGTCCATAATCCACTGGCTTCAAGGCAGGGTAGCAAGGCACAGGGACATCTCATAGGAGAGTTGCTCAAAGCATGGTCACCAGAGAGCAGAGAGAGCATAGAAGGAGAGGCCAGGAAGGGAGATAAGCCCGTCTGGATCACACCTCCAGTGGCCTACCTCTTCCCACCAGACCTCTCCTCGTAATAGCAAGCCAAGTAGGAGCTCCATAATCCAATCACCCAGAAGCCCCACCCATGAGCCCATGAGGCTCTTGGTGGACATCTAAATATAAACCATAATAGTGCCTTAGTATTACACAGTTTTAGGTCTGGATGTCTTGGGAATCTGTAGTAAGCCTTGAATCTTAAAGTTTCTAGGAAGATTTCAGGCCTCTTCCCAGGAATTTGATGTTTTGTTAGATAGATCTAGGATTGTTGCCTGGTTCAGTAACTTAGGTGTAAGGATAATGGTTCTAAGGCTAATTATTGTTGTAATAATTAATAAACATTGAAAGATACACACTATATTGTGTTTTTTTACAAACTAATTTCTAATAGTTATAAGAGATAGTACACATTTCCCCTCAGCCATTCCATGGGTCACCATCTCCCAAAGAAATAATCAATTTGTTAATTTTTTAGTATCCTCAGAAGATTTTTTATGCATAAAAATCCTTTCTCCCCCTGTCTTTCTCTCACTCCTTTTTCATGGCAGATAGTAACATTTCAAGTTCACCCTCCACTTTTACATTGTCCTTTTAAAAAATTCCTCCCTGGGAAGAAGATGGGAATGTTGCTCTTTTGAGGCCTAATATTTCAGAACACATCATGTATTTTGAAGACTCTAGGAGAGTGACTCAGTTTGGCAATTTATTTATTTACTTATTCATTGTCATTGAGTTTATTGGTACATTTTAGGTATACAGTACAGTTACATTCATCATTGGGCTTTTGTACCTTTACATGACAGGTTTGTCATTGAGTTTATTGGTACATTTTAGGTATACAGTACAGTTACATTCATCATTGGGCTTTTGTACCTTTACATGACAGGTCTTGGTTCTCATTTTTTCCCCTTATCCCTGCCCTCCCTTCATCCCCTCCTCCCTTCCCTATTTACAAATACTTTATTTCTATTTTTTCATTTTCTTATGTTTTTTTTCTCTTGCTGTATTACCTTTCCCCTACCCTTCCCACTTCCCCTACACCTTTAGCCCTTTTCTTCCTCAGTTTGGCAATTTAGATGAGTAACTTTTTCTCATCTGCCAGCCTCATTCTCTGGAGATGTTTCTGGGGGAATGACAAGGTCACTTTCAACACTTAGGTCCCAAGTGTGGCCTGTGCTTAGTCCCACAGGGAGGTATTTCCATACTCCAAGGTGTACCCTGTGCATATACTGCATAGATTAGCTGCCAGTAGGATGCAGGCAGAACTCAGGTTGTGATGTGATCAGTTCTCTACCTGTCTTCCAATCATCCCTCAGTATGGCCACTTATAACAATGCTGTCTTTGCGGGACACTTTGGGACAACCGGGTCTTTCAAAATATTATACTAAGAATTTTGAACTGATGTGTTTTTAAAAAAATAATTTGTATTTTCTTAGTGAATGAACAGAGGCATTTGAAATGGTTCTGTTAGCTCAAATACATACATACATCATCTATACATTATATACAGCATGTATTATATGCAGTTATGCACACATTCACCTTTCAGGTAATGTGCATCTCAATGACCACTTTGGTTTGGACAGTTTGGGAAATATATATTTTATTAATTTATTAATTGTTTTCATTCTTTTTTTCCTTCTCCAACAAATCATTATTAATTGTCATTATTAAAGGGAGAAGAAAATTCCTCAAATTTTGTGTTTGGGTAGAAGAGAGAAATGATTGCAGAGAATAAGGCATTGGATGATATTATGATTGTATAGAAATGAAATCTGAGAATTTACACAATAGAAAAAGTGCAGACAACAAGATGGCAAATATCTTTGTGTTCGTCTTTATAATTAATATTTGTTAAATAAATATCCCTTTTGAGTTTTCAAAATGTAATAAGCTATTACAGATCAAGGGCTTACGATTTTTTTCCTGAGAACACTGTGGAGCCCTCATTTTGACTGCTCAGTCAGTGCTTGGCCGAGTTGGCAAATCTTCAGTACAACAGTGCTGAAAGTCAGTGTTAGGGTGTCACAGCAAGCAGCAGGGTGATGGAATAAATGTTGAAGGCGGAACACACCTTCCCTGTATATGGGCATTCACTGTAATGGAGTTAGGAGAGTCTGGATTGAATTGTGGACCATGAAACTTCCATGAACAAACCCTTGGGGAAAGTAGCTCTTTCATGACACAGCCAGTAACATTTAAAGTCATTCACATTCTCAGAGATTGCTTGGCTTGTGAAAAGGGGTTTGGAGTCTTCAATGAATTCATAAGTAACTCCTCATATTTTGAAGGAAGTTTTCCTCCTGTTTCACAGTTTCAGTAAATCTGTTGCTGAGTCAGATGAGTCAGCAAGCTGGGAATTGCTCTAGAATTCTCCTTGTCTGACACACCTGATCGACACAGCTTCTGAAGAACTGTTCAACTCCCCTTTTTCCTTTCTGTGCTTACTTCTGCCCCTGTTTGGGACTCCATCAGATGTGGACTGAACTATTGCAGATGCCTCTGAACTGGTTCTGATAACCTCTCATCTTGTTCCCCCGACTCCTACTGGCTGCCCATGTTGAGGCAGGACTTCCATCGCCACCAGGGAGCTTCAATAAATGCAAACCTGGCGTGGCATTCCTGTACAAACTTTCCTGGGCATAAACTCTCCTCCTCACCACTCATACAGTCACTCCAAACCCCTCAGGGAGGTAGTCCAGCCCTCTACATTCTGGTCTCTACCAGAGAGCGACAAAGCCTAAGCCATCTGTGGGTTCCATGGGTCTGGAATGAGCGTCAGTGAGATGGACTCAGGGTCTCCAGTGCTGCTTCCCCTGGGGTGGGCTCCTGGCTGAGAAAGAGCTGGAGGATGGTTCCCCAGGTATGTTTGAGAGTTGCTGAATCTCTGTGAGCCTCTTGGGATCCCACACATTAGATCACCAGGGTGGGGAGAGGTAGAGTGGACTTTATGTCACTGAGCAAGTGGAAAGGAAAGGTGGTAGTGGTGATTGGGACAAGACGTTGCTGAGAGCTGCAGACATGAACACACAACTGGCGAGTGTTGCATGGAAGGGACTCTTCCCTTCTTCTTTACCTGCCTCCTCTGTTCCCACTCTTCTGTTTCATTAATTTTCTTTTTTCTTTCTCTTTTTTCTCCCCTGCTGTTAGTTTTGGCAGACATACTACATTTTATATTCCAGATAATCTTTGATATAAGTGGTATAGAAGATAGGCAACATCTGTAAAAGTGCAAAATAAATTCGGGCTCAGAAGGGGGGTTGAAATTACAGAGATGACAAGTAAAGTGGTTTATTCATTAGATTTGGCATCATCAGCTTTAAAGTCAGTTGTAAATAAATCAAGCAGTGCATTATGCAAGGCATATTGCCTGGTGCATAAATCTAGTAGCATTACTGCTGCTCAAGTAAAGTGCAAGTCCAAGATGATGGGTTATGAACTCAACTGGGAAAATGTCAGGTGAGGTCATACGGCACAATGTTGAAGCCCCCTCAGCCTTTACCAATCATGCATAAGGTCTTGCGTTTATTTGTGGGTCAAAATTTGCATAAAATATTTATGACTTCTTATGGCTAGCTGCTGAAGATGAATATCAACTTCCAAACATTTATTTCCAAACAAGTCCACATCAGCACTTTTGTGGTATTGAATTTATGGTGCTCTTGTGTTTAGTTTAAAATATGGGCACAGGCCCTGGCATTATGGCTACCTTTTTACTCACTGGTTTTCACACTCTCACCTTCAACCTGCATGAGAATGACTTAAGGTGCTTCTTTGCTGCAGATTTCTGGCCCCCACCCCCCAGATCTCCAAGTTTAGAATACCAGGGAGCAGCTCGTGGGGCTCTGCAGTTTGTTTTACAGCCATCAGTGCTCATTTTCTGAGCGTGCCCACATTAGCACCTTCTGAGTATGTGCTATGAAATGAAGGCCGGTGCCACAGGAGTATGGACTGAAGTGATAGGACATCCCATAAACTCTTAACTGTGATGTTGACGGAAGCTGTGGTTTGTGATCAGAAATTGTTGACTTGGCATCAGAAAGTACAGGTGCAGCCATTCATGTCACCCAGATGGCAAAGCATCAGGCGGCAGACTTAATGGTGGGCAAGGGCTCTGACGTGGCCACAACCCCAGAGGTGCCGCTGCCAGAGAGTCTTAACCACAGCAGTGTTTGCCTGCCGTGTTCACGTGCGAGAGGCTTTCCAGAGTGTGACTGACCTTGAACACAACCGCATAGGGAAGTGGGCTGATTTGTGGGCTGTGAATTGTACCTGAGCCATAGCCAAATTCATCTGCCTCTCTGCACAGCTCTTGGGTCTCAGCTCACCAGCCCTTCTGCTGCTGTGGTGAAGCAGGCCTGCAGTAAAATTTAGGCCAGATGCACTCGCAGCCAGCCTCAGTCCCACTGCTCGGAATAAAAAGTCATGTTGTGATCTTTCTTCTTGCCTTTCAACCCAGGCCTCCCAGAAGTATATGAATGTATTTTGCTGCTGAGAACCATTCCTTTTTCTGTGTCTATTTGGTTACTTCTGTCTCTAGCAATATATTTCCTAATAAAGTTACATCATCTGTTTTATTCAATAGAAGCATTATCATCCATCATATACTCACATGGCATCTTAAAAAAGATTGAATTTATTCCAAGAATTTTTCAGACACTCTAGCATTGTGAGGATGTTGCGCATTTGCTGTGAATTCCAAGAGCTGCTGTCCTTGGTTGTGCTGCCCAGACTCCTCATGAGCAGAGGGCGGGGTGGTGACTTAGCTGGACTCTGGGTGCTCCTGCCTCGCCTGAACACTCCTCCTCCTGACTTCCCGGAGCCCACAGCTTACCTTGGCAGTGGTCTAGATTGTCCTGCAGGCCTTGGGACTGTGGTACTTATGGACACATCTGTGAGCTCCTGCATGGCTGCTCACACATAGTTGGCAAGAAGTGTAAAGCAAGGCAGAGAGCACAGAGTTTCTCCCTCATCATCTCCAACAGTGTTTCCTGTTGGTTGCTGAATTCTTGCTCGTCTTCTCTGATCATTGTAGACTCTGGGCCTTGTCTTCTAGAGCTATGGAACTTACCAGTGTGGCCCAGCCTCACCGGACCTCCCTGGGACACACCCCTTAGCAAAGTGACCTAGCCAGCCCTCATCTTTCTCATCGGCAGTATCTGCCAGATCCCTACCTAGCAGCGGTGGCCTTTACTACTGGCTCCACTCACCTCTGTTTCCACCAGAAACTAGATCTTAGGTAGAGTTTGATATGGGCTCTATGTGGGCGGGTGCTGTGTGAATTTACTGACTCTCTTATTTCTGGGGTAGCAGGTACTCCATAAAAGCTGGTCAAACGTGGAATGAAGCTGTGAGCAGATTTCGGCATGTGAAAAGGAAGCATACATTCTATGATTCCAAACCTAGAGGGGAAATTATTTGAATAAGAGAACATGAAAGCTGTGATTCTCCTCCTATTTATATTAATTGCTGTAGTTCCCTCTGTTATCAGGAGTTGTTTCCTATATTCTTTTCAGATTTTAGTGACAAGTAAAAATGGCTTTGCCATTCCAAATACCATTTTTAGTCCCTCCCTGTAATGTGAACTATACACAGAAGGGGAAAAATCCCCCCAAATTAAACGGTTGAGCTGAACAGTACTGGGATCTAAAATCTAGAATGTGTCATTAATATTCATGATTTTGAGACAAATGCTTTTCTCCTTTCTTCTTGGCAAATGATACCGAACCAAAACAGAACCAAAAGATACATATTTTTCCTTTACTCCAATTATAATTTATTGTAAAGCAAGAAGTAAAATCACTTATAATATTTACTGCCTTAACTAAATCAATTGTTGGCCCCTGGTTTCCTTAATATTGCAATGAGAGTGTCTTATCTGAATTAAAGCCCAAGCTGAACCAACATGGTACTAATTCATCCTTTGTATTTCGTTTTAATTTAAAAGAGCCTAGGGCCGGGGATTGAGCTCAGCTGTTCAGTGGCCTGCCTTGCAACCGTAAGGACCCGAGTTCTATCCCCGGTACCAAAAAAAAAAAAAAGAGCCTAATGTACTGCAAGATGGGAAGGGTCTGTGAACTCTTCAGTAGTTGGTGTCTTTATGTTCACATAGAGGGAAATGAATGGAAATGGGACTCCAATATCTGTCCTAAAGGCAGCTCCAAGGAGCAACTATCATGCAGTCATTAGCATTTGTACAAAGCTGAAAGTTTGCAAATGTTTTCCCATTACAGCCTCTCAGTAATTTCGTGATGTAGTGGGATAGACAAGATCATTTCCTAACCTAGTCTTACACATAAGAATTTGCTGTGCAGTACCTTGGTACATTTTAGGTAAATGGCAGGATTGAAAAATCAAGCCTAGGTCTTTTGACCGTAAATCTTGCTCCTGTCCACATATCACCTGCTGAAATAGTGACTACCACAGGTTCTTTGGAAGCCAAGAGGGGCCAATTCATCAGATTTGCCCTGGGTTGCCTGAAAGCTGGTTGGATTGGTGGGGACCTGGTTACTTTTCATGCAGGTTTATTTTGGCTTCTTAAAATTTACTCAGGTTTATTCCTTTACCATACTGTTGCTTATTTGATCCAAATTCTTGAATAAATTTTGATATTTATCTACCTGGATTTTATTCGCATAAGATATATGTCAAATCCATAATAAAGAGAAATTTGAAGCATGTTCACAGTTGGTTTGATTTTTCTTTCTTTTTTGGGGGATGATTTAGGCCTGACAGGAAGTGAAATGAAAGCCTCATGGCTCTGCCAAAATACATTTTTCTTTTGAACTCCGTACTCACTTTGAGTTTTGCTTCTTTTCGGGTGGATGAAGAGACATTAATTAGATTTACTTGAGAGCAATTTCTTACAATACTTGCCTACAACCTATTACCTATATTTGTCGTTTCCAGAGACCTCTGAATCTTCAATTTTTTCATAAGTTTGATGCAAATGTATTTGAGCAAAATGATAGCCCTAAACTAAGACAAATCTATCTTGAGTTTTTATCTCCTTTAGTGTGGGTATTTATGTGTTCTGCTATGGGAATATCAATACAAGGTACTGCCCAGATCTCATTTTGAGTATTTCCTCACATTTATCAATATATTTTAGAATTCTAAAGTGCATCTATCCCCAGGGGTTTCAGATAAGGTTTGTAAGCTTTTCAGGGAGAAAAGGGAGAATCTGTGGGAATAATTCAGAATGATGGAGAAACACAGTGTGGTTACTGCGTTGCTTTTCTTCACTTTGGTGCCTTCCACATCTCTACCCTGATACCTCAGACACACCCATAGCTTTCTTTGGCAAATAAATGTGAGGAAAGGAGATGAACCACTTCTAGACAGAGCTTTAAGAGCCCACATGTAGCTCTCCATTTGTTCTCCCCTCTGCCAAGAGCTCAGCATCTTCCAGATGGAGCCTGAGGTCCTTCAACCTCAGTCCCCCATGAAGCCTGGCTGGGAGCTGCAGCGGATCTGCCCTAGAGATGTAGCGTGAGTGTGAAGGAAGCCATTATTGCTTAAGTCTCTATAGTATAACCTCGTCTATCACCGCTGACACATAGAAAATTATGCCCTCTGGGATGGAGTCATCCATTAACAGAACATCTGTTGGCCCTGACAGAGCTAAAATGACCAACAAAGGCAGTGTCCTCGAGGGGTGGCTATCCTACCGCCCAGGACAGTTAGGACGAAGATGCCCATCAGACTGCCCTGCCTCCCTTTCTTCCCTACCTGTCTTCTGATTTCTGTATCTATGCCCAAGGCCAAACAGCTTTTGACTTTGAAGTGCTTAAACTTGTTTAGATATTAACACGTATTTTCTTAATTTACTAGATTTGAAAAAATCACATTATTTGTTTATTACAAGGAATCAACACAAAAATTTATGGAGAAAAGGGCTTATTCTCTCATTCTCTTTCTCCTTCCTCCCAGACCACCCTTAAGGTAACGAGTGTTAATAATTTGGGGTGTATCCTTCCATACCTTTTGCTGTGTTGGTCAAATGTGATCAGTATATAGAGTTACAGATACATAAACTTACTTTTTTATATTATATGTTTTTTATATTATCCTTTATGACTTTGCCAAGGGCATCCATTCAGTTATTAGATCTAACAAGATTTAATTAAGTCTTTTAAATATTAATAGCTTCCTTACTGAATGCTTACTATAACCAAATCACTTTTACAAACACTTTATATGTGTTTAATCCCTTTATCAACAGTGAAGTATGCACTGTAATTATCAGCATTTTCCATTTGAGAAAACAGAAGCCTGGATAAATTGAGTCATTTTGCGAGCCATCCAGCTTAGGAAGTGGCAGTCTATCTGCCTATGCCGTGCTCTTAACCTCTCAGTTCTGTTGCCTTTCTACTTGCACAATAAACCATGAATGAACAGGCAGTAATTTATTCAACCATTTCCCTACTGATAGGAAGTTGAAGTGATTTCCTCTTTTTTTTGTTTTTGCAACTGCCAAAAGGATTGACATAACACCAAAATACATATTTATACCTTTGTTTCTGTCAAAAAGAATGCCACATTGGTTTCTTACTGTGCCTAATTTGGGAGGATTCTGCCAACTCCAGCAGTCTCAGTCCTGGTTAGGCAAGGGCACTTGGTTATTGTAATTCCTACTCCAGTGACCAGTGGGAATTCTTGCTTCTCCAGACACTTGGAGCACTCTTCATTTCGCTTTACTCCGTGGCAGAGGGGAGAACCCTTCTTAAGTCAGCTGAGTCCACATTTAGAAACAGGAGGAAGTGAACTGGAAGGGATTATCTTCTCCTAGATGTGTCAGATGCAATCATACAGCATGGATTTATGAAGTGAAGTGAAATATTTGTTTTGATTGCTCACTGATTAAGAATACACTCTAATGCACAATCTTGACAGACATCTAGGGCAATGGCCCTACTGTACAAATGTAGGTCAGGGTTGCCCAACTTCTTCTAATGCAGCAGTCTCATTTCATTAAAGGAGTATGAAAAGAGCCCTCCACTGGGTCAGTATGATTGGCTGCTCCATTTTTGGTATTTAATATTGCAGAAGCCCCAACAGTTGCCAGCGCTATTGCCAGATGATTTGTAATGTCTTCTTCCTCATTGTTCAGCATGGAGTTTAGAAAAGTAATTAGCTGGGTTCTTTGTGAAAAATGGGCATACCATGTGAACCGCAGACATATAATTAAGTACTAAAATAATAAATGAAAATACTTGAGTTAAAGTGTCAGACAAAAATCCCTTCATGTAGGAGATGCTTCAAAATAGGGTTTTGCAAAAATGTGAAAATGATTTAAAAAGAAAATAATTAAAAATCTCAAGAGGTGTGTTTTAAAAAATTTAATCTAGAAGCACTGCAGGGTAGGTGTTTATCAGCAGATTCTACTGTATGAAAACTGTACAGTGAAACAGACATGGTTATTTAAAGGTAAATTATCCAGTGCAATGCAGAGAACAAAGCCATAGCATACATTTTGAGATCTTGTATTTGTGCCTGGGGATTGTAATTTTGTGTTTGACAGGAGTTAGGGATGGATAAGCACGTGGTCTCCTCTACATTGATTCTTTTAGAACAATATAAGCTTTGAAGGAACCAATAGCCACTTTGTATATTTAAAAGAAATGTATTCAAGGCCTTAACAATTGATGATCACATATGCCAGACCTTGTGCTAGCCTGAGTGAAATGTCAGGGCGTTGTCCTGGAATATCACTTTTTTGTTTTTCCTCTCAGCAGCCCTCCGGGTCTGTGTTGAGTTGTGTTGAGGGGAAAGGCATGGGCCTGTGTAGGTGGGAGGCCTCGTAGACCTGGGCATACAAGAGGAAGGAATGTGCCTTATACTGTGAGCAACTTACATCATCTTCGATACCACTCTTCTCATCAGTGAGAGTTTGTTTCTCCATTCCTGGTGCGGATTAAGATACCCCTAATTTCACCATAGTAGAATTCTATTTCTGAAATAGTTATTTATTTATTTATTTTTTTGGTACTGGGGATTGAACTCGGGTCCTTGCGCTTGCAAGGCAGGCCACTGAACCGCTGAGCTAAATCCCCGGCCCCCTGAAATAGTTTTTTAAAAAAATAATAACATTTTTTTATTTATTTTTTTGGTACTGGGGATTGAACTCGGGTCCTTGCGCTTGCAAGGCAGGCCACTGAACCGCTGAGCTAAATCCCCGGCCCCCTGAAATAGTTTTTTAAAAAAATAATAACTTATTTTTTTATTGGTACATTTTTGTAGTACATCATGATTGCATTCATTGTGGAGAGTTGGTACATGCCCATGACATCTTAAGTTTTTAATGTAAGCTCCTCCCTCCCCCTCCCTGCATCCTTGGACCCCTTCATATCTATAATTTTTATGCACATTTGTAGTGTGTGATGATTACTTATGCTAATTGCTGAAGGCACAGGTGATGACCCAGATATATCTACCTGAAGTGAAAGTAGTGGTTCCACTGGAGTGTCAGCTTCTACCCTCTGAATATGGGTTTCTGATTAGGACTAACGATTGCCTCTAGAGTAAAGGTCAAGCTAACTATCACAATTTTGGGTCCTTTTGTCCATCTGGCAACTTTAAAGTAAATTATGGACCTTTTACTATAATGAACCTCAGGATCCATTGTCATGCAGATTTTGCCTTTAGCCACATACTTATTCCAATTTTACCCTGGCTCAGGCTTGGTTTCTCTCAGGACAATAGTCTTTGTATATCTATGCATTCAAGGAAGGGCAGTCATAGTTACTTATTTGAGTGAGCATATAGATGTTTTATTTACAATTGCCATTGTGCTAAATGCAGTAAGTTTTGGCCTGTAAGACCTAATAACCCACTATAACAGAAAAAAAATTACAGGTGTCCCTCACTGTGGAGTGGCTTCCCCCTTAGTCCTTTTGGGCTCTGCTTTCTTTCATTTGTGGAATCAGGTGTCTGGACCTGACTGGCTTTTCCTTCCCTCTGGATCTGATGAGCTCAGGTGGGCTCCTTGTCTCAGCAGGTGCTGCCAGAGCTAAGCCTGTAGCTGCCAGAAGGGAAAGCCCTGGAGTGGCCTTCCACCAGGTGTGGACATGGGTACCATGTCTGCTCAGGAGAATGGATCCTGACTCTTTGCCCTCAAGACAGTGGACCCTGAGCTCTGGTCCTCACTGCTGGGAATCCAACCAGCTCTGTTCCTGTCCTGATGAATGTGGTGTGTGGTGATAGCACCAAGACTTTGCTGTAGGTGGGACATTTTTTAGAATAAGGACGTCAAAAGGGGAAATAAGCTGGGTCCAAGTGCCTTCCTTTAGTTTCTATGCAGTCATTGATCAAAAAACACATTGAGTATAGTGCACCTTCCTCGCTTTGCTTTTAAATTGAGTTCTGCTCTCTCAGCAGGCCTCATAATTTGTTCAAGGCAGCAAAGACTTTGCCTTTTACTGAGAGTCATCTTAGAGGAATAATGGGGCAGGCAGAGGGGTCTGTATTTAATCTCAATTTAAATATTATTTTATAATAGGCTTTTGCGTCAATGTCCATTTATTCTTTAATGATACAGTTACTCCTCATTACACAAAAATTTAACAGTGAATACTGAAAGAAGAATTGATATGGGTAGATATGCATTCCATGTTCAGTACCTGTTGACTGCATTCAAGGAATATGCTGATATCCTTGGCTGATAGTATAGTGAAAGGATTCTTTCATTTGTTCATCTGTTTCTATATTACATTTCCCCCCTCTCTATTCTCTCTCCTTCAGTTCTCACTATTTTGCTCATTTCCAAAGAGATCAGCTCAGACCTTGTGTTTTCTCACATCAGTAGAAAAACAAGGAGAGTTGGCAGATATCAGTTGCTTTTTGAGTTCAATTTTTTCTTTTTTCTGGAATAGTTTAGTTCAACCCTCTGCCAGTTCATTGAGATGTTTGTTATTAAACTGCCTTCAAGATATTCAGCTGGAGTTTGTCATCAGTTTCTTGCTGGGGCCTGAGACATGAACTAATTCAATGAATACTTGTGTTACTGGGCGGTATAAGGGTACAGCAGTTTGCCTCCATTTGGAGAAGGACTGACCTAGGTTTAAATCCATTCCTGTCACTTGCTAACTAGAAGTGGAGATCATTTAATCAATGGGAGCCTCAAATTTAAAATGGAGATAATATTACTGACTTCACAGAATTGTTGCAAAAACAGATATTAGTTCTCGAAAAGGCTGGATTTTCTCCTCAATGTACACTGAATATCTTACTACTGAGCCCCAATCAAATGCCAAGCAGTCACTTTTAGTTCTTCTAACCCTTTGTGTTGCCTATGTTTGTGTTTCAAGTTGTGAGGGCTGTTCATGGTACCCCAAAAGTTCCTGCTTATCTAACTCATACATTATTTCCCACAGATAGTCATGGCTGATCTGGTAATCTTATCTTAAATCAGGGCAATTTTCAGATAAATCTTTTTCAAATGGTGAGAGGTAGAAGTGGGAGTCCCTGGAGGAGTAAGCATCTTTCATCAGTGTCTTAATCCTGAGCATTGGCTGCTAGCTGCTCAGGGGCTGTACATCACTGGCAATACAACTGCTTTTCACCACAGTTGTTTTTTGTCTCTGTCTTTTAAAAATATATCTCCAAAACATTATGAGACTATTTGCTAAACCCTGAGAGGTATTGCAAGGATTAGCTAATTGATTATTTTAAATGCTTTGAAACTGGCAGGGTGTTTAGTAAGAAAGGCAGGCTAAATAATTTTAGAGGGTTCCATGGGAGTACAAACTGTAGTAAATGGCTCTTCTAATTTGCTTTGGTATCCAGTGGAACTCGCTTATTATGTAACATGTCCCATTAAAATGAGTTATGTCTGTTATTACATTAAAAACATGACCTGGGAAAGTGCTTTAAATAAAAAAGAGGTGTTTAGAAAATATGCAAAAGCTTTTGTTGAGTGGAGTTGTAGCTACAGAAATCACCTGGGTTTTCCTGACTCAAGAGAACCCCCATGAATCATGGCTCATTTGTCACGAGCTTATTGGGTGCCAGGTACTGGAGTGGGTCAGCAGGGCTCCCTGCCTGGAGGACCCATAGGCTGGAAGAGGAGGCAGACATACATCCTTCAACCTGCGGTCCTGGGCTACTTTGGATGAATAAAAAGGCACAGATAAGGATGTAAAATGTTCTAGACAGAGGGAGCAGCATATAAAAGACAGCCCCCCTTCTCATTTAAAACTCTTAATGAGTTTCTATTTCCTATGCCTTCCTTCAGTCTCTGATTTTTTGCTCTTTGCACATGGTAGATAGTCAATTAATTCTTGTAAATGAGTAGTAGTGGGTGGTCAGATTATACATAGCAATTTCAATTTTATTCATTGGGTTTATCTTTATTTTCTAATAATAAACATGTCTTTTGTAATTAGAATATTTACACTATTCAGGATGTGATTGTCAGATCCTGGATGTCTGCAGTCAGAGGTTAGTGAATTTGGGGCTTTTGTGTGGACAGTGGTAGGGCGCAGGCCTGAGGTGTGGGGGATACTGCTGGGAAGGAAGCTAGCTTGATGGACCCTCAGGGCTCAGAATTTTTGACTTTTGTTGTAAATGATGGGGAACCATTGGGATTGCCAGGCAGGGGTGCTAGGATAAGAGTCCCTGGTAACATTGAAGCATAAGTTGGAGGTGGGAGAGAGCAGGACAGAAGAACTGACTGTGATGCTTGTGTAACCCAGGGGGGAAATACTGAGCATCCCATGTTTGTGACATGGCTGAGGCTGTAAGTTTGGTTGAAGCATCTGTGATAGTGTGCAAGAAGGCCACCAAGCCCTCAGCATTGGCAGAGGGGACAAATCAGCCCCAGAAATGTCACTGCTGCCACAGACCTGGGAGATCTAGAGGGGGCAGTAAGCCAAGGAAACCTGAGGGGACTTGAAGCATCTGGATGGGAAGGCGAGAGGAAACCAGAAAAAATGGTGTGCTGAGCCAGAGGGGCAGAAGGGCGGTGGCCCATGTGAGCGATGATCTCTTCAGGAACCAGGCTATTTCCTTTCTCCTGACATCTCTCTCCCTGCCTGCCTTCCATTTCATGCTCAGCAGCTGTCTTTACATATGTCTTCCCAGCCACCTTCCTCACATGTGCCTTGGTAACTGCAGTTCCCCTTCTCCCAGCACTGCTTTGGTATGGAGGCCTCAACATTATTCAGAAACAGCAAGGCCAGTGGGCCAGGGGAATCACTGAAATGGTCACTCCTGACTCACAGTTCCCACAGGAGGGGCACACAGGAGTCACCTGGGGAGGATCCTGCTCTTCAGGGGAGAGGAGAAGGGCAGGAACCTTGATTGTGATTTTGGGGAACCGCAGTGGTGGGCAAGGCATGTGAGCAGTCTAAGGAAGGCTCAGTTGGAACCCTCTCCATGCTCTGGGTGTTGAACTGTCCCTGGCTGTCTGGTACCTGACACTGGAGTGGTGAGGGCAGGGCACAGGGACCGGAGTGTGAGCCGACCCGAGGAGGGACCAGGAAAAGAGCTTCCCATTGGACCACTGCATGTTAAAGCCGCATGAAGAGGTGAGTCCCTTGCTATCTCTGGGACATGGCAGTTTCTGGGTCTGGGTGGCCCCAGACGGCAAAGCATTGAATTCAAGCATCGCTTGCCACTACTCTGTGTGTGTTAAGGGGCCAGGGCCAGGGCTAGAACTAGGATGAACAAGCAAGTCACTCCCTTAGGGCATGAAATGGAAAGGGGTGCTCAAGGCTCAGTAATCAAGATGGAAAATATGCTAATGGAATGTTTGTAAAAATAAAAATAAACGCAAAGATATCCACAGTGAACAAAATATAAAAATTTTAGGTAAAAATGGGAGTCATAACCGTACTGTGTTGAGCCAGTCTGGAGCCTGAACCAAAAAGGGAAAAATTTAGTATTTAGAAAAATTTCAAAATAATTGCATAAAATGTTTCTCTTGGTGTTTGGGCATCCTCTTACATCCTGTGCCTCGCCCTCCCCTCTGGGTGGGGTGGGGTGGGGATGTGGGAGGGCTCAGGAGCTGAGGGTGTGCTGTCCTACAAAGAGGGAGGGCTACCTTTCCCGGGTAGCCAATTCAGCAGCATTTAGTTTAAAGAGAAAAGGCACATGTGTGTGGTTAGTTAAGGATGGTCTGGAAAGAAATAACAATACCGTGGCTTAAGCAAATACAGGTTTAGTTTTCTCACATTGCAAAAAATCTGGAGGTGACTGCTGCTGGGCTTGTCTCAGTGACAGTGTGGCTGGGTCTTGTTTCTGAAGTCTCAGGTGCTCCTTTTCCCCCCACAGAATCAAGCATCGGCCCTCGCACAAGCCAGGCAAGTCCCCTACCACTGAGCTACACCCTCAGCCTCTGCCTCTCAGGGGTTTGTGTTTTGGGGAAGGAGCCATACCATTCACAGGTTTCCTTCATGTCAGGAAAGCTCAATCCTTTCCAGACACTTCCCCCAATAGCTTCTCAAACCTCCTGAATCAAACTGCCTTCCGTGAGGGATGGGATTGTAGAGACTCATCAGACCAGTCAGGGCGTTTTGCACAAGACTGGAGGTGGGTCAGTCAGGAGAGAATGGGCGTGGGCACTGTGAAGGTCGTTAACAGTGTCTGCCCCAAGGCCCTTGACTGCTGACACCCTTTCCAGGGATACCGAGACCCTGGAGTATTCACATACTATTTCCCCTCAAGTGCGGTAAGCATTTTCTCAACCTGGTAGCATCTAGCTCATACCTTTTGATAGACTTAAAGCCCTGTGACATTAAATAAAGGGTGAGCCTGTGGGACTGCTGGCATCTGTCCCTCCAGGTCCGAAGAGTCACTAATGCACAGGCATAAAAAACACGGCCGTTTTCTTTTTAAATGACTCAAAATTGGCTGTGTCTTTAAGCCTTTGCTCCCGCTGAGCCTTCTGCCCGGTATCAAGTCCCCATCACCACAGACAGATGACTTTCCTGGGGTGCAGAGCCAAGGAAATGGACCATTCCATTTTCTTTGAAATACCGGATAAGCAATATATATTTTTTTAATTTGAAGCTTCCTGTCTTGGATTTAAAACTAGTCAAATGTGATGGAGCTGTCTGAGGTTTCTACAGGATCTCATTAAAAAAACAAAACAGAAACAAAAAACAGCACACACATTCCATGATTCAGATGTCCCAAGGTCAAACCCATAAATGGCTCCTCCCCATATATTGAAATATGGAAGGAATAAGGTCACTAAAACTGTGTGGAAAGAGAAAAGCAATGGAGAAGACATCCTGGAGAGACAACTGTAAGTTTAGATATGTGTGTGAGTCAAGACCCCGGCTGAGTGGCCTTGGGAGGAAGATCCTGGAGATGACAGTTCCCATATCTGCACTGACTGCCACTTCTTTCTTTCCTTTCTCTCTCTGCTTTCTGGAGCCACAGTGAATCCATGGCCTCTGTTCCTGGATCCCATGAGTGTCCTGTGCAGTAAACTTGCAGGGGAAGGCTTTTTAAGGGCAAATATAGTATAGCTTTAAGTTGTGCCATGTCTTACTTTCTCCACAGTTAGATGGGTCCTAATGACAAAACTCAATCCCTTTCTTGCCTTCCCCTCTGAGAGATGAACAACCCTGAGATGAACAGCATCTTCATAAGAACGGTGAAGAGGACGATGGCAGGGCTGATCCTATGTTCATTGCAAACAAAATTTAAAATACTTGATAAATATGTAATTGTACAAGGTTAAGTTTCTGGGCAGTGTTCAAGAAAGAGGCCTATCTACTGTTTCTGAATGGTTATAATCTAAGACTTACAGAAGGTGTGGAATAATTGATGAAAGTGGTTGCTCTAGATCCTATCTAAAATGCACAGGTTTCATTATCTTATTATTATCTATCAAGAATGAGAATCAGAGTAATTCCCATCAGTTCTGCAATTACAACCTTGGAATGCCTTACTTCTTTCCTGGAACCTTTCCTCACTTGCAGTCAACTGTCACCTTAAAAATATAAACCAATCTGGCCAAGAGTGGCGATGCACGCCTGTAATCCCAGGTAGTTGGGAGGCTCAGGCAGGAAGATTATGTGTTTGAGGCCAACCTGGGTAATTTAGCAAGAACTTGTCTCAAAAAAGGGGAGTCTGGGGAATATGGCTTAATGGCAGAGCTCCCCTGGGTTCAATACCCAGTACCACAACAAAACCAAACCAAACCGCAAAGATGCACCTGCTTTTGATATTTTACACTGAGCCCAACCTACAAGCTGTAAAACATAGATGGTGAGACACTATTTCAGAATCTGTGTGATGTTATTTCAGTAATTCAATAAAACTTTAATACTTAAAAACTAAAAGTTGGCTTATACCCTTGCAGGGGCTGTTTTAGATGGACACACTGAGATAAGTGTATCTTTTAAAGGTCCAGAGGAAGGTTGAGATTCAGACAAGTGTCTGAATTTCCTGTCTACTTTGAACCTGCTGACCAGCCAGGGATTATTCTAGGCCTTCCCTATTGGGTCATTTCATTTTCCAGGCTCTCCCTGGGATTGCCAAGGGAGATGCTTCTCTGAAAGCATCTTTTCAGCATAGTTTTACCGTTTCGGACATAAATATTTGTCAGCTTATCAAATGATCGAAGGCCAAAGATCTCTGAGTCTATGGGACCCCTGACATTTCTGAGGAATGTCTCTGGAGATGATCAAGAATCCCTGGATGTTCAACTCCCTATTGTAAAGGGCTTTTGTCACTGGCTGGCGCAGTGGCTGAAATAGATAAAGAATTTTCTCTCCTGTTTTTCCTCATAAAATATACTGTGATTCTTTCAAGTCCTAAATCCAAGTCCATCGCCAAAATTTCTAACCTTTAATTCATCCAGGGAGGCCTCGAGCCTGGATTTCAATTTGAAACCCTTTGAGGATTCCTCACCGTTTCCAAAGTAGTAGGTCTCTGTCGTTTGTCTGATGACTTACTAGGATGCTACAAATGGCTCCTTGTCTATCTAGTGCCATCTGCTCCCATCTGCTGTGGCCACCTTTCCTTTTGTGCTTATCCTGAGAGTGGTGCCCACTACAGACTGCTGAAGTCGATGTCGGCTAATATGTGTGCCCAGGGAGCTCGAGAGGCCAATGACTGATGGCAGGGACCTGCTTTCTGTATCGGGGCACGGGTTTCTAGGCCACAGAGCTGCTAGCACCAGTTGCTCGTCTCTCAGAGATTATTATTATGTGGTGCTTCCTGCTCCCTAGGAACCCTTTCCTCCCCTAAGCAAGGCAAAGTACAACATAATTCAAGATAGAGTAAGAGCCAGAAACCCTTATAGCATGATAGCATACAAGAGGAGTATTAAAAATGTCATGAAAGGCAGCATGGAAGGTCTGGTAGTCCTTTCATACACAAAATTTGGAGAGTTTATCATTTTTTTTTTCTTTAAGAAAGAACTGCATTCTGTTTTGTGGTTAAGTTCTAAAGGTCAACACATAAAGAAAAAATTGAGAATAGACAAAATCACTTTAAAAATTCCCTTAAATTGCTCATAGACTAAGAATACATGGCCACAATTTGGTGTCACCATAATGAAGACTGACATTATTTTTCAGTACATCTGTCATAGCTGGTTTTCCCACCAGCATTGAAATAAATCACTATGTCTTTGACTGACTACTGAAACTAGTGGAATTGTGTCTAGTATCCATGTTGTATCAGAAACATAGACCTTGCCGGATGTGGTGGTGCACACCTATAATCCTAGCCCTCAGAAGTCTGAGGCAGGAGTATCTTGTGAGCTCAAGGCCTGCCTGAACTACATAGTGAGATCCTGTCTCACTATAAATAATTAAATAAACAAAAAGAAAAGACAAGATAAAAGAAGCATAGATCTTTAAATTCTATGATCCTATGGAATCCAGGAAGATGTTCACATTGTGAGAGGCATAATATCAGAAGCCAACTAAGGAAAAAGAGATGATTCATCTCTCATATTAGTCTGCTTTCCATCACTGCGACAAAATACTTCAGAATACAACTTCATGGTGGAAAGGTTTATTTTGGCTCACAGTTGCAGAAACTTTAGTCTGCTTTGCTGCATTGTTTCTGGTCTGTGATGAGGCAGCAGACAGAGACCGACAAAAAGAGGCTGGGGACAGGATATACCCTTCGAAGGCAGGCCTCCACTGACCCATTTCCTCTAACTGGGCCCCACCTCCTACTGGCTCAGTCAGCTCTGAACTCATCGATGGATTAATCTTCCATGGTTGGATGAGGTCAGCACCCACCTAATCCAGTCACCTCTCAGGGCCCCACCTCTGGCCAGTGCTGCGTTGGGGATCAAGCCCTCTGGGGGACAACTTATATTTAGAGCACAACACGCCTTTAATGAAGATAACAATAAAATTAAATTTATCAGACCCCAAAGCACTTTGCATGTATAGACTAACTTAATACAAACCTCCCAGAAAGTGTTTCTTTTTTATGCCCACTTTATAGACAGTAAAACAGAAACAAAGAGAGAAAAAGTGACTTGTGTGATTAAGATGTGAGGGACTTCAAATCCACAGAGCCTGGCTCTGCACTGTTTTGCTGTGTACTTTTAACCATGATTGCACTATTTGGATGATATTATCCCTTATATCTCTGGGAAAGATGAAACTTAATTTAAAATTTTTTATGATGTGATTCTATTCTTTAATTGTAACAGAACTTTAAACTATACTGAAAGTATAAAGTATACTATAAAGTGATAATCCCCCCATTCTTACATTCAGATATAACAAATATGCATTTTCTTCCCCAGGATTTGTGTTGTTTAACATATGCCTTACTTTAATTTCCTTTTTCACTTATGAAAACCATGGACATCTATATCAGTATGTATAGTTCCTCCTCCTCCTCCTTTTGAAGCGCTATTTTAGTACCCACATAGTATTCCACCGAGTGAATACTGTAGTTTGTTTCCATGCTCTCCTCTTGGTGAATGCTCAAGTTTAAACATTTTTTTTGCTAAGGTTTACTATTATCAACTCTGTGGCCAACTTGTTCACCTATTCTCCTCTTTCTTTGTGGATTCATTTTTTTTAGCTTTAAATCTTTAATCTGCATAGAATTTAGTTTGTGCAGGAGATGAAGTGGGGATCACAGTAATTTATTGATTTTGCCCTTTCTAATGATTACCTACCTGAAGAGATTCTGTCTCCAGGCACGCAAGTAAACATGCTGCATCTGTTATAGAAATACACCAAAAAATGCAATAAGGAGGAATCTCTGTGGTGGGAAATGGCAGGTAGCATATTGGTGAGGGACAGAGAGAAACAGCAGGCTCAGCCACTGTGATCTTGAAGGGGTTTTGTGCATTCAGTGCCAATGCTGCATTTTAATTAGCAAGATTATTCCCAGATGTTTAGCTTCCATGGTGGGGGATTAGGGGTGCCTGCATTCTCTTCATAATTCAAAAGTGCACATCAGAGTGTCTAATTAGATCTTCTCTTTTTTGAAAGGTCAGCCAATGAAATTGTCATGTGTCATTCAAGGCCTAGGAGTTACTCTGTCATAAGCTCCATGGATTTTTTTTTTAAGTTAAAAATTCCTTTGTTCATGTCTTGTGACTTTTAGTAACCTTTGCTAGACAAAGATTCTGGCAGGCCATCATACAAAGCATCTCAGAAATCTTTCAGCCATATAGAACAATTCTAGTCCTTTATATATTTTTCTTTATCACATTGGACACCACTACTGAGGACTTTTCTAGCTTAGGCCTTTTGGCATGGTTTCCTTGGTGTTCATTCACAGAACAAACTTCAACTTTGTTTTTTTTTTTTTTATTTCTGTGATTGAGCATTATTTACAAGTAATTTCTATGGAGTGTGTATGTGTGGAATGCCAAAATAGGCTGTGCTATTCAGGAAACATTGTCATCACACAGAAATTCATGGAACTAAATTTTCTTAACTTTATTGCTGGGTTAGAAGTGAAGGAAGTTAGAGATGCTATCTTGATTCTTTTAAACCACAAACTTCTTAATTAGAGTCTGTATGGGGTTATAGGTTAAAGGGAAAGATTCAGAATTATGGGCAACCTTTCATATGACAGCTGCTGCCACCTTGCTCTGATTAGCCCCTAAGACAGGGATCTCCTGATGCTTTGGTCAGGCTTCAGTCTAGCTCACTCCATGTTCACAGCTGTTGGGCTTTTAGCTGAAGGATCCGAGGATATGGAAAGAGGATGTTCATAGCTGGAAATGTACCATCACTACTATTTCAGTGATGGATGTTATGCATTGTATTAGTTCTTGTGGAGGTATGAAGAAAATCATACCACTACAAATATCAGTGTTTTCCCAAGTGTGGTTACATCAGAATTACCTGGATGTTTAATCAAAATGTTGCTTGTTGAATTCCATCCCAGAATCAGAATCTATGGTGGTAAGGGCTCAGGGATCCATTTTTAATAAGCCTCTTATGCTATTCATGTGCACATTAAAGTTTGAGAGCATCTGATTTATAACATTATTTCTCTGGGAAAAATGCATTCCTTGTTGTAACCAACTGGCTTCAGAGTGCACCTGGAGTCTGGGGACTTTGGGTGGTACTTGTGTGTAAAATCAGCAGCTGGATGATAGTCACATTTTAAAAATGAATAGTAACTACTGGTGAGTAGATGACAGCTCAGGATATCCAAGTTAATTAAATTCTAAATTGTGGAGCTGCACAAAGAGAGAATCTCTGTCAGAATGAAAGCACCATAAGGGTATTCCACTAGCAGTTAAAGCTGAAGAATAAACATCTGTGTCTAGCTGTCAGCTTTAGCTGAGAGGGCTCAAGCCTTTTTCCATTTCCTCATTCTGTGATTTCTGTGAATCATGAGGACCTCCCTGGGTTCCTTTTGAGAGACTTCCAGTTTCTGCTCTGGATCTTACGATGCCCCCTTATCTCTGTTCTCATATGGCCAGCCTGGCTTCTTGAGCCTTCCAACTGCAAAGACTTTGTGTGAAAGAGCTTTCTTCACTGCAGTAAACGCATGACAGAAATCAACTCACAGATTTATTTTGGTTCAGTTTTGGACTTTCAGCCCAGATTGGTCATCTCTGTTGTCTTGTGCCTATGGTGGCACATCACAGTGGACAGAAGTGTGTGGAGAACACCTCACTGGGATTTGGAGAGGAAGCGGAGGGGCTGGGTTCCAACATTCCCATCAAGGGCACACCCCCAAGCCATGGAAGATCTCTCACCAAGTCCCATCTCTTCCAAAACCCCAGGCTGAGGACTAAAGCCTTTAATGCAGGGGCCCTTGGGAAATATTCAAGATCCAAACTGTAGCAGAGTTGTTTTGCTGAGCAGAATCTCTACAGGGAGTTTTGGGGCCAAAGGGAAAGAGTGACACTGCCACATTGCATGGTACAGAACTCACAATTCTGCACGGGACATTACTGTCCTTGAGAGTGTACTTGGCCGGTCCATCCCAGGACAGGTCTCATTGATCAAGCCAGTTCACGTCACTTCCAGGCCTTTCTCCACCTTGCTGGATTCTTGACTTCCTTGTCCCTGTCACCTCACCTCTCCAGGCTGACTCTCAGGACTGCCAGTTTCTTCTCACTCTTTTATTCAGAAAATGTCAGCAATTCTACTAACTTCACCTCCTTCTCACAACCTTTGCATATCCAACTTCAACCTGGGCTTAGCTGAACAAAAGGGCCATCCAGTCTTCTCTTTAACAGGATCCATCCTCCTTAGGACACCATTTGAGTATTAAGTAGCATTTTCCTAAGGTCCATTATATATTTCTTTCATGGAAAGTTAATTCTATTGATGCTTTCCTGAGTGCATAAAAAGCAAGAGAGAATCTTTTCTTCCCATGTTATCACAAAATCTTTTTGTTCAGATATGCTCATCAGGAAAAAGTCCAGGCAAGAGTTTTTTTAAAAATAAGATCTCCCCAAATATACATATTTTTATTAGTGAATATTAATTACACAGAATATTGTGCTTCATTGTGATATTTACATACATGCATGCAGCAAACTTCAAGATTTTAAGAGGCAGACACACGTGACTGCCCTCTGCTTAGTTAACTTCATCCATCTTTACAACACTTTTACCAACATGGTCAGGAATATGTCATTTATATCTGTAGCCAAATAAGAGAAAGCAGAATTATTTTCTACTCACCAGCACAAGAGCGTGGCTGACCCCAGGTGAATGGCATCTGCAAGGCTGATTATGACTGAGGACACTCTCTGTCATAATTCATATTTGGAGAATAAAGAAGCAGTTGAATTGTTTTCAGGAGGCTTTGCTTTCTTGCTATCTTATCTTTCATAAGTCTGAGAGCTTTCTATTTTGCCAGTGATGGAAAGTCATTTCCCAGATGAGAGATCATTTTACTTAGTGCTCTTGTTTTCTTGAATTTTTTCCCTACTAATTTCTATTTTTATGCGCAATGATTCTCAATTGGTGAGAAAATTATGATCTCATCATCTCTTTTCCTTGTACTTGGTGAATGATTAGCCTCATTTGCTGTGTGAGTTCCACTTCACGGTCGTGAAATGACACCTCTTCCTGACTCTGGCTAAGCATGTAGGCTTGATGGCTTTGACCTTTTTCATGAAAACAAGGGAGATGAAAGGATGTGACATGTGTGTAAATTGTTGCTCAGTGGGCCAACAGCTCAAAATGCATGCTTTGCCAAATTCCTGGAAGATACCAATGGAATGTTTTATGTTTGGGGTTTTCTAAGGGATTAAAGAGTCATTATTTTCAAACCACAAAGAAAAATTAAAAAAAAATTAAATACACAAAACACACATCTTAAGTCACAAGGTAAGTAAATAAGTGCTTTACAGATTCCCAAGAAAAACCATGTTCTTGAGTGGTACAGGGAAACCTGCTTCATCTCTACTGTGATAGATGTTACCTCCACACCCCTTAAATGGGATAACTGACAAATTTAGATTGAGAATATTTCAGTGACTCCACAGGATATGTAACTCAGAAAATTCATTTAAATGGTATTCTGGACTTGGCCAGGGTCTCACTGTAGTAATTTGCAGGTGTGACCGATATTAACATAAATTTCCTTTGTTGATTCAGGGCTTCCTCTGTTCAGTAATGATTGCTCAGCAAGCAGATTTTGCTTTCCCTCTCTGCAGGCCTTTTATTGCTCTGAGCTGTGCATGCGTGTATGTGTGTGCTCATGTATATGAATGTATGTGTGTATGAGGGTTTGTAATAGTAACAGAGACAGCATTCCCAGTAGAGTGTGCTAATGTGAGCTTTTGCAGACATTTCTTGCTTGATGTCTTTTTCTTCACTTGGCTGTGTTTTCAGTTAAGGTATTTGCCTATGTGACTGGATATGCAATGATGAAACAATAACAGTGATGTAGAAATATTCACATGTGCTTGTATTCTATACACCATCACACTTAGCTAATGATCCTGTGATATAAGTTTTAACAGTTGCCACTGGGGTGGGTTTTGAGTCCTGTGTCATAACTCTAAGGTGTTGTGATGGAGTTGATAAAATTTTATATATAAAAAATTTAATAATGCTTATATATAAATTATGTATATATAATTTTAGATAGAGATTATATAAAATTATATATGAGAAAAATACTTAAATTTAAAACTTTCATTTTCATGACTGAAAATTATATTCTCATTTTCTGACATTAGAAAATGGTCTTTTTACCTCTTTCATTCTGTTTTCCTTCTATCATTATAAATTTAAACTACATTGCATAGGGTGGAATTTCTTAACAGTTCTTGGCTTAAAGGCTTGAAAAAACGGGAATTGTGCCATAAAGGTGAGTAGGAACTCATTAGTTTTCATAATTCTGTATGATAGGTACTTCTATTATTTCCATTTTTCAAATGAGAATGTAAGTCTAGAGAAGTTAATTAACTTGTCTGAGGCTTCACAGATGGGAAACTGTAGAAACCAGGATTTGAATCTAGGTAGGGTTGCCGGATTATGAAACAACACACAACATAAAAGGACATTTATGCAACATTTGCTCTTTTTTTTAGGGCAACATCTTGGACATACTTACACTAAAAATATTCACTGTATATTTGAAGTTCGAATTTAAATGAGTGTTGCTATGGTTTAGATATAAAAACCCCACCACCTAAGTCTCATGTGCTCAGAGGGGGTGCTTTCAGAAGGTGAGTAGATCCCTGGGCCACAGTACTCATCAGTGGATTCTTAGCTGATTGTGGTGGTAGGAGGTGGGGACTTGTTAGAAGAGGTAGGTCACCAGGGGGATGACTCAGAAGGATGTATTTTTGTCCTTGGTTCCTCCCTTTGGTCTGCCTCCTGGCTGCCAGGGAGTGAGCAGCTTTCCCTGTCAGGCCTCCACCTTGGTATTTCTACCTTGGAGTCAGCTAACCATGGACTGAACACTAAAACTGTGAGTCAAAATAAACTTCTCCTCAAATTGTGATTGTGAAGTATTCTGTCCCAGCAATAGACTCTCTTTTTTGGTATCGGGGATTGAACTTGGGACCTTGCACTTGTGAGGGAGGTGGCAGAACCATTGAGCTAAATGCGACATGGATATAACTTCAGGAACTTTGTTGCTGTATCCAGAAATCTTATTCTAGACAACTGGGAGCCATTTTAGAATTTTAAATAGAGAAATTGTATGACCAGCTTCAAGAGGATAACTCCAATAGCAAACGAGACATGTATACCGAAGAGGAGAAAGACTCTGGATCACCCATCTGGAAAGGAGAGCTTTGGGTTGGGCATGGCAGGTGTCACGTGAACGGGAGAGGGATGCTAATGCCAGTGAGCATAGCAAAGAGAGGGGAAGGCAGCAGTCAGTCCTGGGGACCCTGGCATTTGATTTGGGAGTAGGAGGAAAGAAAGACAGAAAAGAGGACAAGAAAGAGCAGGAAGAAGAGACTGAGAAGGAAAAGCACAAACGAGCAGTATATGTAAACCAATGCATGAGACAGTGCCAGAGGTCACTGAGTTGCTCCACCACATGCAATAGTCTGGAAACGGACATGACTGTAAAATGGACAACTGGGCCACTTTAAATGCATGATTGATAATCTCTTTTCCTATTCTGGTTTGGATGCAGCTATGGAATAAATTATGTCCACTTCAAATTCATGTTAAAGTTTGAGGCCCTACTGTGGTAGTATTAGGTGATGGGGCCTTTGGGAGATAAGTTTAGGTGAAATTACGAAGACAAGATGCTTGCGACAAGAATAGTGCCTTTATCAGGAGAGATATCTGTGTTAGCTTTGCCATGACTGGGACCCAACACCCAGAATTTAAAAGAAGGAGAGATTTAATTTGACTCACAGTTTCAGAGGATTCCGTCCATGGTCAGCTGGCTCCAAGGCAGAAATACCATGGTGGAAGCTCCTGGATTAGGAAAGATGCTTGGTTCTTTCTCCTGGTAAGGAGAGCAGGGGAACAGAGAGAAAGTGATGAGGGAGCAAATAAATATACAAGGTGTGATGAAAATACATGGTGAATGTTTAAATTTAAAAATATGATTTTGGTAAAACACACATTGCCATTCATCCCCCTCCCCTCAAAATCTTCCCCCTTGCTTTGAACACACATGTCACATTGTTCTTGCCACTTTCTGAAGCTGTTCTGGAGGTCTTCTTTCTTAAGGGTCTTTACTCAAAAATTTGATGAATAGTGCTGCCAAGTGTCATCCAAGCAAAAAGCAGGCTCGTAAAAACTTTATAGCCCATCCTCATCCACCTTATTTACAGGATTTGACACCATGAAACTTCTAGCTCTTCCTCAAAGATGAAACGACCATGAAAGGTAAATGTTTTGAATTGATTCAGGATATCCAGGCAGCCATGGCAGCACAACTAAAGACACTCACAAAAGAGCACTCCCAGAACTGCTTCAGGCAGTGTCAAGAACAATGGGATAAGTGTGTTTAAAGTGAAAGGAGTATTTTGCGGGGAATTAATGGCAATGTGTCTCTTATTATAATAAAAATAAAAAAATAAATATGCACTGCATTTTAGATCACATTTCATATTAACCAAGATCGTACCACCACAATTCCTGACACATTCAGAAATGTGTTCCACCAATCCCCTGGGCAGTCCCCAATCCAATCAAGCTGACACAATCAAGCTTAACCATTACAATACTAGAGAGGTCTTTTTTTTTTTTTTTGGTCTCTCTCTGCCAAGCTGGGAAAAGAGGACTCACTAGGAATTGACCAAGCACACCTGATCTCAGATTCACAGACTCCAGGTCAGTGAGAAATAAATGTCTATTGTTTAATTCATCAACTTTGTGGTGTTTTGTTATGGCAGCATGAGGTGACCAATGCAGATGTGAAATTTGCTACATGTAAGGACTTAAATCAAAAGCTTCAAGTTGACTTCAAGAACATATTCTGAAAAAAATTCATATATTTTACTTCCATGATATTTCACCTTCCAAAATGCTTATTACATATAAATTTAAAAAGTAATTTATATGGGATGTTATTATGGTCTAATACTAGTGCAGAGTGCTTTATGGTATAAAAGAACTTGCCTATTTCTCAGGGACATGAGAGAAAACATACCTGTTGTTGATGAAATTCTGTTTGCTGATCTACCTTGCTGGATCTCCTGCTGTTGGCCTTCTAGATCAGCTTTTTGTCCTTCTCCTGGTTGATGAGCGTCCTGAGAAGCTGGCTTGTAAGGAACATCTCAAAGATGTCCCTTGGCTTCTGGCTTTTGGTTGGTCTGGGAAAATGGAGAGAAGTGACAAGACATCTAAGAGAAAAGAAGTGTACAGTCCTGGATTTGCTGTGCTAGGCCACTCAGAATTGCTACTTCCTCTTTTGAAGGTCACAGAACCAGACTCAAGCATGCGTCTTTCCTTGGAGCTCTTATCCTTGGGTTCTGGTGATCCACGCCATGTCCTTGCCTTTTCAGAGTCTAGTTGGTAATCTCTTCCCATCACACATCCTCATTTTACAGCTCCAGGGTATGGTTCTAGTCTTTGCTGATTTCCCTAACCCCAATTCTTCCCTATATCCTTGTAAACAGTTTCCTAATGGCTCAATTTGAATCATCCATTTGTTCCTGCTGGGGCAGTGATAGATGCAACTGTGGACCTTTTCAGGACAAGATTTAGGACATGGTGAAGATGCTGCCCTGGAAGGCTTTTTAAAGGAGGAAACTACAAACTTCCTGATAGAGACAGTGCTTCCTTCAGTCATTCGTGTTACATACAAGAGTAATGAGATTTTTTTTCCTTTTGAGAGAGAGAGAGAGAGAGAGAGAGAGAGAAGAATGCCCTAAAGCATCAAAGTAGGTCTGTTGACTTCTAGATACTATAGTGTTGTAGAGATCAGAGCTATGTCTGTATATAAGTACTTGGGCATTCCTACGGTCTGTAACAGGATATCACTATCATGATGTTGGGGAAATTAACCAAATGCTTTAGCCAGTACAATCTATCTTAGGTATATGGCATTAGTTTATTGGTTGTATTTTATTAGTGATGAAGTAAAATTAGAAAAAAATTGAGAAAGAAGTGGATGGTTGTTCAAGAATGTTTATTTTAGAATATTATAAATCTGAGATAAAATAAATCATATAAGCATAAGTACATGCTATGATTTGGATTTTAAATGTCTCTAAAGGCCCATGTATTAAAGGCTTGGTCTTCAGCCTGTGGTGCTATTTGGGGGTGATGCAACCTTTAAGAGGTGGGGCCTGGTGAGAGGAAGTTAGATCATTGTGGGTGCACCCTCAAAGGGAAGGATGAATTTCTGCTCCCTTCTCTTTCTCTTTATTTTCTTGCCACCATGAGATGAAGTACTTACTCTGCTACATGCTCCCTGCCATTGTGTCCAGTCTCATCACTGGCCTAATGGCCAAGTGACTATAGACTGAAACTTCTGAGACTAGGAACCAAAAGGAACCAAAATACATCTTTCCTTTGTATAAGTTGATTATGACAGATATTTTGTCACAGTGACAAAAAGATGACTAATACAATATGGAAGGAGAAGATCTGGATTGATTTTATCAATAATATAAAATTGTATTAAAATTAAACTAATTTCATCATATGATATTAGAATATGCAAACAGATGTATGATATAGGCATTGAGTGAGAAAAAAATATAGGCAAAACATTTTGCAGACTGTCTCAATATTTTACCATCACTAGGATACTCTGTTTAATCTCGCTGCAGGGCTATGTTTTGGATCATTATGGCTTAAATTTAATCTCATTTGCTACAAGGACATTATAATTTCCTGAGTTACTTTATAACCTGTGTTTTTTGGGGTGTGGGACATAATGCAGGGGAAGATGTTCTAGCTTTGGGATGAAAATCTGAGATATATTTTAAACATCATACTTTGATAATGATAGTGATAGTGATTGAAAGTCCTGGATGAGAGTATCTAAACTCATTGGGAATAGACTAAGCAGTAGGGGATCTGATCTATATAGAGGGAAGAGCAGACACGATCCCACTGGCATCTATCTTGTGAGCCTCATGTGTGTAGAGTGCCCACTCCTATTCATGGTCTCAATGGAGCTCCCCACTTTGTGGAAAAGGAAGTATAGCTACTGACTCCCAGAGCTAATATGTTCAAAACTCAGACTATACCCCAGATCTCCAAATTTTTATTTTTTTGTGATAGATTGTTCCAGTTTTCACTCTTTGAAATTCTACAACTGTGATGGAAAAGTTTGCAAGGATATGGAGAGTGAAAGAAGCAGAAGAGCCCAAGGCTCTCTGTATTTATTCTCTTAAAACTGTGTGATTTGCTACCAGTGAGAAGGAACTAACTTGACAATGAAGCCACTGTAGGGTTATATTCATCCGAGAACCGTGTAATTGGAATCCAACCCAGTGTTGTAACTAATGGGTGTAGTAGGCTCCCATTTTGAACCTTGGAAGCAGATTTACATTTAGGGTCCATCTCTCCCTAGTTTGTTTTCTTGATAACCTTTGCCATTGACTCAGATATATTTGTATCTGATAAAGTTGTTCCTGAACTACCTTAAAATGCTTTTACTAGACAAAACTTTATTTTGACCTCATTGGAAATCTTTTGTAAACAGACAGAACTCCCAGACACAAATGAATAATAGTGTTCAATTGTAAAATTTAGTGCAGTGAAACTTACAATTACATCAGCACTGCCATCTAATTCCATTAAATCAATAGCTTCCTGTTTGCATTTATATTTGAGAATTATTGTGGCAGTGATGAATTTGCTGCTGCAAACTTAAACCGTGAGGCATTTATACTGATGACATGGTATCCTATTGATGTAGCGCTGGTCACCCAGCTGGAGTAGGGGAAGGTTGCTCTGCTGTGCTTTTTATGGCTAATGCAAATTAGTAGATAGTTGTGGGAATAAAGTTCTCTCTTTGATCTATGGCAGGAGATAGCTAGTCTGCAAGAGTTCATTTCAGACTGTAATTAGTTTATTCATTAGGTTTGGGGAATTCAATGACACAGCTGCATGAGGTGCCATCATAAGCTACCTGAACATATGGCAGAAGGGTAATGCAAATATAGTTCCTGAAAGAGAAAGCCAAAATGGTGCCGCTTTCTGCTCTTATTTTGTATCCTGCTGTGATTCCCTGAAGAGGGAAGGGCAGTGAACTGATTACACTCCAAACCTTCCAGTATACATTGATTTTTAGGTTGAGGAGTATTCATTTCCTTGAATTTTACATCTAATACATACAGATATATGTAAGACACCCCCACACATATCCCTAGACATCTAGACACATACACAAAAACACAGAATGCTGTCCTTTGTTCCTGGAAAGAATAACTAACAACTACCGTCATCAATAGCTTTGTCTCCTCTTTTTAGAGTTAATTATTAGACTAACAAGGTTTAAAGTTTAGTTAAAGGTTGTACTAGTCAGCTTTCGTATCACTGAGCACAATATCCAACACTCCTCAAAGGAGGAGAGGTGTAATTTGGCTCATGTTTTAAGGGGATTCAGTGCATGGCTGGCTAGCTCCAACACAGGAATGTCATGAAGGAAGGGTGTAGCAGAGCAAAGCTGTTTAGTTCCTGGTGGCGAGGAGGCAGAGTACAGAGGGAAAGCACCAGAGAGGAAGGGATGAGGGTGCAGATATATTATGCAAGGTCATACCTCCATGACTAAGCCAGACATACCTGAAGTGTGCCCAATGAATCCCTGGAGTGGATACTAAAGACAGTCAAGGCAACACTCCACTCTAACTACCACAGAGGTGTACATGCAAAGGTGAAATAAAACTATAGTTGTATCCAACTTTTGAAAGACATGTGGATATTCAACCATATATGTAAAAGTCTGCCTTGCATGTGAATTATGAGCACTTGTACAGATCCTCTGAAATCTATTCATGTTGTAAAGACTAATCTGACTTCAGATTTAGCCATATTTATGTAAAGTTTAAAATCCATAGAGCACTTGACTTACAAAACTGAGGGCCTATAATTTGAGTAGGTTGTAGAAAAAATCAAATCTTCAGTGTTAGGAAGGAAGCCCAGGAGGATGAAAAAATTGATCTGAATGAACAAAACTCAATTTGAACCATTTCACCACACCAGTCTTATGCCTCTCTATATTCTTTGTATGTCATCAATAAACATTGCAAATGAAAATGTTACTGAAGTCAAAGCATCCAAGCAGGGAAACACACAGGTATGGAACTATGACAGATCTCCCATACTTTTGTTCTTGGCAATTGATTTAGTCTACAAATTAGTGCTAAAAGCTATGTATTGACTATATTGCATGCTCATAATGCTGTGATCTCTTCCTCTTGTGACTCAATCCAAATTGATAGACATCCCAGTGAAAAAGAAATGTTCTCCCACAGCTAAGATGGTGAATTAGGGAGGAATTTGCAAGAATGCACAATACTTGTGGCTATTCCTTGGGAATTCAATTATGAGGAAGCTTTATGTCCTCTTTTGTGGTTTTCTGTTTTGCCTGAATTGTATTAAAATGCATGTGTGTGTGTTGCTGTCATAATAATTCAAAGGTTTTCACTTTCAGAAATTTAAGCTTGCTTCTGTGCAGAACCCAATTCTGTGGTTGTACTTCTGGGTGAAAGTAGACAGTGCAGGAAGGGACTGTGCATTCAATCATGCCCTGATTCAGGCATTCAACCACGGCCAGTGTAGTGGGCTAGCAGGTATTAAGAATCTGCCTGAGGATGGGGTCTGAGACTCAGGTTGTGTCAGAACCACCCACAACAAATTCAGCCAAATAATAGATTCATCAATTAAATATATGAAGAATTAAGTGATGATAAAATCAAGGAGCCTGGTAGGTTATAGAAATAATCAAATCAGGCGTCAGATGGTTTAGCGGTACTGAATTTCCCTGAAAATAAGACTGGATCTTACATTAATTTTTGCTCCAAAGGTCACAGTAGGGTTTGTTTTCAGGGGACATCTTATTTTTTTTTGTACAACAATCTACATTTATTCATGTATAATAATCTGCATTTATTCATTTATTAATGTGCGTTTATTCAAATAGTCATATCATTTTTCTGGAACATTGTAACTCTCCAAACCCCGCATTTGGCCTGAATTTCTCCATGTCCTGTAGAACCACTGGGCCCAATCTCTCATGTCCAGCAGTAGAGCTCTCCTTTAATGACTATTCCTTGTTCATGTAGCCTGTTCGTAGTGCAACACAGCTGTCAATGATTTTATCCTGTGAATTCTTCACCCAAGTCATGGCCTCTTGCAGTCGAGGCTTCACAAAGTTTCCATTAAATCATGTGTTAATTGAAGACTTATGGGACAGGAGTGGCAACAAAAATGATGGCAATTAAGAACGATGGTCCACAAAATGTGTAATATTGTGAAATAGGAAGAAAATGTTCAAATGGGAAGGGGAACAAGGGTGGGGGGAAGCAGGAAGGGAAAAGAAACAAGAGAAAAATGGAAAAAAAGCTTTTTTTACTATTTGGGATTGGAGAAAAAAGAAAAATCAAGATATATCATGTACAGGTACAAATTCCCTATGGTGAATGTTATCATTATATATATCTAAAATGTACCAATAAAATTAATAAAACATAATTTAACCCCCCCAAATGATGGTCCACACAAAAGTGATGAAAAAGGCAGCAAAATTCAGAAAAATGTTTCTTTATTTCACATGAATGCACTATGTATCTGTTACAACACATGACATATTGAACTATGCAGATTCATGTTAGACACAAACACATCCATTTGTTATCAAGTGGACACATTATTTGTGCATTGTGTTTGTACTCTGATTGGTTGTTTGGCAGTAAGTCTTGAGTTCATCTGTTTATGTTTTTACCTCTTGTCCAAAGGTGCCCACTAGGATATCCACAAATAATTAATTATAATTTACATTTATCATTGAAGTATTAATGTCAATAGTACTATTTATTATATTTAACTATATAACAATATTATTATTTTATAATTAAATGCATGTGTCATGTATTACAATGGATGTTCTGAATCTGTGCATCTGCCTGATGATCTTAACTGGGGCTTATTTTCTGGTTCAATATTATTTGCTGGGAAATATGGTAGGATCTGAAGACCTTCAAGATGAGGCAACTTTTCACCCTGCAAACTTCAGTGATGATAGAAAGAAACCTAATACATAAGATGGACATAGAAGCACCCCATGGGTGAGGGGGTGTGGTCTTTACTCACTTAACATTTATAACCCTTGTTCTATTGCCATAGAAAATAGCAAGATTCTTCTCTGACGGTCTGTGGACAATTCTGCCATTTTAAAGATGTATATTTTTCCTTTCTCCTGTGGATTCTGCTTCCCTGGGACCACACTAATTTGTCTGGGTTCTGTCTAGATTGCTCTGTCCTTTGCAGTCAGGGATGGTGAAAATTTTTCCTTGCCAAAATATGTGCTTACTAAGGATTATCTGCTGATTGGTTTCTGGTTACTCAACCTTCTGCTCATATTTGATGTATGAAAAAGAAATAAAAGTTATAATCTCTGCCTTTGTGAACTTGATAGCTCTTTGGAGGAAACAAGAAAAATAATTGTTCATTTACTTTCTGCACTCTTTCACATACTAATCCTTAGGCATGCTAGATGCAATGTCTATAATAATATATGGGATTGAGACATCCCTGACCACATGGAGATTACATTCAGATTTACTAAATTCATTCTCTTCTAGTTGTGTATTCTAAATGCCCTATCTTCTTGCTTAAGTTACTTAAACAAAATGAAGAATAGAATAAAATTAAACAAGGCCTTGTAGTGATAAAGCTCTGCTAACTTTACAAGATGGTCTCAGTGCATTTACTAGTGTCTGATGAAGAATAGTTATAATTAAAATTCAGCTATACTAATTAAAACAAATGAACAAAGTCTGTTTAATGTCCTTTTCCTCACAATTTTTAATTTCCTTTCTGCTTACTCCTGACTTTGAAGAATTTTGTAATCCTCACTGGAGTTTTCTGTCTTTAGGGAAATTTATGAAGTTATGTGGCTAAGGAACCCAGAGGAATTCTGTTACAATTAATATTTGAATAAATGCATGTTCTTTTGGGTCAACTCCTTTAAACCAATGAATTTAAACTGACAAGTATGCTGAACCCCTCATGAAAAACTCTGACAAATGTTTTTTTGTTTTAATATATTAAAGTTAAGTCTGGGTCCTCATAGATTTACTTTCTCCAAAACTCCTTGAGAATTAAAAGCTGCATTTATGACATGAAATCAACTAGATGAAAACTGTGTAGAAAATAGGAAGAAATAAACTGTACTGAAATGTTAGTTAACAGGTCTTGCGTCTGGATTCTAGGATCAAGGTTTTCAGCTTTGGCGTTTGTTTACATCTTTTCTATATTTTGAAAATTTCAGCTATGAACATATAGAATGTTTGAAGAACTACCATAATAGCAAGTGCTCACCCTCTGGATTGAGGGGTTCACGCATCGGACTTTTCTTTCAAGTAGGTCTCAATTCTTCCTTTAAGCAGCCTTCACCTTCAAGAGACATCTTTTGGCTCATTTACTTTGTTTTTGGTACTGGGGATCGAACTTGGGTCCTTGTACTTGCAAGGCAGGCAGTGGAACCACTGAGCTAAATCCCCAGCCTATTGGCTCATTTACTTTATAAATTGGGGTTTTGGATATTTTTTAGGATGCTAAACTTTTTAGGCCCACTGAGTTAATTTGTTCCAATGGAAAGTTCAGCTTCATCCTTTTAATGTAGCCCAACTTTTGAAAATACATTGTTGTTCTATGACTTAGCATATTAGTAATAATTTTACAAAGTGCTTGTTATGGTTTAGATCTAAAATGGTCACCAAAGTCTCATATTTTGGAGGGTGACTGGATCATAGATAGAGGAGCTATTAGGAAGGTGGTTGGCTGTGCTGTTAGGAGGTGTGCCTAACACCTAGAGGCAGGTTACTGTGGACATGACCTGGAAGGGTGCATCTCCCTCCCCAGCTCTTCCCTTCCCTCTCTGAGTCTTGGCCACCACGATGTGAGCAGCTTTCCTCTGTGACAGAGCCATCTGACCATGGACTGTAATCATGAACCAAAACCAACCTCCGCTCTTCTAGGTTGTGGATGCTGGGTATTGTGTCTCAGCAAGAGGAAAGTGATCAAGACAGTTCTACATCATAGATATGGGGAGTTTTGAGGGAAATCAGATTCTCAACTGTCAGTATGATTCCCACCTAGACCCTCCAACCCCAGAGTAAGAGAAACTTAGTAAGTGGTTCCAAATGAAGTCACCAAAAGAGTTCAGGCTGGTTCACAAAAGTAGAAGGAGATTTTAGGGTATGTGTTGTATATGCAATAAGTACATAGTCTTTGGTGTCCAACAGTTGGTTTTAGCTTCTGACTTCCATAGTACAGCTGTATAACCTTTTACAAATTATTTAACCTCTCCAAGTTTCCTCATCCATGAAACACGGAAGCAATTTCTACCTTTCAAGGTTGTTTTTAGTAGGTAGTCATATAAAACATTTACCCTTGTTTATGGCACATGTAGCTATTATTGGAGCAGAAGAAAGATGCCTATCAGTGGCAAAGCTCTCATGTAAGTTAATGTCTCAGACTACCTAATTTGGGAAATCAATCTTTCTAAAATATAATTTTCAACTCTGACAGGAAGTTAGGAATTACTATGACAGGACACTGTTGGGACTTAGAGTCTTGTTAATGACACTGAGCGGTAGGCACGGAGTCAGTACTGTTGCCCACATGCCAATTAACCTCACCCCTCATTAGTAATGTGCGCCTGCAGACATTATTTCTTTGCTCTATCTTATCTCACTGGGATGCCATCCAAGAGAACAGTTAAATAAAATTCAGTCATCATGTCTTGCTGGTAGATGGGCAAGTGCAGAGTAAACACTATTAAGGTTAAATGTAACACACTAATTTCAGCTGAATAAGCTTCAAGAAGTATTCTATGAAGACTAAGGAGAGGGTCTTCTCCTACTCCTCACGCTCTTCCTCCTCTTTCTCTTTCTCCTTCTCTTCTTCCTCCTCCTCCTCCCCCGCTCCTTCTTCTCCTTCTTTGGCGTAGAGATTGAACTCAGAAACTTTGCGCTGAGCTAACAACCCCAGCGATCCCCACTTTCATTCTGTGACAGGGTATTGTTAAGTTGCTAAGTTGCCCAGGCAGGACTCAAATGGGTGATTTCTCTTGCCTCATCCTCCCAGAGTTCTGGGATTACACATGTGTGTCATCTCTCCCATTTCAAGAAAGGCTAATTTTAAATGACAAAATGGCATCATCTAACTTCAGACTTGGGCTTACTTAAAGAAGTTGGACATTTTTATTTTCTTGAAATCACAAAAGAAAATCGGTTTAATATTTTTTCTTTTATTTCGGGCCCGCCAACTGCTTGTAATTATTCTTTCCACTCAAGATTACAATTGAGCCTATTATATGTTCTATTCTTTTCTTTTCCTTGTCGTGCTCATAAAAAATTATTTATTGAGTAGCTAATATAACCCAAACACTAACCTATATTTTGAGAGAGCCAAAGATGTAAAGCAGAAAAATTGCCCTCCATATCTGTTTGAACAGCTTAGTTACATATGCAAGAGGTAGACTTCCCATGGCAAAAAGTACTTTTTCAAATTTAAATTTATTTAAAAATGACACATGAAACAAAAATTATACATATTTATGGTATACTGTGTGATCTTTTAACACATACACACACTGTATAATATTTAAATCAGATGAAACATTGATCTCAAAAGCGTATCTTGTTTTTGTAGTGAAAATATTCAAAATGCTTTCCTCTAGTGGAAAACAGATTATCTTTTGTTTTGTGTGGTGCTAGGGATTGAACGCAGTGCCTCCTGCATATCAGGGAAGCATTTTACTACTGAGCCCCCTCTTCAGGCCTGAAGGGAGTATTTGATGATGAATGTCAGACGAGTTTCCTCATAAAATGTTCTGTATCGACAGGTTAGTAAGAGTAGAGATTGAGCCTTTGGTCTCTTTCCAATTCTAATAGGTGAAAATACTTTATTCCCTTTGATTTCCCCAGATCTTAGAGGTTGCTGCTGTCTTGGTCTACTTTTCTACAGGCAGTAAAATCCTAAGGCGTCATCTGGAATTTAAGAGTCATGGTCCATTAACACTAATGAGTGACTTATGTTTAAATCTTTGTGGATCAGCCTGAACATCTCCCTGTAGGTACTGGTTCACATTTCATTCCAGTGGGCATCACACCAGACTGTGCTAAAATTGCTTGCATCATTTAACCTGTAAGGTTTTCCAAGAGACGTGCGATTTATGGTCTGAAAGGTATTCAGCTTAGCCTGTGTTGTTACAGAAAATTTGGTTTCTTGGTTACAGTTTCACATTCAGGACAAATACAATTATAAATGTCTAGGTCTACATTGCTTCCAGTAGGACTTGGGTCAAGGTTCTTAATATGTAGAATAGTATGACTTTAAAATAACTGTTCTAAAAATAATGGACTCATATAAATTTACTTTGGAAAGTCAGAGGTTTAAACTAAGCATTCACAATAATTAAGTTGCCAAACTATGTATGTCATTCTAATAATTTGTAAAATAACCTTCAGATTCACAGGCATGTCAGTGGAGCAATTTAAAAAATATATACATGGAAAGCACAAGAGACCAAAACATCATATTTCTATTTCCTACATAACTCTAAACACATTTACATGAATTGTATCCACCTTGATTGAAAATTGAATGTGAGGACACATTGTTTGAATGTATAATTCAAGGTCAACAAGAAGGTGTTCTGTCTATGATTTAGTCATGAGCTACAGCTGGAAACATCACCCTCCTACCACTAATGAGCTCCTCCAGCTTTCCCTCTATAGCAACAAGATTCTGAACCTTTGAGCTGCTGGGGTGAAGTCTTTATGTCTGTGCCTTTGCCCTTTCATTCGGGAATTGGTTGTCTCCTGCCTTTTCCTAACAAATTCAGTTCCTGTTGCAGTCCGGCTGTTACATTGGGAGCCATTAATAAGTGGCAATTTGTAGCTGTCATAGTGATCCTGGTGATTTTCCAGATGGCTTTTCCCTTTCTCTAGAGAGGGGCTTAGACTGGTGCTGAGTCCCTTTGATGGGGTTTTGATCAGCAGACACTGGCCATGGTCCTTGACCCATGGTGGGGACAGAGGTCACCTGCTTGCTGAGCTTTGTTTTGCTGGTGCAGGGACAAAGCCGCAGAAGGGTAGGTGTAGGGTATTTTAGAGGTGGTGGAGATATGGGAGTGTTGGAAGTGCAAATTAAAAAATTCCCAACCATACCTTTAAAATAAAAACCAGTTTTGAAGGGAACGGAAATTGAGGGGTTGAGTGCATTGCACCTGCCTTGTCTGTCTCAGTTCAGTTCTCAAGACCAGCGATAGGCATGAAGTTAGCTTAGGAACAGTGTGGTCATTCTGCCGTGAAGTTTTATGGCCAATACTTTTCTCACGCCCAACTTTGTTCCTCCTCTTGTCTTTCAAAATTTCCCATGTGACCTAAAGAAAGAGGAAAAAAATCCTGTATTCCTTGCCAAGTTGTATAGTTAATGCTCCCTGAGGAGCATGTGGCTTCAGAGTGAGACATCAGAGCTTGGAGAGTCTCTCTCCTGTGAGACTGGTGGATATTCTGGGGTAAGGCTGCTTTCTGCCTCACAGTCCTGCGATGGAGCTTCTCTGCCTAAATCCCATTCCCTGCGCTTTCCTGTAGGTCTCTGCTCTGATGCTGCCTCCTTCTGTGTTTCCCTGACTTGCTCTGTCTGACATAGAGCCTCGTCTCCGTGTCCTGTGACATCTCTCCTGACTCTGCTTCCTCCTTCATGACACTCTTTGTACTCTGTGGAGTGTCATATGGTCTGCCTTTTCCACCAGGATGTAAGCTTCGCAAACAAGGGACTGTCTCTCCCTGCACTGTACCTCCTGTTCTTGGGCCCTAAAAAATGAAAAAATGTGTCCTGAGTGAATGAATTCATTCATTCCTAGGTTCTGTGAAAATCCAGCTCTACAGTGCTCACTGGCTTATCACGGATCTTCTATCCTCACTTGTGCAGTTTTCTTACATGTTAACATTTCTGAAATTAGGGTACACGTTACAAATATAAAATTAATGTAAGAGAGGTCCCAACCCTCACATTTTCTACTGAACTGACATACAATTATTTGGGCCTATTGTGATAGGCAGATTAGTACCACACCTCCCCTCAAGATGTCCGCATTCTAATCCTCCAGACTAGTAAATATATTACTGACATGGCAGAAGGGACTTTGCCAGAGTGATGAGACTAAGAATATTAAAGTCGAGATATTACACTGGATTATTAGTATGGCCCAGTGTAATCACAAGAGTCTTTATAAGAGAGAGATAGGAACATGAGAGTTAGAGAAGATGTGGTGATAGAAGCAGAACTTGGAGTGATTTGGAGTCACGAGCCAAATGAAGCAGGACTCCAGAAGCTGGAAACAGCCAGGAAATGGATTGTCCCTTAGGCTTTGCAGAAGGAATGCTGTTCTGTGGACCACATTTAAATTTCTGACCTCAAGAGCTATAAGACAATAAGTTTGTATTGTTTTAATCCACTGTTAATGGTGAGTCATTACAGTAGCAATAGAAAACTAAGAAAGTGATAATACTACAAGCAATAACATGTATCAATTCTGGAAATTTTAATGTTCAATTCCATAATCTTGGGCATTGCTAAATATATCACTGATTCTATCTTCTTGGTAACCCAATGCCACTGATACTTCAGAACCTGGACAAAGTGCAGTTGTAGAATCTTTTGGTGGCACTTTGCAGATACTGTCAGTTTCCACCCATTTGCCTTGGCCTACTTCAGAGGTCATCTGTAGGTAGTGTCTGCAGTAGGATGACAGTCATTACAGTAGGTGCCTGGGACTTGGGGGTTCTCAGGATGAGGACTTTCAGTGTTCTATCAGGAAATTTCCAGAAAAACTGGGATATGTGTGCCTGGGCGACCACATGCACATGCTGGCGACCCTCTGACCCCAGGCTTCTCCTCACCTTACATGTACAGTGACATTTACCACAGCAGAAGCAGCCCCAAACGATGAGGGATGAGAGCTTGGGGGATGTGTCCAGCGCTCCTGCTTCCCAGGGGAAGCCTCCTGAGGCTTGTTTCAGTCTGCCCACTCTGCTCCGTAATGACTCTTATGGGCTTGCCTGGCTTCCTTGTCTTACTTCTCTAACCCTCACTATAGGAGGCATGCGCAAAGTATACACTGAATGTTTAAACTAAAAATTTTGTTATAGTAGAAGACACAGTGCTACCCTCAAGATACTGGCCTTTGCCTTGAGCACACTGATCCCGTCAGTCCTGACGCCGTGTGAGGCACTTCCGGAAGTCCTCTTTTGGAGAGCTTTCACGAGGCATAAGGAAAAGTGAGGCAAATGCTGCTGCTGGGGGCCACCCAGGGGAAAGGCAAACTCGTGAAGACTTTGCGCTGTGTCCTCATTTATTTACTGGATCCTCAGGACATCGAGGCAGCTACGGCACTGCCACTAAAGACACTCATGGAAGAGGACTTCCAGAAGTGCTTCAGAAAGTGGCGAGAGCACAGGGTAAGTGCGAATAAAGTGACGAAGAGTATGTTGAGGGGAATTAAAGGCAATGTGTCTTACTGTAATGAAAAGTTTTTAAAATTTGAACATTCACCGCATCTTTTGATTATATCTCATATGTCCTAGATTGTTTCCCAAATAAATGATTATTTCCAATCTTTGTTTCAGGGCATGCTTTTAGGTAAACCCACACTGGACTTATGAAATGCAGAATCCTTAAGAGGCCCCCAAACATCTCAATCCTGCTCTTCCCGCAGGCCCTATCTCCCTGGTAGCCTCTCTCATTCACTAACATTCAGCCACACCAGCTGATATTCAGAACGAAAGCTATTCTAAACTCCTTCCTCACCTAGGTCACCTGAACTTGTTGCTTCTGCTGGAATCCCCTGTCAGTCATCCTTTAGATCTCTACTCAAATATCAGTTCCTCACAGAGGTTTCCCCAGATCTCCAGACTTATGAGTGCTTTCCATGAGCCTCTTCCACATTTGTCCCTTCGAGACACTACAAATGAAACGAGTAAATTAATTATGAAGATGATTATCTGTTTAGGTGTGGGCCTTGCTGAAGACTCAGGCACCTGGCATCACATGGTTTAGGTATAAAGTAAGGGTTCCAGGACAATTATAGGTAGAAGGGTCATCCTGGTCCCTGTTTTGTTGTCTGCTGCTTTTTGACCAAAGAGCGGACCTGCACGTGGGATGGATACAGCTGGAAAAATTGTGGAAAGTTCTCCAAGGAACAGCCCTGCTGTGTACCATTCATATTTACATGAAAACTGGGAGGAAGCTGGGATGTGTAGTTATATATAGCTGTTATGGGTTATATCTGCGTGTCCCCGCAAGCCTCATGTGCTCATAGGTGGGGCTTTGGGGAGGCGATTGGATCATGGAGGTGTAACATTCATCAATGGATTAGTCTGTTGATAAATGTACAGCTAACTGTGATGTTGGGAGGTAAAGCCTGGTGGGAGGAGTGGGTCACTGGGGCTGCTGCCTGCAGCGTCTGTCTCCTTCCGTCGATCTTCCCTTCTTTCTCTCTATGCCCCGAACGCCATGCCAAGAGCATCTCTCCTCTGCCATGGAGCCACGGGACTATGGACCAAAACCTCTACGGTCTATGAGCCAAAATCAACCTCTCCTTCAATTTAAGGGTGTCAGATATTGTGTGTCCACAATGGCAAAAGTGACTAAGACAATGGTAGACACTTTCTGAACAGAAGGTCTAGCCTTATACCAGACCTTAGCCAGGAGACACAACGTCTTATTTTTAAGTGGAAAATCCCATCTGTTTAAAAAACTTCCAGCATCTCTATGAGCTTATACATATATGACTGTAGAGCTAAATGCCAAAGGATAGAGAAGCTGAATTTCTTTTTTTTTGAAGCAAAAATAAGCCAAAAATAAAGAATAAAACAAATAGAAATTGTGAAATTCCTTTGCATACTGTAACAAGTCAGTACTACCTCTTGGAAATTACTGCTCGTGAGAAGTCCTTTCCTGGGCAGAGATTATCCAGACAGCTTCTTAGCATGCTTATTCTGACCCAGTAGGCCTGGGTGTGTCCCAGGGTTTTGCTTTTGTTTTTAGGTATCGTGAATTGAACCCAGGGCCTTGCACTAGCTAGCCAAGCTTTGGCTCCTTCCTCAGGGCTCACTGTGTAGCCCAGGCTGACCTGAATTTTGCAATCCTCCTGCCTCACCCTCCTTAATAGCTGGGATTATAGGTGTCACACCAGGCCTGGGTTTCTGGATTTACAACCATCTTCAGGTGGTGCCAATGGTATTAGTTTGTGAACTGCACTTTAAGTAATCGGGCTCAAAAACATCTTGGTTTCCAAGTATTCATAAGCCACTGAAAGTTAGATTCTCAGGTTGGGCAGGATATAGGGCACTTTCTTTTATTTTGGAATGGTTTCTCCTGTCCTGGGCTTGCTATTTCCAGGTTTAATCAGTGGAACGTGTGTGACCTTCACAAGTTGTTGAATAATTGCCCATTGAAGGATATGAAAAGTGCAGAAGTACTGGGCAAGGTAAGAGTATGTTGACTCTTCATTTTTCCTGGCTTTTAAAATCTCTCTCATGATTTGTTTCCTGTCTTCTGAGAGGTTGTGAAAACACATTGAACCCCATGAACAGGCTCTATGCTGGGGATTTTCATGTGTCATTCCATTTTATGTCTGGCCAGAATAGCAGCAACCAGTGTGACTACAAAGATGACACATCTTTGCATATGCATGTGTGCACGTGTGTGCGTATGTGTGAGAGTGTGTGTGCGTGTGTGTGCATGCGTGCACCCACTTGCACATGAGGTTTAGTATTCTCTTCTGGGTATCCATCCTGCTAGGCCGGATAGGGCAGGCTACTTAAGCTTGCTGTGCTGAGGTGCATCGAAGATTTCCCAGCTAGTGGCAGAGCCTGAGTGATTTGCAGGCAGTGGTGTGCTCACTGCTGTGCCCTCTAGGCATCTGCAGTGTTGTATCAGGAGGGCAAGAGGCTGCAGATAGATTTAATATTCCTTGTGTGAGCTTTGACCATCTGCCCGCCAGTTCTCAGTGTGAGCATAGTCTATGTTTCCAGAATCAAACATAAAGAGTTTGTTTGTTTGTTTGTTTTTTTGGAGGGGGGTCTTTTTCCTTTTTATCAAAGACTTTAATGTAACTCATTGTGTTTTCTTTGTGTTTGGGGTAGATTTCTAGGGTCACCATTTCTGCAATTATATTTACTTTCATTTTGTTTTCTGATGCCTCGTCATATTTGAATATGTAAATATTCTCCCTTTTCTTGATCTCCATCTCCCACAGACTGTGTCTTAGGTAGTTTTCTCTCCTGGTTGAGACAAAATACCCGACACTCAAAGTTAAAGGGGGAAAGGTTTGTAGAGGTTTCAGTCTGTGATCGGCTGGCTCCAAGGTAGGGATGGCAAACTGGCATCGCAGAGGAGAAACAACAGGGAGCACACAAAGTAGCACAAGGAACAAGGAACCTTAACAGCTTCTTTCTGCCCCGTTTATTTTATTGAGGTCTCTGGGATTTGGGTGGTGCCAAACCAATCACTCCCCCTTTATCCCAGAATCACACCATCTAGATTGAGCCACCTCTTAACTGCAGGAAGCGTCGAGTAGACAGTCAGACCCGTTCCATAGCAGACTGTATCCCTGAAGTAAACACTGATGCAATTTTGTGACACACCGTGAGGTGGTGGGTATTAGTCAGCAGGCATTGCCACTGGCTACAGATTAGACCATGGACATCTGACAATTTTTTTCCAGGAGAAATCTGAGTGCTGTAACTTCTTCTCCTTTAAGGAAATTCTTTAGTCTGTTAATGGGCCTGTGTTCATAGCTGTAGCTTGTTAGGGCTAAAGTTGTTTGGATGTTGGATTTGTTATCTTGAAACCCTTGTATGATTTCTTTCAAAGGTAATTGACGTGGAGTAGCATAAGCTCTTAAAGAGATGAAAATAATGTGAGCCAATTCAATCGCCATTGGATTCTTACAATCTCACTGAGGTTAGAGACACTTGGCAGCAGGAGTTGAAAAGCTCTTTAGCTTCATTTGAGTAGGAACGACAGTGGAACTCTGGGTGAGCAACTGTGAGGCAGGAGTGACCTATGGGAATACTCTCAAGGCCATTGGGGTCAAATTTCTTTGTTTTTTACTGCCAACAAAATATGACTTGTCTTGCACTGGACAATGTGTAATTAAAAACAACTTTTTAAAATTAATTTTATTGGTACATTCAATGTGTACAATATAATGACATGCATTGTTGGAAATTTGTACCTTTACATAATCAATCTTGGTTCTTATTTTTCCCCCATTTCCCTGCCCTCTCTCGAGCCCCTCCCTCCCTTGCTATCTACAAAGACTTTGTTTCCAGTATTTTTCATTTTCTCATATTAATTCCACTTCTTTAAGCTCATTTCACATTCCCTTTTCTCTACAGGGTGAGGCTTAGAGAGCCCCGCTCCTTGCTGTTTTTCTGGCCCACGGCTGCAGGGCTGTTGGTTAAGGAGGTGCACCATATGTCATCCAAGTATCTCTCTCTAGCTTGTGATCTGGGAAGGTCATCAAATCCTTGCTGCATTTTGCTCAGTTGTAACATAGTGATTATGATAGAATGACCTGAAAGAGTTGATGAAATGATCAAACATAATGCATAACAATACAGGTAAAGTTCTCAGCACCAGGCCTCTCAGAATAATGCTGGTTACCATAGAAATGGAGGATGGAGAAAGTGGAAAGAGTTAATTGTAGATCACAGCTTGTGCTGTTTGGGTGTGGAAAGTGTTATCTGAAACATAGGTTTGCCCATGGAGAATTCAGAAGGCAGGGCTGGGAAGTGAAGGGACAAAGAAAGTAGGAGCTGCATTTTTTTTTTTTTTTTAAACAAAGCTTTAGTTTACATACCTGGCTGCTATGGACCTCATAGAGATGTGTATTTGGTGAGAACCATCCCTCCCTTTCAGGCTGGTATAAGATCAGCCTTGATCTATCTCTTGTGTCCTCAAGGAGTTAAGATTTGGTCTGACTTTGAGTCAGGTTTGAATTGTGTTGGTTCTGAGGCTGATGGAGCCCTAGAGATGACGTTGGTCAGAACTCTTTAATCTCACTGCATGGTTAATGAAGAGCAGATGTAGACCTCTGTGGATAGTCAGCACAGAGTCCTACATGGCTCCCTAGGTGAGACCAGGGCCTAGGGTCCGTCTCAGCTCTCTGTGGGCCTGGCAGAGGAGGAATGTGAGCAATAAAATGCAAGCAGAAATGGGTCCTGGCTGTAGCCCCTTCTGGGTGATATTTTGGATTTTTAGCTTTCTGACTACCATTCCCAAAGAGGATCTAGGTTCAGGTGTTCAGCTGTGTCCTTGCTGCAGCTGTTTATTGGTGCTGGTTTCCTCTCTGCTCTATTGCCTGTGATTGTACTGTTAACTATGATTCTACTCACTGCTGCCCCCGCCCCCCACTCTGAGGGCTGCAGGCAGATGTTTAGCTCTGACCTTTGGCTCTCTGCTCCGTAGCTGTGGTTCCTGAGGGTCTCGTACAGCTGGGGTGCTAGGTGGGTTTTACTGTGATGCAGTGCCAGGCTTGCATTCTGGCTGTCATTGTGGAGAACCAGAGCTTTTGCAACAGCATCATGACACTAACAGTAAGCCCTGACTTGGGCGAGATGTGGTCCTAGTCACTTTTCTTTTCACTGGCATAAAATACCCAACACCTGCAATTTAAAGGAAGGGAGGATTTATTTTGACTCACATTTTAGAAATTTTAGTGCCTTTCCCCCCATGGTCAGTGGCATGGTGGAAGGGACTGGGCAGAGGAAAGCTGCTTACAGGAAGCAGAGCTAAGGGTGGAGTCCAGGAGGGAGTTACACCCTTCTAGGCTGTGCCCCTAACGGTCTGGCTCTTCCAAAAAGGCATCACCTCCTAACACCAAACCAGCCATAGGGCCTCCAAATAATCCAACCACCTTCCGTGAGCACATGAAACTTGGGGGGGGTTGAGATTTAAATTATAACAAGTAACTTTCTCTGTCTCTTATCACACTTACAATATTGTAAAATTTCTGTGGACTGATTCTTTAGGTTCTGTTCCCTCCAGGGTTGAGTTATAAGACATAGTAATCGGCATCATACTGGATGTTTGAACTCCGTACTTAAATAACCTAACTTCCCGTGGTGCTGACCATTGGCCAGTTATATTGACCTGAACCTCGAGTCTTTTCCACATGAGAGGGTATTTCCTGCCTCCCATAGCCAGGGAAGAGCTGGAAGGTCAGCTAGTTCTCTTTGTTTATTAAGAGGCTCTGGCTCTCAGCTTCAAGATATCCTGCAAAGATTCTGCCCATCATAGCTTTTTAAATAAATAAACCTCAGCAGCTTACGGTGCTAAGACCCAATATTGCTGTATCTGGGGAGTAAGGTTAGTTGTGACAGGGGAGGAACCTCTAGAACATGATGCTGGAGGCTGAAGTCTTCCTCCATCTCTCCCTTCCTCCTACCTCTTTTCTTTCTTTTTTCCCATTTTATACCTAGCTCAAAGAAAAGTGCCATTTTCAGGCAAAATCTGAGTGCTGGCATAATTTACAGAAGAGTGTGGAGTTTCACACAATGGGCAACGAGATAATGGATTATCAGAACATTTAAAATCTACTTACAACTCTACCCACATGGTAGATGTGTAAATACGGGCAAAAATTTTTAACCTTTTGATGCTTCTGATTCATGATCTATAAAGCGCTGTGTGCATGCATGTGTGTAGTGGTGGGTTGGGCTAAATGATTTTAAATGCACTCTTTGATGAAAATTGGCATCTAGCAACTAGGGGTAAGAAAGGCCTACCATATACTAGGCTTTGCCTCTGCCTGTCTTCTTGGTGAGACAGGACGGGGACCCAGACAGAAAGAAGCATTTATTTATTGCACTAAGAAAAGAAACACTATTTATCGCACTAAGAAAGAAACAAGGCAAAGATTAAGCCTAAATCAATCATGTTACTTGAGCATAGAAGATGAAGCTATTTTCCTCCAAATTGCTTTGATTGCTGCCAGTAGCTGATATTTGGTATGAAATCCATTCAGATCATCAACAGCCAAAGACACACACAGTGCATGAAAACGTGTTATAATTGGCACCACTGTAACTCTGTACAGTGTGCGATCTTAGCTGGGAGGAGGGAGGGCTGTCGGATAACTTGTAATCTAATTTTCTTTGTTGTAAAATAGAGCGTTACTATTGTATTCCTGCGGAATAATAATTATAACATCTCAGACAAGTGGAGTGCCTTTCTCAGGAGGTGCTCAAATTGCTCAATAGGCGTTCATTCAGCCTTGTAAACATAGTAAAACCTGGCTGGCTTGCATTTTCCTCAACTGGAAATTCCTATTAACCAGTGTCTCCCCTCATCTATTCCACTAGGAGAAATGATTTTTCTGCTGGTGACCCAGACACAGTGAGAGACACTGAGGAGCCTTCTGAATCAACCAAGAATTATGAAACCTATGAGACTTTCAGTGTTAATTACAATTTATAACAGCCTAATTTTTTGCAAAGTGGTAATTCATGTGTTGCACAGATGATAATTAGTAGCAATAGCTGATTAATCAGACTGCTCTATTCCTGACCATCCTGAAGCACAGAGTTGGCAGCCACTGTAAGAGCAGTTGTTCCTCTGAGAGCCACGGAGGAAGCAGAGTACACACGGAAGGGTTCTTGTCTTAGTCACTTTCCTCATCAATGGCACGAAATACCTGACACCTGGAATTTAAAGGCGGAGAGATTTATTTTGGCTTATATTTTAGAAGTTTTAGGTCCTTGCACAATCTGCGGGCTCGAGGCAGAAGCAGTGTGGTAGAAGGTTTGGTGAAAGAAAGATGTTCAGGTCATGGCAACCAGGGAGCAGAGAATCAGGTGAGGGGAGCTATTGCCTTCCGGCCACGCCTGAAGTGAGCTCTCGCTCCTGACCAGGCCCCGACTCCTAAGAGCAGGTCAGGTATAACCTACAAGCTGGTCCCTCCTGAAGTTCCCACCTATGACCCCACGAAGCTAGACATAAACCATGTCGTGGTGTGGCAGGCATAGGTGATCCAGAATTACACTCTGGGGGAAAAATGACAATTTGCAGGGGTTTAATCTTCAACATCTACATTTGCCTCTATTAAGTAAGAGAAATAGGTATGTTGCAAAGATAGATCATGTTTGGCATGTGAGAATCTGCTGTCCCTGCAGTTATGACTGTTGCCAGGAACTGGATCAAACTCTTCCAGCAGAGGCAGGGGCCTTCACCATCAAAGTTTGGATGACATTTACTGAAGCCTCTTCACAAACGCCAGATTATTTTTCAGGATTTATCGGAGCAGTAGATTTAGTAGTGTTAATTGATATATTCTAATGATATATTCTAAATGCTTTATCAAACTGGTGAGATCTTAAATCAGTTAAGATGAATAACTCGATTCCCTTTTCTAAATGCCCAAATTTTAAATTGTGGATAATTGAAAAGTTTTAAAATTAGCATTGTCCTCAGTTTCACTGTGGAAAATATAAGATATCGAGGGATGTATAAAGAAGAAAACAAAAACAGTTCATAATCTCGTCACCCAGAGATAGCTATTATTGCCTTTTGATACACTTCCTACCATTTCCCCCATTTGGCATACTCGTACACACATTTACAAGTGTAGTGTATGCTGCCTGTACAGTATGCTGTTCCTGATGATATTATAGAAAGTTACTTTCTGGGTTATTGAATATTCTCTTAAAACAACTTGGTCCTAACTAAGTGAACCATAATATATTAAACCAACCTCTTGTTGCTGGACTTCAGATTGTTCTCACATTGTGGCCTTATAATGCTGCAAAAACTATCTTTGTTCACTTGTTGTTCATTGATCCATTTATTCAACCAGATTTTATTGAGTGGGACTAAGGATATGCAATTAAATCATAACTGTCCTCATAGTTCACACTTATTACTCTTACTTCCTATGGATCAAGTACTGTCTTGGTATCAGTAATGACAATTATATGAATATATATTAATTTTTCTAATAACTTACTATAACACAGTAATATTAACTAACTAAAATTCTTACGAGGAAGATATATCAGTGGACTGTTTTGCAGATGAGGAAATGGAGGCTTAGAGAATCACACTGATTTGCCCAAGATCACTCAGCTGGTCATGGAGTCAGAATTCAAATGCAGGCAGTGTTCCTATGGACTTGAGACAACTTTAAATGTAATCATATTGGAGCGGTTCTGATTATTTTCTTAAAATTAATTCTAGGCTGGGGGTTTAGCTCAGTGGTTCTGCTGTCTGCTTTGCAAAAACAAGATCCGGAGTTTGATCCCCGATACAAAAAAAAAAAAAAGATTAATTCTAGAAAGGGAAATACTGGGTGAAAGAATACGGACAACTCTTTTAGTGAATTATATTGCTGCAAAGTCCTAAATGGGGAAGAACTAAAACTTTCCTTTCCTTTCCCTTCCTCCTCTCCCTTCCCTTCCTTTCCTTTTTGGTACTGGGGACCAAACTCAGGACCTTGTGCTTGCCAGGCAGGTGCGCTGCCACTGAGCCAAATCCCTGGCCTTCCTTTGCTTCCCTTCCCTTCCCTTCCCTTCCCTTCCCTTCCCTTCCCTTTCTTTCCCTTCCTTCTTCTTTCTCCTTCCTTCCTTCCTTCCTTTTCTGTTCCTGTCTTGCTTTGCTTTGTTTTGTTTTGTTCTGTTGTGACAGGGTCTTGCTGTGTGTCCAGGTTGGCCTTGAACTCACTATGTAGTCCAGGCTGGCTTTGAACTTGTGGCAATCTTCTTGCCTCAGTCTGCCCACTTCTGGCATTACAAGCATGTACCACCATGCCCAGGTTTTCTTTCTCTGTCTTTTTTTTTTTTTTTTTTTTTTTTTTTGTCCTGGGCGTCTGTCCTTGATAAACATGGTAGGGCTTAAGGCCTGGGCATGCCCTGGAGAAGGTCTGGACAATGTGCTTGCTGAGTAGGAAGGGTCAAGGGGCAGCTGCCTTTCTGACATGTTTGTTTCCTCTGTACTCTACATTATGCAAAATGCCTTACAGGAGGGGTACTCCCTGTAATGCCTTACAGGGAGGAAAACCTCATCAAAGGAATGAGTCTAGGGCCAGGGATTTAGCTCAGTGGTTCTGCCACCTGCCTCACAAGTGCAAGGCCCCAAGTTTAATCCCCTGTCCAAAAAAAAAAAAAAAAAAAAAAAAAGGGGAATGAGTTTAGAACAGTGATGATAAACCTTCTGGAGCTTTCAGTGATGACAAATAGCCCACTGTAGATTGCATGCCATAGGCTCACCACCACTGGTCTAGATCACAGAGATTGCAAATGAATGTGTGCACACTTACAATGAATGTCATCACAAAAAAAATGCCTCTGCTAGGTAGGTTTAAAGACTTATTTTGATTAGTATTTAATTTATCTGCCCTTGCATCTAAACCATAGATTACTCATGTATGGCAAATGATTATTTGTGAATATTCCTTGTGCTGCTTCTTACGGTGACACTCCTTCCCAGGCTCCACATCCCCAAATGATCATGTGTCCTTTGATTGGTCTCAAGACCATGTCATTGAATCTCACAGATCTGATTCCAGTTGTCCTAAGTTTATTTCCTGGCTCTGCTGCTAACCGGCTGAATGTTCTTGGGAAATCTTGTTGATTTTCATTTTCTTACCTTTAAAATAATACAGAGTTGTGACCCTCAAATGAAATGACATGGATAGAAAAATAGTAATAGCTAGGCTTTATTGGGTTCTTTTTACGAGTGTCACTAAATGAAACCATTTCAAGTGTTTAAAATATGTACCTACCTCACTTATTCCTCAAAATAATGATGTGGTGAGCCGTTGTCTAGGTGGCACTCACTATCTTCACCGACATTGCCTCTGTGATTGTGTCGCATTACATGGCAAAAGGCATCTTGGAGACGTCACTGAGATGACTCGTTGACCTTAAGATTACCCAGGGAGCCTAATAGAATCACACAGGCTCTTTGAAAGCTGAAGTTTCTGGATGTTGGCAAGAGAGGAAGTCAGATTTCAAGCATGAGAAAGCGACAGTGCTGGGCTCCTTGGAGAAAGAAGCCACACAGGAAGGAGTCCAGGCAGCCTCTTGGAGCAGAGTAGGCTCCTGGTTGCCAGCCAGTGAGCACACACAGACCTAATACTTGCAGCTGCTAGGAACTGGATTCTGCCAACAACCTGAATGGGTTGGGAAGTGGGTTCTTGCCCGTGTCACCGGAGAAAAGCGCCACCTGGTTGGCATCTAGGTAGAGAACCCAATTGAGCTCATCTACTCTTCCAAAACACAGAACTGTGGATGATAGATGGATGTTGTTTCCAGCTGCTAAATTGTGGGACTGTGTTGTCAGCGACAGAAAGCTAATAAAAACCATGTGTGATAGTGTCTATTACGGTAGGATTTGGTAGGTGAGAAAATTAAAGCTCAAAGGACTCATGATATGCGTGAAATATCACAGCTACTAAACATCTTAGTGTGGTCAGCTGCAACAGAATTCCTCAGACTGGGTAATTTGTAAAGATCAAAAGTTTAGTCCTCATAGCTCTGGAACCTGGGAGTCCAACGTCAAGGTGTTGGCCTCTAGTGAAGGTCGCTTTCTGCTCCCAAGATGGCTCCTTGATTGCTGTCCTCTGGAGGGTAGAAACGCCCAGTTCTTACATGGCAGGAGGCAGAGGGCAAGGGGGCAAACCTCTCTCATCAAGGCCTTTTATAAAGAGCTCGTTACTCCCTCACAAAGACAGAGCCCCAATGACTGAGTCATCTCCTGAAGGCCGCATCTGTCAGTACTACCCCAGTGGGGATTAAACATCAGCGTCCATGTTGGAGTGGACAAATGCATTCAACCCACAATAGCACGGTGGGGATTTCAATCCCTGGGCCTGTCCTCAGAGCCATATCTACCAGTTATCATGGTGCCTGAGACATTAGTAGGTGTTATTACACACTGATCCCTGCCCCTTTTCTTTCTAGCACAACCCAGGATGCACTTGGCTGTCACATTTCATCATTTTGCTGTTGGGGGTCACCTGATACTGTGGCCAGGGGTTCTGGGAAAACCTCACACAAGTTGAATACTTGGAACATGAATTTTACTCACAGGGCACACCTTTTATTTTACAACAAACGTGAGTGTTTCGTGGACTAGAACAAAAAAGACAAAATTCAGAGATTTTAAATAAATTTATCCTTTTTAAAAAATATGAGCCCAGGAGTCTTTGCACTGAGATATACTCCCAGCCTTAAAACAAAACAAAACCTTTTTCTTTTCTTTCTTTTTTTTTTTTTGAGACAAGGTCTTGCGAAGTCACTAAGTTGTCCAGGCTGGGCTCAATCTTGTGCCTCTCCTGCCTCAGGGTGCTGGGATTGCAGGCATGCACCACCACACCTGGCACCACCACTGTCATCCTCATCATCATTATTATGGTCATTATTATTTTGCAATAAGATCTCACTAAGTTGCCCCGCAGGTCTCAAATTTGAGCTCCTTCAGAGTACTGGGATTACAGAGACATGCCACTGTACTCAGAAAACTTCATGCTCATTCACGCTTTATGCACTTGATAATCTCTTTTTCATAAAACTTACTTGATTGAAAACTTTTAGAAGTACTGAGATGATACATTAAAACTCACATAGTTTAACTCTTTTCCTTCAACTTTTCTGTCCCCTATCTGCACAGTGTTTTTGCTGCACCACTTAGAATTCCAGAATGAGAACCCGGAAGTCTGGACCCAGCCTTCATCTTCTATTTGTCCAACAAGCATTTATTGAGCACCTACTGTATGCCCACTGAGTTGCTATAGCTGCTCACCTTGATGGTTTAATGAACACTTTTCTAGTTCTGTTCCTTGAGTGTAAAATTAGGTGATTTGACTAAACTTTCTCTTGGATCTTTCCTGTCACTGAATCTAGTGCTTTCACTACTGTTTTAAGTGCTCACCTAATACTGCAGCGTAGTGTTTCTTCAAGTACACCCTGGTCATCGCCAGTGGGGCGGGGGGTCTCCTGGGGTGTCTAATACTAAGGCAGACCCCTGGTGCCCCTAAACCTCCTGAAGCACTGGAGGCTCAGGCCTCTCATTTTAAGCGGGCCCGACAGGTCATTCCTATGCCCCCTAAGCTTAGGAATGCTATAGCCATGAAGGTGCAAATAAATATGCATCCGAGGCCTTGGGTCCCTGGGAGCTTCTGGTTAGGAGACAGCTGACAGGTGTGGGAAGGGGAGCAGGGCCAGACTGTCTGGGTCATCCTTGGTTCTCCAGGCTGGAACCAAGGCCTGGGAGGGAATTGAGACATCTGGCTCCGTGCCTGCAAAGTCACCTTTCCGGCTGGCTGGAGCCTCACCTGTGGATGCCCCAGGGTGGCTTGGGCGCAGGAGCGGGATCCCCCCCACCGCGATCCCCAGGGAAGGGCGGGGCTGGCGCGAGCGGCGGG
>NW_022900944.1:17845146-17891588 GCF_012274545.1 Fukomys damarensis
GGGGGATCCCGGGGACTGATGTCTGCGCCCCTCCGGGTCTGCACCTGGGCTTCGGCACGGAGGGGAGAGGTGGCGAGGGCGCGCAGAGGACCGAAGCCCCCGCCTCCCTGGTCCTCCCTGCGTCTTTTTCTGTGTTTTCTTCCCGAGCTGACAGGTGAGTGCGCTTCCTGTCAATCTGGACGAGTTTTGCGAGTTGCTCTTTACCCAAATGGCAGGGGTATGTGAGGAGCAGCCGGCTGCAGTCCCTCTTCAGTGCCTACTTGGGTTTTCCCCTTAAATTAGTCTGAAAGGTGATGAACGGAAGTCGCTTTCTGCCAAAAGGTTTCTTCCTCCCTTCTTGCAGCCTCTCGCCGCTCCCCGCCCCCAGGCTCCTGGGCAATGCGGACTCCACGCGTGGTAGTCAACTCCTTTCTTCTTCACTGGGCTCGAGCAGGGTTTCAAAGGGTCTTGCCACATTCGCTGAACACAGCAGCTCTGAGCAGGTGTCTCCGCTCGCACCTCCCCGGGTGAGAACGCTGCGGTTAGCTTTCTGCGAGGAGTGCTTAAGGCAAGAAACTGGCGGGCTTCCTCGTCCTCCCGGGGGATCAGTGGCTTTCATGTTTTCATATGAGACCTGTGTTGCCACACAGTTGAGAGGGCTTCACACCCTGACCCCCAAACCCCTACCGCCAGAACGCAGTGTCCTTTGTCTTCAGCTATCCTCCCCACCATCTCAGATTGCCCAACAAGTAGGCCTGGCCCAGAGAGGGCCTGGCTCTGCGGTCTGTGTGGGTGTGCTCCTCACGGAGAGATAGGGCCTCAGATTCTCCCAGGCCCCCGACTGCCCCAACCCTCCCTGCTGACAGCAGTTTCCTAATGGCCAGCCAGCCAGAAGTTAGTCTCTTCTCTGATGGACCCAGGGCGTTTTCCTTCAGTAAGGCAACTCTTCAGGTTCTGAGCTTTCAGTGCTCCCTCGATGCTTGTGGGGCCTTCCTCACCTTGGAAATCTGTGGGTGTCCTTACCTTCTGAGGTCATTGATTTCTCCAGCTTGAATCGTCCAACCTGTACTCTGTGCCGTGTGACAAAGTGTTTTTTAAGTGGGGAGACCCCGGTGGCATACGATCAGGAGGAGCTTGGAAAACAAGAGGGGAATGGGAGAAACCAGGCTGAGATGCCCGGGCAGCTGGTAGTCTGAAACCTATAAAATGGAGAGAGCAGAAAAGTAAAGTTTTCCAGCATGCAGTGAAAATTAGCAGTCTCCCTTGGCATACAGCGTGAGAAGCCCCTTTGCTTCCCTGTGAAATGTTTGGCAGAATTTGGGAGTCTTTATGGAGTCTGGGATTCTTCTATATAATTGTTTTTTTCCTTTGCTTTTCTTCTCTTTTCAGAGAGAATTACCAAAACCCATGCTGAATAATTTTGGTTATACACACTGCCTGTTGGTTATATATTCCTACTTGTTTTATCTTCCAGGCAATAGATGTCTCACCTTGACTTTTAAAGAATGACTGGTTCCCAGTTGTTCCTGTAAGCCTACAAAAACAAGCCATAGACATATTTGGCAATTAGAAAAATACGTAACAGAGTGACTATGTGTCTCTGAGGAGTTCCAGGGGAAGGAAATCCCCCAATCCTTGGTATCTCCTCCTGTCTTGCTTTGTATTGTTTCCCACCCTGCTAGAGAGAGAGGCAGGAACTACTGGTAGCATCTGTTCTGTCCATCTTTTAACAAGTGGTCTGTTTACATCTAAAACCTCTAAAACACTCCACTCTTGTGTCATTTTTTTTTTTTTTTTTTGGTGGTTTTGGTAGTTGAACCTGGGACCTTCTCACTGAGCCACATCCCTAGGATTTTATTTTTTATTTCGAGACAGGGTCTCATTAAGTTGCTGAATTGCCCTGCCTGGACTCCAACTTGTGATCCTCCTATCTCAGCTTTCAAGAGTACTGGGATTATAGGCATATGCCACCATGCCCAGCTAAGTATCATGTTTAATCAGTGTTTCTACCTTTGGGGAAAAGCAGTCCCCAAAGAGATAAAGAACTGAGTCAGGAATGTGTTTGGAGGATGCTTGCTTTTCAAGCAAGAGCCCCTTCAACACACTTTTGCCTGTGAGTGAGAAGGCGATCATCCAGCTCCCTAAATTTGGGAGGTAGAGAAATGTGTAGGAATGGTACTCACAAACTTTTATCTCCTAAAAATGGAAGTTTTAGAACACTGGGAAAATGGTAGGCAGCCTTTCCTTCCCTTCCTTTCCTTCTTGGTACATTTAAAGCAAACAATACAGTTATATTTATCGTTGGGATCTTGTACCTTTACATGATATGTCTTGGTTCTTGTTTTTCCCCATACCCCTGCCCTCCCTTCACCCGCTTCACCCTTCCCTATTTACAAAGACTTTGTTTCCACTTTTTCCTTTTTTCAGATTTTTTTCTTTTCCCTCATTTCCTTTCCCCAACCCTTTCCACTTTTCCTTTGCCATTTTCTTTCTACTTCACACTATCAATTATACCATTTGAACCTTATTTACACTTTTAGTTTTTCACACCAAAGAAACTATTCAGCATTTACTCAAATGTGTCCTATTTATTTCACTTAAGAGTATAGCCTCAATGTGCATCCATTTAGCTATAAATGTCTCTAGCTTCTCATTCTTTATGGATGAGTAGTACCCCATTTTATAGAAAAAACACATCTTCTTTATCCAGTTTCCAATTGATGGGGATTTGAGTTGTTTCCAAGTTTTAGATATTACCAACTATGCCACTGTAAATATAGCTACATATATATCACTGAGGTATGATTCTTTTAACTCTCTTGGGAAGATTCCCAACAGAGGGATAGCTGGGTCAAATGGGACTTCTAATCCTAGTTCTTTGAGGTATCTCCATATTGATTTCCACAGTGGTTGCACCAGTCTGCACTAGCACCAACAGTGGGGAAGGGCTCCTTTCTCCCCACAACCCCACCAACATTTGTTATTGGTTGATTTCTTGATAACAGCCGTTCTTTCTGGGGTGAGGTGGAATCTTAAGTGTTGTTTTCATCTGCATCTCTCAAATGACCAGTGATGTTGAACATTTTTTTCATAAATTTATTTGCTGATTTTACTTGTTTATCTAATAAATGTCTGTTCATTTCAGATGCCTGTTTTTGAATTGGGTCTTTGTATTTGGGGAGTCTGATTTTTTTGAGTTCTTTATATATTCTAGATAGTAGTCCTTTGTCTGAGGAGTAGCTAATAAAGATTGTTTCCCCACATTGTAGGTTGTCTCTTAGTTCTGTTGGTGATTTCTCTTGCAAAAGTGTAAATAAGATCCAAATTGTATAACTGACAATGTGAAGTAGGAAGAAAAGGGCTAAAAGTATAGGGGAAATGGGAAGGGTAGGGGAAAGGAAAAAAGGGACAAGAAAAAAATTTGAGAAAAGAAAAAAATGGAAACAAACTCTTTGTAAATAGGGGAGGGAAAGGGGTGAAGGGAGAGTAGGAGAAAAATGACACCCAAGATCTGTCATGTAAAGGTACAAGATCCCAATGATAAATGCAACTGTGCTGTATACTTAACAATTACCAATAAAATCAATGAAAAAAAAACCTTTTTAATACAATGAGATCCCAGTTGTTGATTCTTTGTGCAAATTCTCATGCTGCTGAGGATTTGTTCATAAAGTCTTCTCTTATGCCAATGTCTTTGAGAGTTCTACCTCATTTCCTTCCTTTCCAGTAAGTTTATTGTTTCTGTTTTGATCTTTAATCCACTTGGATAAAAATTTAGTGCATGGTGAAAGATAGGGATCTAGTTTTAATTTTTGACAAGTTGAAATCCAGTTTTTCCCACACCATTTATTAAAGGGGCTCTCTTTCCTCCAGTGAGGATGGTCCGCTCCTTTGTCAAAGATGAGGTAGCTGAGTGTGTCTGGTGTTGTTTCTGCATCTTCTAATCTATTCCATTGATCCTCAGGTCTGTTCCTTTGCTGATACCATGTTCTTTCTATCATAGTTAGGCAACCTTTTCTTTACAACGCATGCTCTAACTTTGGAGTGTTTTTTTTTTTGTTTTGTTTTAGGTTTTTTTTCCTAGTTTCAGAGAGATCAGGAGAGGAAATGGGCATTTTCATAAAGAATGGCTTTTGCGTTCATTTTAGCTAGAATGTGCCCAAAGATGTAGTTGCACTCTGCAGGTCCATGTAGGTGTGCTCACAGGAGACTCCACCGTGTCCTCAATCCAGGCCAGTGGGTGACAGGTTATGGTGAACATGGGGATGAAAAAGTCACCAAAGGAAGCCAGCTCTAATGTGTGCCTTCTGCACCATATTCAGAAGCTAAGAAGAGAGGTGTGGAAACACCGTGTCTTAATGGTCATTTTGTTACCTTTGTTTTATTTCTTCTTAGTTTTTAAGTTTGCAAGCCAAGTTTTTGAGAACAAGTCTGTGGACCCATAGGTCTGTTTTCTGTCTCCATCAGTGTTGCTTCCTCACAGCAATTACGACTATATTTTAATCTATACATAATACATCCTAAATGACAGTTATCGCTTACTTGGTCCAGGCTTTGTTCTAAGGACGTATACACATGATCTCAGCTCCTGATAACCTCGTGATACAATCTCATGTAAATCAACCATGTTATACAGATAGAAAAACCAAGTTTAAGAAATTTGCTTAAGATCTCTAGAAGTATGTGCTTAAGTAAATATGTAAACCAACTTTGTTTTCATGTGAGTTCTTCCAGCTATGGCTAACTTGCTGTACTGGTATTTGTTTTGTTTTGTCTTTTGTATAAGAAAGAAAGGTTGCTCCTCATTTTCTCACTGGGTTCATTATGTTATTGGTGGATAACATGAGTTTCTTACTCCCAGAGATGTTCAACAAAAATACTTTAAAAGATTAGCATTTTCACAGATGTACTCAGCTACCTCATCTTTGACAAAGGAGCCGACCATCCTCATTGGAGGAAAGAGAGCCCCTTTAATAAATGGTGTGGGAAAAACTGGATTTCAACTTGTCAAAATTAAAACTAGATCCCTATCTTTCACCACCTGCTTTGACTTACCTGGTTTCCTAGCCTCTCGTGTTGGTCTCATTCACTCCATCTTTTGTACTTTTGCCAAAATCATCTTTCTAATAGCCCAACTCAATATGGTGCTAACAGATTTTTGGTGGTTTGCCATCATAGGCAGACTCCACAGTGTGCACAGATCTTCTCCACAGTGTGGACACTGTCCAGTGTTCTCGCCTAAACTTCCCTTCCGTCTACTGTATTCTCAGAATTCCAGCAACATTACTCTACCCCCTGTTTCTTGGTCATGTCCTCTCACCTCCAAGCTGCTCCACTGCCTGGAACATTCTTCCCCTAAGACTCACCTGTTGAAGTTTGATCTGCCTTCAAGGTTCAGCTCAGATCTTTCCCCCAGGTTCACTCCTTGACAACGTCCAGCCCTCCCACAAAAGCCTAATGAATATTATTATGTGTGTATTTTCTAAAGACCTAGGACAACTTCCTCTTTGAAATTGTTTATGCTTCAGTTATATGTTTGATGGGTAACAGTAGTGTTAAAGGCAAAAGGTGAGGGTTAAATGAATTAATGCCTATAAACTAATATTCAGTTCATGTTTATTATTGAAACTGTTGCATATGTCTGACCTCTTTCATGTCAGGAACCATACACTTTCTCCCCTGCCATAGCACCCAGGACTTTTTTTTTTGTACCTTGTTTTCCATCAAATAAATGTCTGATGAATTGAATTAATCTTTCAGCTCTGAAGGTTCATAATTTTCTTTGTCATTAAATTACTTGCTGTTCATCTGAATTTCGGAATTAACTAGGCACTTTGCATTTTTGTTAAAAAATAAAACAAACTTATTTTAGTCAACCCCCATCTATGAAACCCAGCGTCAAGTCACTTGTGACACTCTTGTCCCAGTCCTTCTGTCTTTATAGTTTCTGTCCTGACAGAGATCTTCTCCCAGGCAAAGGGAGCCACCGATGGGGAGCTGCAGCCGGACCCACTCTGTCCCCACTGTCTTACCAGTGTGGGTATGATAAGCACCCTGTTTATGGATAAATTTCTCCATGTGTTCATTCAGTCACCCATTCATTTAGCAACTATTAGCATTCTTTGTCCTACACACCCCATGGGAAACTTGCTAAGAGATACTCAAACTGCTTTGACTGTGATCCACAGTAAAAAAACATATTTTGCATTGCAATCTTTGAGGTACTTAGCTGTTTATATCTATAACATGGAAATTAAGTTGCAAGAATAATACTTTTCCTTATAATGTGGGATATACTCTCACTATTGCAATTCTTTCCTTTCCGTCCCATTTCTTTCATTCCATTAAAACATAAACTGGTAAAGACCTACAAATTGATTTCATGGGTTGTAACTCACAATTTGAAAAGCACTGCTATATAGGATAATAAGATTCTATTTTTACAAAACAATTTATATTACCCCATTATCCCAGGACTATATTTATGTATTATTACACTGTACATAACAGGATTCTCATAGTCTGTCTTGAGAAGCTAGATGCAATGCATAACACTATTCTTTGAGGGAAAATGTTTTCAGGCTTTCAAACAACTAACTTACTTACCAAATAACATATAATAAATACTTATTTCTAAGTTGGGTGATAGGGAAAAGAGTTGGCACGTTACCTGAGCATATTTAAAAAAAAATTTTTTTAAACAATGTGCCTGAATTTCAAACTATTTCTTTCTTAGCACTCACTGAGGACAATTGTGCACCACTGGTTAGACTGACTCCCAGGATAATGTTTTGTGGATCACTGCAGTTTTATATTTTAGTTGACTTTCTTCCTTCTTTCTTTAAGGAAAGTTACATCTTCAAGCAGTTTTTCCACTTCTCTGTTCCTCTGATTTGTCTATTAGAGGACCTTGGTTTTGTCCCCTGCCGTGAATAGCTGAGCTTCTTTGTTTGAGGAACTTTGTAGTGCCTCATGCACTTGGTCATTCTGCTGGTCTTCAAGCCTGTTGCGAATGAACCACGTGGTCAGGGCTGTTTCAAAAGCAAACGACTTGGACAAGTGTGGCTGTAGCTCCTATGATTGGATGTCGGCGAATGAGAGTAGGAGTGCACTTTGAGAATAATAGCTCCCACTGCCACAGCTGGGCTTTCTATGAAGATCATTTGAATTTTAAGCTAATGGATACTGGGTTTGTCTTGTAAATTTGCAATTTTTTTGTCTGAGGGCCAATTGGATTGCTCTACTGCATCTGGACCATTGTGTACACAGGAGCGACTCTACTTACCTTTTGTGTTAGCTGCTTTTAAACTCTGCATGGTGTCCTAAATGCACACATTTTATTTATAGGAATATTTGGTCCCATTATGATTACATCTGTCTAATGGCTTCTTGCTGAGAAACTGTTACATGTTTTTTTTTCTTTTTTGTATTTGATAAGGAACGGCTGGCTTTTCATATCTGTCAAATGGCCAGTGTGGGCAGCGTATCCTAGAGAGCAGGGATAGGAGCTTAACTCTTTGATGCATTTCCTTTTGCTTAGTTCTTTTCAGTTCATAATGGTGTTTTTGTATATTATGAATTTTTTTACTTTGTATGTCTTTCATAAAATAAAATAGGTCTGATGGTGACATTTATATTATTAAAGTTTTATCTACATAGTTACCTTTTGAGGTGGCTCATAAAAATGATAACTTGTACTTATCTGAATTTGTGATGAGTACTGTGCTTTTCACCTTTGCACAGTCTTAAAGGTAGTCTAGACCTCTTTCTTCAAATACTGACACTTTATTAACTGTTTTCTCCAAGCCTCTACATTGTCAAATCAAAATGGAGGCCTCATCATCTGTTCCTCCTGCATCCACCTAAAATTCCCTTCTCTTTTCCAACTAACTCCATGGCCAGCTAAAAACCCAGCCTGCTTTCTTTTCACTAGAGTAGAGCTTCAGTACCTTTTTAAGATGCTCTCTTTCTCTTTTCTTCTATTCACCATGAGTCAGTGACTTCTGCAGATGCTTTCTTGGGTTCTACTTTTCTCTTTTACTCACACTACTCTTCATTCGCTGATCTAATAAATGGTTTTGGAGTCCCTACTGTAACCAAGGAGCATTAGGGTCCAAAGAGGATTTCACAGTAACCTGCTAACTGGTTTTTTTCCTCAAGCCTCCCCTTTCTTTCCTTTTCCCGATATGCTGCTAGTATACACTGCAGTGGCCTCCGTCCTCACCTTCCTACATCAGGGTCTGTGCAACTTCCTATTTCATAGGGGCGTGTCTCTCAATTCTCCTAGATGATTTCTAAGATATTCTATTGAGTATCTCACCCAACCTAGCCAGTTTTACCTCCTACCATTGATTTTCTTCAGGGATCCTCACATATCAAACACAAAATCTTGCTCTTGTGTCTGTGTTTATACTACCTGTCAGTCCTCTCATATGACCCATGACTGCTCTTTCCAGAGTTTCTAACTCAAGTCTGCTGATCTTGCAGGCCATTGGGAAGATCAGTCCTTCATGAAGCTTTTCCTGGGTACAGCAGTCAGGCTTAGGGTGTAGTTTGGGGACTCACATTTGACCTCCAGTCCTGGTTTCCTTGCTTCTTACCTGTATGACCTTAGTTGAATAAACCTTTTTTCTGTGTGACTTAGTTTTATTTTCTGTAAAATTGGAACATTAATACTAGCTATCTTATTGAATTGTTATAAGGATAAAATAATTTAAATAAAAATACTTAGCATAGTATCTGAAATGTAGCAAGGGACAAATATGTATAAAATGATAACTGTTCTTATAAACATTCACCTTGACCCCTATCCTCTGACTTGCCCATCTTCTTTCACAAGCTTAGAAAACACCTTACATTTTTCTGAAACCTCCACAGCGCTAAGTAAAATATAGGTGTTCAGTCAATGCTTATTAACTTTGAAAACATTCCATGTGCTGTTTTAGCAGAATCTGGGAAGCAATTCATTTCTTGATGCATTTAATTTTATTTCATGGAAATGTGACAGCCACATCCTTTAGGGACTGGCTCTCTGATCTATGGGATACACACTGCAATCTATGGGAAGTATATTGCAGCTATCTTTGGCTGCAGTTCTACAAATGATGATAATGTACTTTTACATACAGCTGTGGCAGAGGCAGTGTTTGAAAAATGTGCCAATTATAAATGCCACTTAAATGCAACTCAGACATAGATTGCCACATAATTAAATTCAGAGTATTTTTTAAAAAGTTTCAGTTGATTTGCAAACATGTACCCTGAATATAGGTCAAGTGAGGCAAATCCATGCCATATGTCAAGATTTTATTCATGAGACTTCTATTTTCCATGCCAATGGTGAAGAATTCTGGTTGGAAGTTCGATTAGATTATTCCAAAAGTAATTTACCCCAAAGAACGCTTACCAAGTGGGCTTCCTTATCATATTGCCAGTGGGGAGAGGGAGGGATGATGCCCTACTGCCCTGGAAGCTCAGTTGGTGCCCGGAAGCATGGGAGTCTGTGTTCCTGGAGATTATTTGAACTTGACTGGAAGTCAAGTGAGGTCCCTGCAGAGAGGCACGTGCATCTGACAACCAGAGCAGCAGTGTGATGGATTGCAGAGACCCTGCTGCAGGACTAATAAGATCTGGATCCCAAGCCAGGCTCATCTTCTCCCTGGCTATATGCTACTAGAGGCAATCCCTTGTCCGCTCTGAGTGTCCATTTCCATAGCTCTAGTATGAAATATCAATACTCAGCTTGCTTTGCTCCCAGAGATGATGTGAAGCTCTAGTGTGGTAGCAAATCTGGAAGTCCTTTCTGAAGTGTCAAGCATTACACACATGTGAGTTGCCATTACCAACACCACAATGAAGAGAAGTCTGAGGTGATAGTGGGCAGGCGTCCTAGCAGGCAAGAACCTGCTGGTGAATGAACTGTTATGGGCGGTGTGAATGGTAAAGAGGTAAAAGAGGAAAGATGAAGTAGTGAGAATTTAAGACTAGAGACCTGGGCTTCTGAATCCAATGTTTTAGGTCTCTAAATAAACCTCTTTCATTGAAAGGTGTCTTGGTGTACTCAGCAACTACGGTGCCAGCCCGAATTGTTACAATCCTATGGTTTCGTTTCATGGACATTTCTTTTCCAGAATGGTGTTATTCAGGTTGGAATATGATTGTGAAATGATATGGTGGAAATTAATCTGACCGTGATTTAGACCGCTTAGGAAGGGTGCAGGCTTGGATGAGTTCCTTAGAGTGATTGGAGTTTAATTTTTTCTTGGATCACATGTAAATTCTTCTAAATAAAGCCCTTGATTTCTTCTAATTTCTTCTGATGTCTGGTATATTGTACTCATCCTGTCTGGAGGAGGGCAACTGTGGGGGAGACAAAGCAGAATAGGGGATCAGCCTCAAGAAGTCACAGACACACGACTGACTTCCTGAATAGCCCGTCCTCATTTTAGTAGTCGGTCCTCACAATGGCTATAAACACCCAGGCCTATGACAGGTCCAAGTGTCACTCACCTTGTTCCTAAAAGTCTCCATACTTAGCTTTATATATCAGTGTTAGTCATAAAGCTTTAAGGTTCTCTGTGAGTAAATGCTCAATGGGCCCTACCTTATAGGGTAGTGAGGTAGCATATTTAATGTACTTAGCTCAGTGCTGATGATTCCAACAGCCACAATAATTTGTTTTCTAAGCTAGTAGTACAACATCCCATGGTTTTAATTTTTAAAATTCGGTCTTAGTACTAATCTGAAATTGTGCTGGCTCTTTGAAACTGACACAGCTGTAATGTAGTATGTCTGTGTGTTTGAGGTGCAGTGATTGGAGGTACCGAGAAAGGGAATAGCAAGTATTTAAAAAATCAGATGAGTAATTGGGCCAGACATTCCAATTCATTCTTTGTTCAAAGCTGAGTGACAATCTGTTACTGCTAAAAGTGTAGTAAACTTTTCTTTAAGAGTTCAAAAATACTTGTACATTTACCCTTTTATGTCTACTGCTATTTCCTACAAGGCGTGTCAACACACTCAACATCCTTGAGGCGGTTCCTGTCCAGGGAATCAGAACTATCTCTGGAGTTAGAAGGTGGGAGATAGAAAGTGGAAGATACAGAGGCAGTGTTGTTATAAAGTGGTGTTAAAAAAACCTCCTAGGAACATATATATGTATGTCACTAGATCAGAGCTGGAACTTGGCTGTGTCCTCAGTGTGACAACCCCCGGGGTCTGTTTATATCCAGAAATCTACACAAGTTTAAGGCACTTTCTGAGAGCTAAACATAAGTAAAATTCTATCAGTACAGAGGAGGGGAGGTAGTGACAGAAGGCCAACTGCAGAGAGGGCTGCTGGGTCAGACCCAGAAGGAGGGTCTGAGAGTTTAGGATCCTACACTGCAGAAGAGTAAAGGGACTGTTTGAAGTCCTGCTCTGTGCGTAAAAGAGTTTAACATCTGGTGACCCAAGTAAGCCTACTCTGGGCCTGCACAGAGCAGAATGGGAAGTTGGGGGCAATGGAGGCCACAGGCACCCTGAGGCCAGCACTGTCTGTGTGCTACCTGGACTGGTTCCGGAGCTCACGTGACAAAATTTCTTTTCAGAGAGACGTCACCTACTGATTCTAAAGGAAGAAGGGATCCTCAGAAGAGAATCTGATGTTTTCAGAATGGGAGTGGGATTTTATGGCTAGTGAAACTTGGGTGTGGGAAGGTGACTCTTTTGTAAACCTATTTGCTTCCCCCACCCTGGTTCATATAACCTTGTCCTCCTTTTTCTTTCCTGTTCCATTCTCAGATTAGGATTTCCCACGGGCTGCGGGTAGGCCTATTGTGAACTCTGACTTCCCCCAAGTTTTTGCCTTAACAAACCTATTCTTGATGTTCATTTTAATGAAATTTCATATGTGTTAAATATGTTATCTAGCAAGAGAAGTTGGGTGGTGTGGGAGACAGAAGTTAAATACACACACACACACACACACACACACACACAGTGCTACACTCAGACAGAAAGGCATATGGTGATTTGCTCCTGGAATAGCCATGATGGTTATATCACATTGTGACTGGAGTTAACCTGAATCCAGAAATCTCACTAGTTTTATTTAGCAGCTTGGCTACAAAACCCTAAATGTGCTTGTGTACATGAAGCAGGCATGCAGCACGCTTCCCTTAGGTTAACAAGTTGACCCTGCTTTCCTTCTGAGTTTCCCTTCTGCCTGCTTCCACTCCTCCAGCTTAGGGAGTTCCTTTCTACAAAACTGTGGCATAGCTGTGTAGAGGTTTCATGTTTTCTATCTCGATCTGCAAATAGAAACTGATTTCATTTTTTTCTCATGTATAAAGAAATAGTGCATCTGATTTCGCAGGCTGGAGAGAAATGATTGGAAAGCTTCCACTTAGCCCTGGGGAAACCCCTAAAATTATCCTCTACCTTATGGACTGTCCAGATTGTTAGTATGTATGACTGGGGAAGATGGGGGCAGGGAAGAGGGATTTGGGAAATAAGATTTTCTCATGCCCAGATGCTGTGAGTAGAGGGAGTCAGATGGCTGGGTGAGTCCTCCTGGTGCCTACTGTGATTTTTAGGAGTCTGTTCGGTGCCAGGCTTGTATGTCCAAGCAGCTGGGAAGACCCTCTGGGGTTCTAGCAATGCAACTCCTTTCTGCTGCACATTGTGTGGTCCTCTTTTTTATGGGAACACTTCCCAGAGAAATGCAGGGACCTTGGCATCCTTACCTTAGGCTGTGTCTTTGTTCAGTATCACTGTGGGCTACAGTGATGAGGGAATATGATATCACTTAGCAGAGTTGATGGATAATACACAATATCAGTTTTTTAGAATTTATGGAAGAATGTTATGTATGTTATTTTATTAGAAACATAGAAACTACATATAGGGAATTACTTTACCCTGATTATAGGTAGAAAAAACAAGAAACTAGGAATTGAGAAATATCTTTGTTATTTTTCTTGTTGCTGAGACAAAATACCTGGCATCCACAAGTAAAGGGAGGGAAGATTTATTTAGCTCATGTTTTGTAGTGTTTTCAGTCCATTAGCGACTGGCTCCAAGGCAGGGTGGCATGGCAGAGGGGCATCACAGAGGAGAAACAGTTTTTGGTACACAGAAGACAGCAAAAGCAAGCAAGCCATCAACTACAAGGGCAAACCTCTTTCTGTCTCTTATTTCTTATCCAGGCTACTGGCCCCTAGAGCAGGTAGCACTCACACCCTTAATTCTAGCACCCTTAATCCTAGCATTGCACCATGAATCAATCCCAGTGTCAAACACTCTAGATTCCACCACCTCTGAAAAATCGCTATCTATGACTGCATGAGGCTTTGGGGGGACATCTTGACACAAGCCATGTCAGGAAACCATATGGATCTAAAATTGTCTAACCAGAGTTGTAGATACTACAAATAATTTACCAACTTTTTCTCTGTATATTCTTTTTCAATAGAATAATACTTACTAGGGGTGGGAGTGTGGTTAATAGGAAATGGGTAATGTCAAAAAAGACAAAGTTTCAAATATGAAAATAAGATGAACACATTTAGAGAGCTAATGTATAACATGAGGACTATAGGTAACAGTAGTTTATTGTATGTAGAGAGCTTTTAGGTGCTCTTGTCACACCTACATATGGAAGGGTAACTGTGAGAATAGATTATATTACTATGCTTAACTACAATTAACAATTTCACTATGCATATCAGGTCGTACACCTTAAATATATACAATAAGCAAAGAAGATAGCATTCTTAAAATGTTGCCAATTGAAATCATTCATATGAAATACCTTATAAATCCTAAAGTAGTACAATAGTGTAAAATATCTGCCTTAAATACTGTTTGAGGATATACAGTGCAGGGTAGATATAAATGCTATATTATTATTTAATTGAAAAATTTCATTATTAATCCCTTCCATTTTTTGACTTTGCGGATGAATATGAATAAATGGGAGCTGCTTTGATATGTTTCCAAAATTATTCCTAAGCCTTATTTGTCTTGCAACACTAGCATAAATCCCAGATGTTATCCTAGTCAACCCCACTTCTTTTGATTTCTTCATATCGCTGGGAGAGAGTACCCAAGCTGATAGAGAATAGTTCTGTTTCTCTTAGACAAATCATTCCTAAGGTGCAGTAGGTTGGGATGATTGCCCAGGATTTTATGTTATGGGCTCTCCTGTCCTGTTGGTGGCTGAGAGTATTATCAGTGAAATAGAATCATCAGCAGATTTTTATAGCACTGAATATTGTGGATTTTTAAGCTATTTGACCAAATCTTCCTAATATCTTTAAAAACATTATCATTATCATTCCCATATGATAGATTTAGAAGCTGAGTTTCAGAGAGGTAAATCATGTGATGGGGTGGGATTTCGATTCTCAAGTTTTCTCATTGTTTCTAGGGCAACCTAGGAGTTAACTCTGCTGTCCTTAACAGTGTAAGAAGACATCTGAGACTCATGTACATTAATCATGCCAATGATGACTCCAACATCTGCAAGGCAAAGTTGTGGCATTTCCCTTTCCACTGTCTACGGCTGCCCTTTAATAGGGCATCATGGCAGTTTTGGGTTAAAAAAGCATCATGGTGGGTATATAACACCCATGTTTATTTTTTAGAAGTATTTCTATTGAATTATTAATTTTAATTTAATGAGTTTTATTATATTAACAATATGTACTTAGGAAAAATATAAAAAACTAAAGTATTAAATTTTAATATTTATTGAATATTTATAAGTAAGCATCAAAAGTTTCAACTGTTTTTTGTTTACAAAATCTAAATGTTAACAGAAATAAATCCCTAAATGAACTAGAACAAAAATACCAATAGAACTCTACGAAAAAAAATCTTTACTTCAATTATCACACCAAAGGTAGCCTTCACACGTAGCAACTTCATGTTTCATACACAAGTCTTGCTTACACTGACAGCACATGTGCTTAGCTTTTTTTTTTCTGTGTGGCAGGCTGTTCTGGTCACCTCTCTTGCCTTCCTCTTTCGTCAGAAGCTTCTTACTATATTATACAGTGTGTACTTAAGCAAGAAAATAAGATACCAATAAAATAATATATCAAAAAAGTGATAAATGCTTAGAATAGACAACATTTTTTACATCAGCTGTTTATTTGCTTACAAAACCTAACAGACAACATTGGAAATAATTACTGATGTGAACTACAATGAAAATACAAATAAAAGCTTACCACAGAAATAATCTTTGCTTCAATTGCCACACCCAAAGTAGTGTTCACATGTGACTTGTGCAAGTTCCATGCAGAAGTATTGCTTGCATGGATAGCATATGTAAATTTTGTTTTCCTGGTTTTTTTTAAGGGCACAGTTGACATTTTCTTTGTTTTTCTATTGTTGTAGCAGGTCTTTGTGATGTTCTACCTACCTGTTCAACTTACTAGTCTGCACCAGAATTATTTTTCATAGTTCCTTGGCAGAAACATTTTGTTATTCCTTTTGTATGTGATCTTTTATCAGTTCCAGTCCTAATCTAAGAATATTTCTGTGTGTGGCCCAGCCGGCAGGACTGGGTAGCCTGTGCCACCATCATCACCAGCGAGGAAGCCTGCTTGGACCTAGTCAGCAGGACTGGGTAGCTGTGTCCTCCCCTGCCTGCACTGCCATCAGCTCCAGCAAGGGAGGTAGTTGTGTGTGTTCCTCTGAAACATCCCCATCACCCCCTAAGACCTCCTGATTATGCCAGTTCTTGGATTCACTCTGCAGAGGCATAGATCATCATAAAGGGTATTTTTTCTGAGCTCCCAACTTTGAACATCTTTAAAAAAAGGGAAGAGGGAACTGGTAGTGGAATTCAACCCTGCAGGAGGTCAGGGTACTCAATTTGGGCCTTACAGTCTGAAATCAGTCTGAATTTCAGGGGACTACCATAGGCTAGCTGAGATCAGAGGACATGGCTGTGCATGTTGTATATTATGACAGCAGAGATATAGTCTGAAAGAGGCCCTTCAAAGTCATTTTTTTTCTTTCTTTTCCTCATTCCACTCTGCAAATTCTTTCTCTTTTTTGTCCTCTTTTTCAAACTCAGTCTCTTGCTCCATCATATTTTCCCTCATCTCCCTTTCTGTTCCTGCTCCTGGCCTAACTCAGATTTCTTCTTTTATCATTTTTTCTTTTTTCTTTATGTTCTTTTCTTCTGTCATTTTACTTCACTCAAGGGTCAATAGTTTCAAAGGAAAGTGAGCCCCTATTGCTGTTAAGTGGTTATATTCTTGTCCTTATTCTTGCACTCTGTCTTTCCCTTTTGAATTTAACAGTTTCCTAAAGATTGTAAAGTCATTCTATGTCCTCTGGCTTCACTTGAAACCTTCCCCAACTCTTTTTCTTATCTACTCCTCTCATCCTAACTCTGTCTAAGCCCTTATCATAAATGGTAAAGATGCTATATTGAAGAGTATATTCACTGCAAACATATTTTGGGCTGCTTCTTGATTTTAATTTAATTCACATGGTTTAAAGGTGATAGATTGATGATTACCATGACTGGTCAACTTGTGGGTTGTACTTCATCCTATTGTGTTGCTGATTGTATCAACTAGGCTACAGGATTGTGATTGATTTAATGAGTTGTCTTCTCTGATATTAAGAAAAAGAGAGTGTTTACGAGTCATTGGAGACTCAAAAGCTAAAGCGCAATTATATTAGGAATATTTAAGTAATAACCCAGAAATTAAACCAGGGACAACCTAACAACAAAAATAAAAATGAGAAAACACTTAAGCAAGACATAAAGAGAGAGTTCCAGTTCACCAATAGCAAACAGTAGGGCAAATGAGGATGAAAAGTCTGATAGTGAATCAGCAGGACACCCTGAACTCATAGCACAGGAAGTAACAAAACAGATCAATCAGGCTCTAGATAAATGCAAAACAGAAATAATTTCCCAGATAACCATAGAGATGGTGAGCAAAATGAAAGTCATGATTTGAGACTCTAGAACAGAAACTGACAAAAAAATAGATGAGCTCAGGACCATGACAGAAGCCATGAAGGCCCAGCATTAGAAAGAAATGGAAAAAATAAACACCCAACATAGAAAAGAAATGGAATCCATAAAACAGATTCAAACAGATACCCAGGAGATCAAAAACTCTACTGAAAGTGTTCACAGCAGAATAAAAGAATGTGAGATATAAACTCAGATATAGAAGATAGGATTGCAGTCAGTGACCGTGAAAAGAGAGGTCTCTTAAAATCAGTAAGGGATCATAAGATCCAACAACTCCAAGATGATACAAAGAAGAAAAACATAAGACTGGTAGGAATCCATGAAGTAGTAGGAGAAAATACAAATTACTTAAAAAAGCTGTTCACAGAATTAATGACAGAAAACTTCCCAAACAGAGGGGAAGAATTTGACATACAGATAAGTGAGGCATACAGAACTCCAACTAGCCAGGAGGAAAAAAAAAAAAAACCTTAAACCTAGACATATAATAATGAAGATCCCAGAAACCCAACAGAAAAACAAAATACTACAAGTAATAAGAGAAAAGAAGCAAATCACATGCAAAGGAAAGCTCATCAGAATCACAGCAGACTTTTCAACACAAGCCCTCAGGTCAAGGAGAGCCTGCAGTAAGGTATTTCAAGTCCTAAAATAAAACAACCTGCAACCTAGACTGATGTACCCTACAAAGCTCTCTTTCAAAATGGATGGGGAAATAAGATACTTCCATGACAAAGAACACTTGAGAAACTTCATGAATATCAAACCAGCACTACAAGGAATTCTAAACAATATCCTAGAAAAAGACAATTAAGGTAACAACACAATGAGGCCCAACAGACCAAATCAAATAGGAAAGGCAAGAAACTAAAAGGAGAGGGGAAATAAGTAAAAAGAGTCAACAAAAGGACAATAACATGACAATAAGAAGTCAGTACATATCAGTTATAACTATCAATGTCAATGGCCTCAATTCACCAATCAAGAGAAATAGACTGGCAGAATGGATTCAGAAGCAAAATCCAACAATATGTTGTATACAAGAAACACACCTAGTGCAAAAAGAAGCCCATAGACTGAAAGTGAAAGGATGGAAAACAATTCTCCATGTGTCAGGGGCCCAGAAAAAAGCAGGGGTAGCAATCTTATGTGCAGACAAAGTAAATTTCAAGCCAAAACTGATTAAGAGAGACAAAGAAGGCCACTACATCCTTTTAAAGGGAACAATTCAAGAGGAAGAGATAACAATCATAAACATATATGCACCAAATATAAATGCCCTCAACTATATAAAACAAATATGAAGTAACATGAAAAACCAAATAAGCACTAATACAATTGTAGTGGGGGATCTAAATACCCCACTGTTACAAATTGATGGATCATCTAGGAAAAAAATCAACAATGAAATACTAGAACCGAACCAAGCTTTTGAACATAAGGACTTAATAGACATCTATAGAGTGTTCCACCCCACAAAATCAGAATATACATTCTTTTCGACTGCACATGGGTCATTCTCCAAGATAGACCACATACTAGGTAATAGAACAGGTTTGAGTAAATGCAAAGGAATTAACATGTTCCGCTGTATATTATCAGATCATAGTGCAGTTAAGCTGGAGATCAATAGCATAAGAAACCAGAAGAACTTCAGAAACACATGAAAATTGAGCAACACTCTCATGAACAATCAATGGGTCACAGAGGAAATTAAAGAAGAAATTAGACATTTTTTACAAATAAGTGATAATGCCAATGCAACATACAGAAATCTTTGGGACACAATGAAAGCAGTTCTACATTGAAAATTCATAGCATTGAATGCCCACACTAGGAAAACAGAGTGACCTCAAATAAACATCCTAGCAATGAATCTTAGACTCCTAGAAAAACAAGAGCAGGAAAAACCCAAAGCTCATACAAGAGAGAAAATTATAAAGATTAGAGCAGAAATCAATGCAATGGAAACTAAGAAAATGATACAAAAAAATAAATGAATAGAAGTTTTTTTTTGAAGAATAAACAAAATTGATAAACACTTAGCTAACTTTATCAAAAAAAAGGAAAGAAAAGGCTCAGATCCATGCAATTAAGAATGAAAAAGGTGAAGTAACAACAGATCCAACAGAAATCCAGAGGATAGTCAATACCTACTTTGAGAACCTGTACTGTAATAAAATGGAAAACACAAAAGAAATGGACAGATTTCTAGATACTTATGAATTACTAATGTTGAATGAAGAAGATAAAAACATTTTAAACACCCCAATTACAATCAGTGAAATTGAAAATGTAATTAAAAGTTTACCAATAAAGAAAAGCCCAGGCCCTGATGTATTCACTGCTGAATTTTACAAGACATAAAGAGAAGAACTACTGCCACTACTCTTTAAAATTTTCAATTAAATTGAAAGGGAAGCAATACTTCCAAATTCATTCCTGGAAGCAAGTATCACTTTGATTCCCAAACCAGGGAATGATGCAACTAAAAAAGAGAACTACAGGCCAATCTCCTTAATGAATATAGATGCAAAAATCCTTAATAAGATACTAGCAAACAGAATACAGAAGATCGTCAAGAAGATCATACATGCTCACCAAGTTGAATTTATACCAGGGATGCAAGGATGGTTCAACATACATAAATCAATAAATGTAATACACTATATTAACAGAGTCAAGGACAAAAACCATATGATCCTCTCGATAGATGCAGACTAAGCATTTGATAAAATTCAACACCCATTCATGATAAAAACCCTGCAAAAAATTGGAATAGATGGTCTATATCTCAACTTAATAAAGGCTATCTATGAAAAACCAACAGCCAACATCATATTAAATGGCCAAAAACTGAAAACTTTGACCTTAAAATCAGGAACAAGACAAGGATGCCCAGTATCACCACTCCTCTTCAATATACTTCTGGAAACATTAGCCATAGCAATTAGACAAGAGAAAGAAATTAAAGCAATAAAGATAGGAAAGGAAGAAGTTAAACTGTCATTATTTGCTGATGATATGATACTCTACATTGAAGACCCAAAAAATTCCACCAAAAGACTTCTAGACTTAATTAACACTTTCATCAGAGTAGCTGGATACAAGATCAACACTCAAAAATCAATAGCCTTCTTATACACAAATAACAGACTCACTGAGAGAGAAATTAGGGAAACAATTCCTTGCACAATAGCATCCAAAAAAATGAAGTATCTAGGAATCAATCTAACAAAAGAAGCAAAAGACCTCTACACTGAAAACCACAGCACTATGAGAAAAGAAATTGAAGAGGATATTAACAAATGGAAAGATCTCCCCTGCTCCTGGGTAGGAAGAATCAACATAGTGAAAATGGCCATACTACCAAAACTGCTATATACATTCAATGCAATGCCAATTGAAATTCCAACACTATATTTCACAGAACTAGAAAAAAGAATCCAAAAATTCATTTGGAACCATAAGCGACCTACAATAGCAAAAACCATCCTAGGCAACAGAGACATGGCAGCAGGTACAACAATCCCCAATTTGAAACTATATGCCAAAGCCACTGTGATGAAAACAGCATGGTATATGCAAAGAAATACACCTGAAGATCAGTGGAGCAGACTGGAAGACACAAAAATAACTCCTGATATACTCAGCTACCTCATGTTTGACAAAGGAGCCAAGCATCTGCACTGGAGGCAAGATAGTCTCTTTAATAAATGGTGTTGGAAAAACTGGATCTCAACCTGCCAAAGATTAAAACTACACCCTATCTTTCACCATGCTCTAAACTAAAATCGAAGTGGATTAAAGGTCTAAATACTAAAAAAGGAACACTAAGCTTGCTGGAAGATAAGTTAGGCAGAACTCTTGAAGACATTGACATAGGAAAAGACTTTATGAACAAATCCTCAGTAGCATGGGAGCTAGCAGAAAGAATCAACAACTGGGATCTCATCTTATTAAAAAGCTTCTGCACTGCAAAAGAAACCATCAACAGAACTAAGAGACAACCTACAATGTGGGAAAAAATTTTTACCAGCTGCTCCTCAGACAAAGGACTATTATCTAGAATATATAAAGAACTCAAAACAACCAGCCCCCCCAAATATAAAGACCCAATTCAAAAATGGGCATCTGAAATGAACAGACATTTCTCAGACAAAGAAGTAAAAGCAGTAAGTAAATATATGAAAAAATCTTCCACATCTCTGGTCTTTCGAGAGATGCAGATGAAAACAACACTGAGATTCCACCTCACCCCACAAAGAATGGCTGCTATCAAGAAATCAAATAATAACAAATGTTGGAGGGGTTGTGGGGAGAAAGAAACCCTTCTCCATTGTTGATGGGAGTGTAGACTGGTGCAACCACTATGGAAGTCAATATGGAGATACCTGAAAGAGCTTGGACTGGAGGTTCCATTTGACCCAGCCATCCCTCTGCTGGGCAGCTTTCCAAAAGAATCATATCACAGTGGTATATGTGCACCTATGTTTATAGTGGCACAGTTTGTAATAGCTAAAACTTGGAAACAGTCTATTTGCCCATCATTTGGAGACTGGATAAAGAAGATGTGGTTTTTCTATAAAAAGGAATTACTACTCAGCCATAAAGAATGAGAATTTAGATTCATTCATAGGAAAATGGATGTATATTGAGGATATACTCCTAACTGAAATAAATAAGTCACACATGTGTAAATACTGAACAGTTTCTCTAGTGTGAAAAACTATAATAGTACATAAGATCCTAATGAGATAATTAACAATGTGACATAGGAAGAAAAGGGCTAAAGGTGTAGGGAAAGTGGGAAGGGTAGGGGAAAGGTAATAAGGGAAATGAAAAAATATGAGAAAATGAAAAAATGGAAATAAAGTGTTTGTAAATGGAGAGGGGAGGAGGGGGCTAAGGGATGGTAAGGATAAAGGGAAAAAATGAGAACCAAGACCTGTCATGTAAAGCTACAAGATCCCAATGATGAATGTAACTACTATATACCTGAAATGTACCAATAAACTAAAAAAAAAAAAATTAAAAAAAGGAAAATTTCTGTGTGATGATATTTTGCCCTTGTTATTTTCTTTGTAGACTGTGGATGTATTTATGCCACACATATTTAGGGTTGAGTAAAACACAATCATTTGTCAATGCTTTGCATTTTAAGTGACATCATCATTACTGCATAACTCATCAACATCTACTCTGCCTTTGATTTTGTTGTAAAAGTTACAATCTCTGGCTTCATTTTTATCAAGTTTTCTCTATTGATCTTGTCATTGTATTGGAAATCATACTGGCATATTGACATCATATTGGCAATATTGACATCTGCAGCATCACTTTATTTTATTTTAGTTTCTGCTATATATGAGTCCAATGTTATGTGTTTTTGAAATCCAAAGATTGTACTATGCAATTCTCTGTTTTGAACTTGCAACATTTCATTGGAAATTTCTGCTTTGTTCTTGTGCATAGTCCTTATGCTGATCAACTTGTGCTCTGTTAGAAAATGTAACATCAGTGGGATACTGGTAAACTAATTGTCAAATGTCATATTCCCATTAGTTTGGGAGATAGGAGCAATATCATTTGGTTTATTTCTGCATGAATAAAGACCTGCTAATTGAGTTCCAGCATAAATTTCTAAATTGAAAATATATCTTCACATCTTCCAGGGCATATATTTTATACTGTATTTTAAGTGCTTATTTGGGAAATACTGCTTAAAGCTACACTGACCACAAAATGGTGCAAGCTGTTCATCAAAAGTCTTGTATTCAGATGGTGTGTAAATATTTGGGGAGGCAGCTATGTTCATCACTATATCACCAACACAATTGCTTGATATTTTTCAAACAAAGCTCTCAAGCAGTGAGTGGATAGCAGCCAGATTACAGGTTCTTTTTCTTTCCTGGTGGGTGGTGTTCTCATCAAACCTCAGCCAATTTTGAAAAAAAACAAATCTCCTCAGAGTCACTGTTACTCTACAGATCTCAAGCCCACATCCTTCACTTCTCCATAAGTCTTTTACATTCTTGCAATTACCATGAGAAAGTGCTGTTAAGTACAGCAGACTTATGAATGCTTTCAGTTCGGATATCAAGGTATCATAATAAACACATTTTTTAATATGACTCCCGGTGCATATTGAACATTTTCTTATATGTCATAATTTGTGTATTTTTACAACATTTGTAGCGTATTGTCTGTGATAAACAACTTCCATAATTAAATTGCATGCTGGCATTCCAATCAGAGGTTTCACCTCTGCCAAAAACCTATTTATATTTTCAAATCTAGTTATAACATTGGATCTTTCAGGCATGTGTGACCTTTTTGTTGCATTTTGGCTAGTTCAATATGTACTCAATATTGCTGTTTTTTTTCTTCCTTTGAATGAAGTAAGTCTTCATTCTTTGTGTCTATATCAGTTGATGCTTGCTCCATTTCACTGTCACAGGAACTTTGGTTCAAATGACCAATGTCAAAATAATTATTATCATTGGTGTATGAGTCACCTGATGACTTACTTTCAACCTCCTCCCAAACTTGCAAATTTTGTTTTTCATGTTGCCAGTGTACTGTATTGGGCTAATTTTACAAGAAAAATCAAAACATTTAAAAAAATAAATCATAAGTGCACAGAAATTTATCAATGAGCATTTCAGGAGTAAAACTCACCTGATACTCCTTTGAGCTCTTGTATATATCTTGGCCTTCATCTGCCATATGGATAAATGCACAGATGGCTTTCTGTTTTTCTCAGGTGCAGCTGGTGTGCGTCACACCCAGCTTCCATTAGAGTAAAGTACATATCTACATTACAAAAGTATGGTATGGGTGTATTTTACTTCCCATGATGCTAGGGATACATACACAAAATGTTACATGAAGCATTATATGGGTAAATAAAAATCTCAATTTGACACTTTTGAACATGTTCACACACCTGACCATCATATGAAGTGGGTGAACACAAAGATTGCTTCCTGTATCACCTAAACACAGATACTGAGGTTCACAGCCAGCTGCCATTATACTAAAGTACATAATTTCTTTAGAACAGTTTGGAATGGGTATATTTTACCCACTGTTACACCCATTGATGAGCATCTTCTACAGTTTAGGTTTGAAGATTTACCCTGGCACTTGTTATTCGTTTATTATTATTTATTTCTTTTATTTTCTAATTCCTGGCTGCACTTGATTTATGTTTTAAGTTGGCTTCTCCTCCTGTTTTAATTTTCTTCTGGGAGGAGAGACCCACAATAAGGCATATACTACATATGCTTTGCCCTTGGCCCACATGAAAACCGAATTAGATTCCATAGCACTAGCTATGATAGAAGGTTTGATTTCTTTTTTCTGTGGACATAAACCAATGTTTGCTTTTCTTATTGAAGTCTCTTGCTCATCACACATTGTGCTAGGCTGATTATTTGTTGAACAAGTATTTAATTCCACCTGTGTGTCCTATATATGTGCTTGGTGCTCTAAGGAATACAAAAAGAACAAGATATGGTTTCTGCCCCAAGTTTACCTGACCAAGCTTGATTCTTTTTTAAAAATAATTTTATTAGTATATATTTGCAATATATAACAAATGCATTCATTGTAAGATATATATGTAAGATATATACATATATATGTAAAATATATATATATATTCATCTTGATTTGTTTTACTTCATCTTTCCCTTTCCCCTCCTGTCTTCTCCATCCCCAAATCCACTTCCAATCATCACAAAGTCTATCTCTCTATTTCCTGTCATCTTTTTTATTTTGCTCTTTACATTATTTACACTTAGAGTTTTTCATAAAAGAGAAGTAATACAATATTTAACCTTTTGTTATTTCACTTAGCATTATGGACTCAAATTGCATAATTTTTTTCTATAAATGATTCAAATTTATCCTTCTTTATGACAGAGTATTACTCCATTCTTTATATATATATATATACATATATGTATATATATGTATAAATATATATCACATTTTCTTTTTATTTTTTTGATACCAGGGATCAAACTCAGGACTGTTCACTTGCCAGGCAGGTGCAGTGCCACTGAACTAAATCCCCAGCCCTATCACATTTTTTTTATTCATCTCTTGATGGACATGTAGGTTGCTTGATTAATTTAGCTATTGTGAATTGTGCTGCTATAAACATGGGTATGCATGCATCACTGTAAGATGATGTCTTTCACTCTTTTGGGGAGATACCTGGAAGAGGTAGATCTCAGTTAAATGGAATTTATATTCTTAGTTTTTTGGAGAAATCTCCATATTGATTTCCATAGTATTTGTACTTATTTACATTCCTACCAACAATATAGAAAGGTTCCTTCTATATCCCTATGACTTCACCAACTTTTTTTTTTTGTGTGTGAGTTCTCAGTGATAGCCATTCTTCAGGAGTAAGATGGAATCTCAATATTGTTTTGATTTGCATTTCTCCAGCAGTCAAATATGCTGAACATTTTTTCATATACCTACTTGCTATTTGTACTTCTACTTTTGAGAAGTGTCTGTTCATTTCAATTGCCCACATTTTCATTAGGCCTTTAATGGGGGTGGGTCCTAATTTTGTGAGCTGTTTTCTAAACACAAAAGTGAAGGCTCATTCTGAGGTGAGGTGTGGCAGAAAACCACTATGCCTGGTCCAGGGTAAATATTTCATAAGCTTATTCTTCCTAACACATTCCAAGTGCTTTTGCACCACTTAAAATATTTTTTGAAAAAGAGTCCATTTTAGAAGAAATTACAATTTTCCAAATTCATGTTATAGAACACTTCATCATTTGTGTCCTATTATCTTCTGTAGACAATAATGATCAAAAACAGTAAAATAGTAGGATTATGTCTGAGATTGCATGCAGTTATAAAACATTTTAAGAGCTATGTTTTCTATTGGGTTTTCTGAGGTTTTTTTTTTTGCAATTCCTGAGACAAATTACTTTTCTTTTATATAAAGTGCCCTAAAAAAATATCTCACTGGGCTGTCATGCAGGTTAAATGAAATATGATATGTAAGCATTAGTGCCTGGAACATGGTAGCAAGTGTCCAATTAGCAATATTTCTTTCTACATTGGTGGATATGTTCCTTGACTTTTTCTAGACTGGAGGGTTAAATTAAGCCCTCCTTTTGGAGTCCCTGCTGTTGTCTGCTCACATTATGCTCTTCCCTTGAGCACATCTACAGCTTATTGTGGTTCTACATGCATAGCCCTTCAAAGAGTTAATAATGCTATGCTCCAGCCTTTTCACTTTGCAAGAGCTACTTAATCAGAAAAATCATTACAGCTTTTTTGTGTGTGTGCAACCCATTGATGTACAAAGCAACTAATTAGAGGGAAAGAGTATAGAAAATCAATCTTTACTAACATTGACATTTCTTCCAATTTAAGCAGTTGGTCTGCTTACGTCCTTTGTGAAATACCCTGGAGATCTAAAATTATCCTGGATGACTACATTTGAGGGTTCTAATAGGTTCTTGAATTTAGAGTCAAGAATATTTGGGCATTAAATACATATCAGAATTTAGAATGGATCCAGTGCATGACATGAGCTCACTGGACAAGCACTTTACACTTATGACACATTAAACAAGCTTCAGGCAAAAGAGAACTAGTATAACTCTGAGAATCTGGCTTACTTCAGAGTAGAGGGACGAATATTGTTAGATGTTCTGTTAGCTCTCCAGTACTTGACCTCTTTCCACCCTGGGCTCCGGATATACATCAACAGAGTTCTCTTGGCTGAAGCTTCTATGGGATTTGGCCAACAGGAGCCTTAGTGAGAGATTGGAAGGAGGGGACATTACACAGACAAGACATTTATTACCCTAAATTTCTACTTACAGGCTAACTTTGGGCTGCCTCTACCCCTCTATGTGAGACCACAACTCCTGTAAGATGGCCCTTTCCACACAGCCTTGGTCTCCAGTGTCCTGTGCCTCTCTCTTTTCAGTCTACTTTTGATAAAGATAAAGCATTGTGCCTGTTGATTTTCCTACATTTTTGTGGTTTTATTTTTAACTATCCTTAAATTACCTTGTTTGAATATGTCACACATTTTCCACTAGAATCCTGAATGATAGAGGATATAGAGACTGATAGAACAGTAGCAATTTCGTTTTGCAAGATCAAAATTATCAGCTGAATAACTAATTTGTAAACAAATTGTTAAAAATTCATAAAAATGGTGGGATTCCTAAACTGGGAATAGTGACACTTGCCTATAATCCCAGTAGTTTGGGATGCAGAGGTAAGAAGATTGCATGTTTGAGCCCATCCTGGGCAACTTAATGATTTAGGGAGATCCTGTCTCAAAAACAAAACAAAACAAAATGAAACAGAAAAAAAACACAAAACAACAATGACAACAAAAAATAGTAGGTGAATTCATAAGAATGAAGTGTAATGATGTAACTGTGTTGCCTGTGATTTGCAATTAAATGGAATGGTATTTATTTATTTTTATTGCATTTATTGGTACTTTTTAAGTGTACAGTACAGTTACATTCATCATTGGGATCTTGTACCTTTACCTGTCAGTTCTTGGTTCTGATTTTTACCCATACACCTGCCCTGCCTTCACCTCCCTCTACCCTTGCCTATTTACAAAGACTTCTGTGGTCCATTAATTATTCATGAGAGTGTTGTTCAATTTCTATGTGTTTGTGAAGTTCTTATGGTTTCTTATGCTAGTGATCTCCAGCTTAATTGCACTATGGTCTGATAATATACCTGGGATAACTTTGATTCCTTTGCATTTATTTAAACATGTTCTATGAGCTAGTATGTGGTCTCTTTTGGAGAATAACCCATGTGCTGCCAAAAAGAATGTATATTCTGATTTTGTGGGGTGGAACACTCTCTAGATGTCTATTAAGTCCATTTGTTCAAAAGCTTGGTTCAGTTCTAGTATTTCACTATTGATTTTTTGTCTATATTATCTGTCTATTTGTGATAGTGAGGTATTTAGGTCCCCCAACAATTGTATTAGTGCTTATTTAGTTTTTCATGTCCCTTAATATTTGTTTTATATAGTTTGGGGCATTAATATTTGGTGCATATATATTTATGATTGTCATCTCTTCCTCTTGGATTGTTCCCTTGACAAGGATGTAATGGCCTTTGTCTCTCTTAATCAGCTTTGGTTTGAAATTTACTTTGTCTGTGAATAAGACAGCTACTCCTGTTTTTACTGGGCTCCTGTCACATGGAGAAATGTTTTCCATCCTTTCACGTTCAGTCTATGAGTTTCTTTTTTGAAGTAGGAGTGTTTTGTATACAACATATTGTTGGATTTTGCTTCTTAGTCCATTCTGCCAGTCTATTTCTTTGGATTTGTGAATTGAGGCCATTGACATTGATGCTTATAATTGGTGTGTATTAGTTTATCATTGTCATGTTATTGTCCTGTTATTGGCTCTTTTTAACCCCCCCCTTCAGTTTCTTACCTTGCCTAATTGACTTGCTCAGTTGTGCTTTGTGGCATTGTGACCTTCACTGTCTCTTTCTAGGATATTGTTTAGAATTGTTTGTAGTGCTGATTTGGTATTCATGAAGTTTCTCAGGTGTTCTTTGTCATCGAAGTATCTTATTTTCCCATCCATTTAAAAAGAGAGTTTTGCAGGATACATCAGTCTAGTTTGGAGGTTGTTTTCTTTTAAGGCTTGAAATACCTCACTCCAGGCTTTCCTTGGCCTGAGGGTTTGTATTGAAAAATCTGCTGTGATTCTAATGGGCTTTCCTTTCCATGTGATTTGTTTCTTTTCTCTTATTACTTGTAGTATTTTGTTTTTCTGTTGGGTTTCTGGGATCTTCATTATTATATGTCTAGGTTTAAGGTTTTTTTTTTTCCTCCTGGCTAGTTGGAGTTCTGTATGCCTCACTTACCTGTATGTCAAATTCTTCCCCTCTGTTTGGGATGTTTTCTGTCATTAATTCTGTAAACAGTTTTTTAAGTCTTTTGTAGTTTCTCCTGCTACTTCATGGATTTCTGTCTGTCTTATATTATTCTGCTTTGCATTATCTAGGAGTTGTTGGATCAATTTCTCATGATCTTTTACTGTTTTTAAGAAATCTTTCTTTTCATGGTCACTGACTGCAATCCTATCTTCTATATCTGAAACTCTATCTCCACATTTGTTCATTTTGCTGTGAATGCTTTCAATAGAGTTTTTAATCTCTTGGATATCTGTTTGAATCTGTTTCATGGATTCCATTTCTTTCCTATGTTGGGTATTCATGGTTTCCATTTCTTTCCTATGCTGAGCATTCATGGCTTCCATCATGGTCCTGAGCTCATCTATTTTTTCTGTCTATTTATGTTCTAGAGTCTCTAATCATGTCTTTTATTGTGCCTACTACCTCTGTAGATATCTGGGAAATTATTTCTGTTTTGAATTTTTCTAGAGCCTGATTGATCTGTTTTGTTTCTTCCTGTGCTATGAGTTCAGGGTGACCTGTTGGTTGATTGTCAGACTTTTCCACCTCAATTCCCCTAGAATTTGTAATTGGTGAACTGGAAGTCTGTATCTGTGTCTTGCTTAAGTGTTTTCTCATTTTTATTTTTGTGTTGGGCTGTCCTTGGTTTAATTCCTGGGTTGTTACTTTGATCTTCCTGATATAGCTGCTCTTTAGGTTTTGAATCTCTAATGACTTAGAGACAGTCTCATTTTCATAATATCAGAAAGGACAACTCATTAAATCAATCACAACCCTTTAGCTCAATTGACACAATCAGCAACACAATAGCATCAAGCACAGCTTAGAAATTGACAATTTGCAGTAGTTATTAATTTATCACCTTTAACCATGTGAATTCAATCAAAATGAATGACCAGCCTAAAATGTTTATTGGGAATAAACTCTTCAATATAGTAACTTTACCCTTCAGGATGGGGACTTAGGAGGAGTTGGGAAGAGAGGAATAGATAGGTAACGGAATAGGAGAAGGTTTCAAGTGAAGCCAGCAGACACAGGATGATCACACAAACTCTAGGAAACTGTTGAAGACAAGAGGGAAAGACAGAGTGCAAGAATAAAGACAAGAATAGAATAACTTAATGGTAATAGGAAGCTATAAATTGTACTCACCTTCCTTTGAAACTAATGACCATTGAGTGAAGGAAAAAGAGAGAAGAAAAGAAAAATAAAGAAGAAATCTGAATTAGGGCAGGAACAGGAATAAAAAGGGAGATGAAGGATAACATGGGGGAGCAAGAGACTGTGCAGGAAAAAGAAAGAAGAAAGAAAAAGGAAGAATTTGCAGAATGGGAAAAAATAAAATTTTAAAAATAAAATAAAAATAAGTTCTAGGAGTTGTTGGATCAATTTCTCATGATCTTTTACTGTTTTTAAGAAATCTTTCTTTTCATGGTCACTGACTGCAATCCTATCTTCTATATCTGAAACTCTATCTCCACATTTGTTCATTTTGCTGTGAATGCTTTCAATAGAGTTTTTAATCTCTTGGATATCTGTTTGAATCTGTTTCATGGATTCCATTTCTTTCCTATGTTGGGTATTCATGGTTTCCATTTCTTTCCTATGCTGAGCATTCATGGCTTCCATCATGGTCCTGAGCTCATCTATTTTTTCTGTCTATTTATGTTCTAGAGTCTCTAATCATGTCTTTTATTGTGCCTACTACCTCTGTAGATATCTGGGAAATTATTTCTGTTTTGAATTTTTCTAGAGCCTGATTGATCTGTTTTGTTTCTTCCTGTGCTATGAGTTCAGGGTGACCTGTTGGTTGATTGTCAGACTTTTCCACCTCAATTCCCCTAGAATTTGTAATTGGTGAACTGGAAGTCTGTATCTGTGTCTTGCTTAAGTGTTTTCTCATTTTTATTTTTGTGTTGGGCTGTCCTTGGTTTAATTCCTGGGTTGTTACTTTGATCTTCCTGATATAGCTGCTCTTTAGGTTTTGAATCTCTAATGACTTAGAGACAGTCTCATTTTCATAATATCAGAAAGGACAACTCATTAAATCAATCACAACCCTTTAGCTCAATTGACACAATCAGCAACACAATAGCATCAAGCACAGCTTAGAAATTGACAATTTGCAGTAGTTATTAATTTATCACCTTTAACCATGTGAATTCAATCAAAATGAATGACCAGCCTAAAATGTTTATTGGGAATAAACTCTTCAATATAGTAACTTTACCCTTCAGGATGGGGACTTAGGAGGAGTTGGGAAGAGAGGAATAGATAGGTAACGGAATAGGAGAAGGTTTCAAGTGAAGCCAGCAGACACAGGATGATCACACAAACTCTAGGAAACTGTTGAAGACAAGAGGGAAAGACAGAGTGCAAGAATAAAGACAAGAATAGAATAACTTAATGGTAATAGGAAGCTATAAATTGTACTCACCTTCCTTTGAAACTAATGACCATTGAGTGAAGGAAAAAGAGAGAAGAAAAGAAAAATAAAGAAGAAATCTGAATTAGGGCAGGAACAGGAATAAAAAGGGAGATGAAGGATAACATGGGGGAGCAAGAGACTGTGCAGGAAAAAGAAAGAAGAAAGAAAAAGGAAGAATTTGCAGAATGGGAAAAAATAAAATTTTAAAAATAAAAATTAAAAATAAGAGGAAAAGAAGAAAAAAATTCAATAGTCTCTTTCAGGGTATATCTCTGCGGTCACAATGGACAATGTGGGCAGCAATGTGCAGAACTAAGTCAATTAGTCTCATCTAGCCAATGGTAGACCCCTGAGATTCAGGCTGGATTCTGGTTGCAAGGCCCAAGTTGAGCTCCCTGACCTTCTGCGAGGTTGAACTCTGCAAGGTCCTACTGCAGGTTCCAGCAGCCCTTCTCCTGAAGATAGTCCAGGTTCTGATGGAAGGTGGTGATTCCTCCAATTTACCAACTACAGAGTTCTGATGTGCCTTTATTGCTGTTGTATACTTCCGCTCCATCTTCTGGAGCTCAATAAAATAGCCTTTATCACCACCTGTATCTCTGCAGGTACTGCACACCAGGAGGCCCCAAGAGCAGGGGGTAGGGGAGGAAAGCTGCAAATGTGCCTGGATGGCTGGGTGGTTTTCACTGATCTACTCTGATGAAGGCCAGGGGTACTGGAGGTGGAGGAGGAGGAGCAGCGAGCTCCCCATATGGCTGGGTGGTTCTCACTGATCTGCTCTGATGAAGGCCTGAGGCACTGGACATGGAGGAGGAGGAGGAGGAGGAGGAGGAGCCTGGAATGTCATTTAGGTTAAATGCCAGTCCAAAAATAGTAGAGCCTTGAGAGATGGAGTGGGGTAGAAAGGGCATTTTATCTCAACTTCTTAGCTGGCAGGTGAGGAATCTGACTCCTCCTGAAATTGGATGAGCTGCCAAGATCAGTGGCTAGTGTCTTAGTCTATTTGAGATGCTATAATAAAATATCAGAGACTGAGTGGTCTATAAACAGTGGGCATTTATTTTTTTCCATTCTGAAGGCTGGAAAGTCTAAGAGTAAGTCACCTGCCAATTCCGTCTCTGTCCTCTCACACAGCCACCTTTACCTAACCTCATGTGATAAAAGGGATTAAGGATCTCTTAGGGCATGAGTCTGATGACCAAATCACTACCTCCAAAGTCCCATCTTCCATTACCATTGCTTTAGGGCTGAGAATTTCAACATAAGAATTAGGTTGGGGGAGGGGGATTAAATATTCAGACCATAAGAACTAGGGTGTGGCAAAGCTGGATCTTGTACGTGACTTGTGGCTCTAAAGCCAGTGGTAGAAAGTGGTTAAATTTAATTCCTATTAAGCAAAATAAATGGGCTTGACTTTTAGTGGTCAGCTTGTAGTTAACTAGAAAGGTTGGTGTTAAGGGTTTCGATGTGTTTTCTAAACAGAAAATTAAGTGCAAGTGAGGAATTTTGGTTTACACTAAATCACCTGTCACATCAGCTTAGTCAAACAGAACAATGTTATGAAGATGTCAACACTTTTAAAATTTATTTATTCATAAGAAATATTTTTTGCTGCATAGTGTTTTCCATTTTAGAAAAATATAATTTATACTTGTGCTGAGTGATGGAATATAAAAACACTCAAAAAAGAATCTCAATATCCGAATATTTTCATTTCTCCTTCAGGGAATTGGTCTCTTCACTCTTCAGAAAAAAACATTTGATTTTCTGTTGCGTATATGGTGTGTGTAATCTCAGAACTGGTGTAGTTGTTACACAGGCTGTGTCACTATTTCTGCCTTAATATAATAACAACCTGATGCAATGGAGATGGGGTAGAGACTATGTACAAAGTGAAAAATAGATGGTGAAAATTTCTGCTTCAATCATCTGTTAGGAGGGCCTACTATGTAAATAACCTCTTCAGTTAAAATGTAAGCCCTCGAAGTCAAAGGTGGAAGCTTATATTTGTTTTTCAATCTTTTCTGCCCCTTTAGATGGTGAACAGGGAAAGCATAGTAAATATTTTACAAATGAGTAAGTAAAAGGACAATTGATGTTTGTGCAGTATTTCAGGAATAAGGAAAGGAGTTCAGATGGCTTATGTACTGGGAGTATTACTATATATTGTGTGGGGATATGATGCTATAGAAAAAATAGATTATAAATTCAATATTATCTCTTTAACAAATTTTTAAAAAGTAAAAGAAATTGTTTTAATAAATAAGATGACAGCTTATGTCAATTTTTCTGTGAAGTATCATCACTTTCCTGAGCACAAAATTGTGACAATTGATAAATGTAAGCTATTTATTGGCACCAATTTTTGCACATAACAATGATGATTCACACTAGCTAACTGTCTTTGTTTTCCTTGGTTGAGTTTACTAAAACCATCTTTGCTCCAATTTTGCTTTCCTGGATGAGACTTTACATTACTGTATCACATACATATTTTAGAATTTTGAACTATCATGTTAGCCTGTGTGTAATGCAAATATATTCCATTCTCTTTAAAATATTATAAAAGGACCATTGCCTGTTCAGTATTGAGTGGATTATCTTTTGAATAGTGAAGCTTTCTGAGAAGTAGAGTTTTTTGAAGAGATAAGAGGCAAGTGTGTTAATGTAGATGTAAAAATTATATTGTGACTGTGACATTTCCTCCAAAAAGGGAATTTAGATAGAAAGTTGCACCATTGTCCTCTAAGGATGGTGCTCAGTGCCTTTTTAATACTCATTTTATCAAATTAGTTCTCTTTCCAATTTGACCCCATGATAGAAAAATACAAATCTGACAGGGTACAGTACCAGACTGGGCCACATTTGTGAGCACTTCGTCACGGTGGTCATAGGTCTGTATCTTTTTCTTTTGGTACCTGGGATCAAACTCGGGACCTTGCACTTGTGAAAGAGGTGGTGGAACCACTGAGTTAAATCCCTGCCCAGTCTGTATCCTTTCTTTCTCCAAAATTGTAAGAACCAGAGATGCTCTCACTAATAAAAATGTACAGCTATTTTTTCCCCCTTTCTTTGTTTGCCTTCTGCCTTGTGAGAGTAGAAAGCTCTTCCTCCGAAGAGTGCAGCCAGCTTTCTTGCTATCTCTAGATTCACTCTTTCTTCCACAACCCAACAGTTGTGGAGTTATTGTTCTAATGAGAATGTTAGTACTAGATAATGGCAACTCTTTCTTCACTATTGTATCCCAGCACCTAGAAAGGCTTTCCAAATAGCATGCTTGTAGAGTGAGTATACAAAAGAATACCTGCATAAAACTACACCATCCCCTTCCCCAAGCTTGCCCATCAACACTTAGGAAAATTGAATGACATTTTACTCCTTGAGTATACATATTTAAGAATGTATAATAATAAGATGGATTTCTTTACTCTTTCTGTTTGGTTTTGAAGGCTTTCAGACTTGTTTTTCATTTTAACCTGATTCCATTTGTTTTGAAATATTGAGAGTAGAAAAGAAGTTATGTTGGCATCTCTACTATGATTGTTCTTTTTGGGGAAGGCACGGGACCCTAAGATATTTAAGATGTCATTTATTATTAATTTTAAGATACATTAGGATAGAAAATTTATAATTAAGTTGATTAAAATATTGTATTTTTAAGTTGACAGGGTTGAAACTTCAGTTTACTAATATCTCTCACAGTGAAGAGCACAGAAACAAAATTTAATGCATTTTTTTACATCACTTTTTTGGTAATTTTGTTGTATTTATTTATATTTCCTGAGGTATTTTCTATACAGATCTTTAGTCACTAGTAATTTGAACATTTGAATAATAAATACAGAGATTTTCATCTCAAAGCAAATATTTTCTGTTGTATTCCAAGATGCTTGTCATTTTGAAAGATGTTACAAAAAATGAAATAGAAAAATTTTCTTATTATAAATACTACACTATCTGTAAATATCAAAACAATTCATGAACTTTTGCTACAACTTTTAAAACAACCCCATTGGATTTTCTCCTTTAGGTCAGCATTCTTTTCCTGCTCATTGAAACTGTCCGTAGTGCTGAAAACATACTGTATTAGACATAGACACAAAATGATATCTGCACGCAAAATCCTCATTTTCAGTAAGGATGATGGAATGCTAAACTTGCTGGCTTAATTTAATACAGCTTGTAATGACCAATCACGACAAGAAGCTATGTACCCTTTCCATAACATCAGGCTGGCAAGGCTGCCTTCAAACTGGGAGCATCTCATGTGCAAGTAAATGCCCAAAACTTCAGTTTTTAAAAGCAGTTGCTGAATGTTGAGTCCTTTCAGTATAGAGAAATATACAGTTTTTTCTTGTTGGGGACTCAGATACAATTTCAGCACTTGCAATAACTCTATTTTGGGGGCATATTAATCCTTGTTATATTTTATTTTTTTCAGGGCTGAAGATTGAACCCAAGACCTCATACATACTAGGCAACTGCTCTACAACTGAATTACCTTCCAGCCCTGAAAATTATTTTAAATATTCTAAATCACTTTTCACTTCTTAGTCCTTTGAAGAGCTTCATATTCCAACTGACTTTGGAATACTTTCCAAATATGAACAATGGCTTCATTATCTCACAGTCAACTCTAAATTCAATGTTAATTTATGGCTTAAAATATTGGGAAAGGTTCAAACTTCAGACCAAAAAATATGAGACTAATAGGTAAAAATGCTGAGATAAAATATGAGCTATCCTTCTTTAAATTACCCTTAGCAGAATTTTATCTGATAATGCTTTATCGCCCTTTAGGATTCTTTGAGATACTGTTCAGTTTGTTCTTGCAATTGTGTTGCTAAGTATACTTTCTTTATTATTTTTATCCTGGTTTGACTTTCTTTTGAGAGCACTTGAAATTTATTTTTATACTTTCTTTCCCAACTTAATAAGATAACTGCCTTTTATTTACAATATGGGAAATTTTTAGAAAAATGAATATTCTTGTGTCTTCCAACTGTTACCTGTAGTAAAATACAAAAATCTCTCAGAAATTAAACCCATGCATTCATTGTATTATATAATTACATATTTGCTCATAGCTTTACTAGGAGGAAACTAACGTATGCCATTTTCTTGATTATTTTTCCTGTCTTGTATTTTAGTATTCTTGAAAATAAGTACACACTGGCTTGGGATATAGGTTAGTGGTAGAATTCTTGCCTAGAATGTATGAGGCCCTTGGTTGAGTCCTCAACACTGCCAACACCAGTACCACCACTGCTGCCACCACCATCATCAAAAGCAACAGCAACAAATGAAAAACATCACCACTATTTTTGACAAGCTTTACTGAGGGTTAATCAACACATTATAAATTACTACAAAGTATAAAATTGCCCCAAAATCGATAGGTTTGGTATGTTGAATTAGATGTGCACATATTAAATTATCACCACAATGAAAATAACAGACAGATCCACGACTCTCACAAGTTCTCCCGAATTCCTTTATGATCTTTTCATAAGTCCCTTATCTCATCTTCAGGTAGCCACTTATTGGTTCTCTGTCACTAACGGTTAGTTTGTGTTTTCCAGAATTTTATATCACCAGAATCTTTCAGTGAGTACTTTTTTCTCTGGTCTGGCTTCTTTGCCTCATTGTTTTCTGATTCATCCATGTTGTCGTGCATGTTGAGAGTATTTTACTACATAGAGATCCCACAATTGATTTAACCATGCTCCTGCTGATGAATGTTTGAGTTGTCTAGTTTTTAGCTCTTACAAATGAAGTTGCTATGAATATTCATGTGCAAATGGACATGTACTTTCATTTCTCTTGGCAAAACTATGAAGTGGAGTGGCCAGCTCCCATGGTAGGTGTGTTTACTGTTTAAGAAGTGCCAAATCATTTCCCAAAGTGATTGGCCCATCTCATTAGCAGTGACTGAGTGTTCTAGTTCCTTCATTTCTTTTTCTTTTCTTTTCTTTCTTTTTTTTTTTTTTTCAATACTGGGGATGGAACTTGAGACCTTGTACTTGCGAGGCAGGTGGCAGCACCACTGAGCTAAATCCCCAGCCTGGCTCCCTCATTTCTTTACTAGCACTTGGCCTGGTGAGGGTGAGAATCTTACTTTTTTTTTTTTAGTCTTTTTAAAGGAAGGACTCTACCTGTGGAGAGGTACCTCACTGTGATTTTAATTTGTATTTCTCTAATGAGTAAAGATACTGAAAATCCTATCGTGGTCTTATTTAGCATTCATACATCTTCTTTGAAGTGTCTGTCCAAATCATTTGCCATTTCCTTCTTTTTATTCAATTTTGAGAGGTTATATATTCCAAATATAGTACTTTGTCAGATAAATAATTTGCAAATCTTTCCTTTGAGTTTGTGACTACCTTTAGGAGAGTCTCTGAGAAGTAGCAGTTTTTAATTTTGTTGAAATTCAATTTGTTATTTTTTTTCCTTTTTTGGATCACACATTTGGTGTCATATCTTAAGAGATTTTTATTTAAACCAAGGTCATAAAGATTTTCTCATACATACTAGAAATTGCCCAGCTTTTTATTTCATATTTAGGCCAATGATTCATTTTGAGTTAATTGTTGTGCACAGTGTGAGGCCTGGAAGAAACTCCCTCTATTCCAACTTTTTTTTTTTGCATGTTGATATCCAATTACTATAGCACCATTTGTTGCAAAAATAACCCTTTCTCTACCAAATCACCTTTTTATTTTTCACAAATTTGTTTTCCATGAACTCTATGTACTTTATATTCAATTTTGCTGTGAATCTAAAGTTGCTCTAAAAAAAGTCTGTTGAAAAAACAAAAGCCCATTTATGTACAAACCAGTACCTTGCTCAAGTTTTTAGAGATCTTCTGTAGGTTTATGTAATCCTGTCCTCTTTGGTCTTTTGTTATGTAAATTCTAGCTACCCAGTCTCCCCAGGCCCACAGCTCTATCTTCTCAATTCCTGGAGTTAGGGGGTCAACTGAAATCCCTGTGGATTCCCTCTCTCAAGGCCACAGCTGGAAACTTTCTCAAAATAATGAACTGGCACCTGGCACATTTCTTGTCTTTTAGGGATCTTTGCCTGCTATCCAGTGTCTTGTAAAATCATGTAGACTTTTGTTTCAGGAAGTAGCCTAAATCTAGTCCCTGTTACTCCAAATACTGTTATTATAGTCTGGGGATAATTATATGCTAAGCCATGTACTACATATAACAATTACAGCTTTAGGAATTAAGTTGAAGAAGTAATTTCTATAGTGATAGAAAGATATAGGGAAGTTGGAAATTTAAAGGTTAAGTAGCACGGGACATATACAGACATATTGTATCCCTGCGGTGAGAAGAAGCCCATCTTCTGTGACAAAAAATACAGAGACACTAATGGCAAGACCTTTGTTTTTGAATTGTTGACTGTCATAAGGGGCCAGTCTACATATTTGCCTCAAGGAATGTTTTCTTCTTAACCATGTCATTCAGATAGAAATTATTAAATGATACTATGAAATATACAGTTTAGCCATTTGGGAATATATTCTTTGCTAGTACCAAGTTTTAATTTTCAACACCAAGTTATTTTACTATATGATTTTGTATTGTAAATAATAAATAAATGGGATGTGACTTTCAATTCTAGTTCTGCTCTTTCTTTGCTGTGTTATCTTAAACTAGATAGTTCTTTTAGTTTCAGTTTCCTCATCTTTATAATATGAATAATAATAGTTGTTATCAGGAGTAAGCAAAATCATTTATATAAAGTATTTGGAATAGAGCCTGGCCTACAGACTGAACCCTCAATAAAGGTTGGTTGCCATTATATGTTATATTATGGAGATGAAAAGGTAATTTCATTTAAATATTTGGGAGTATTTGGCTTTCTAATATAAAATATCCATTTGCTTTTTTCATAGAATCTTATAACTGAAAAACTGTATACAGGTGTGGTTCTCTGCATTTCTTCAGCTTCATTTGTTTAGTATTCTTAGTCTTTGTCCACATGATAGCAAACATCTGGATAAAAATGGAAAAAGAATTAGATTTGGATGACTGGTGCTCATCTTAATGGTCATGCAGAATTGGCCAGACAACCTTGACTAAATTAACTTTATTTATGTACTTTGTTTAGAAATCTGGATCTGCTCTGTCTTTTTGTCTCTGTTACTCCCTGTCCTGCTCAAGTGGGCATCTACTTCCAGCAGTTGTCTTCTGTGGGTTTTATCCTAGGAGGAAACTTGGTTGGTTAATTTTGAGAGTTTGTAGGAACCAAGCTCCTCCATACCCTTTAGATCTTTCCTACTGAGAAGCTCTCTCATGACAAATGAAAATGTGCAGAGCTTTTCTGAATTCTGGCCTCAGTCCTTCATCAGCTGACTCTGCTTTCCAGTGAGCATTTGTGGGGAATCTTTGGGTTTTCCTGTACTCGAATCCATCAGAGGATCTTTCCTTCTACATGGCAGCTGGTAGTCTATGAACCTTGTGGTTGCTAGTGGTTTATCTCCATCTGCTGACATTTTCAGGTTCCTGGGGAAATCTAATCACTTAATTGTCACCATTTGATATAAATATTGCTCATGAGTTTTTGTTCTAATTGCTATGTCCGTTCTTATGGGGCAGATCTGAAAACTATATTGTAGCCATTATCATCTTCCCAGAATTCCTTCTTGATCATCCCTGCTTTTCACATCTGAGAAACAGCCAACAGTTTTCTGGAAGCTGTTACCCAAAGGTTAATCAAATGGAAACCAGATTGCGATAAAAGAAACTAGCCTAGCAGAGGTGGCTTGCTAGTGAGACCCTTTTAATGCAGGCATTTAATTTTTCTGGGCGTATCTGTCTGTGGCTTAGGGCACATTACCTCCTTATTACTTGATTTGCAAATGTATATCATCCTTATGCATTTTAGATATGCCAGGAGTCAATTCAACAAAAGTGAGAATTGCGTAAAAAAATTCATGCAGTGCTGTTAGCTTAAAATTAAGTATTTGTTCTGTTTCCTGTCACCAGAATTATAAAATAATTTTTCTGTCTGCCTTGTTGAGCTCTTTTTAAAAGTCATTGTAGTGAGCAGGGGTTGATTTTTATTCTTTTTCTGACTTCTTGTTTTTAATAAAAACATTCAGGGTAGAAATACAGGAGGTAAAAAGCTTTTTAAGGTTTTTGTTGTCTTTAAACCTGGAAAATGACAATTAAACCAATTCAGTTTCTTTGGGAACTGTGCCTTTTCTTTGCAGAAATTAATTACTACAGAAATAAACATGTCATCTGGTCATTTGAAACCTTATGGATTTTTGTTCAAGTTTCAAATTGATTAGAAGTAGTGCTGGTCCTCCCAAATCTATCACACTCCAAGGACATTTTATGCAAAATCATTATTGAATGTTTATTGTTAAATCTCCCCATAAAAGGTGAGTGCATTAGCAACTTTACCGGATTTAAAGGAGAGGAAAATAAGAGTAGAAGAAATTCTTAAAAGGCCAGGAAGATATAATTAATTTCCATACTTCTCTGTATTCTGTGTTCAGCTACAGAAATTACAGAACTTTTAGAAGTAATAGTTAATGACCTATGCTTTGCCTTACAGCAACAATTTTTAGTTAATTTTAAGAGAGACTTAGAAAGCCCTCATGTTGGAAATTGTAGAAATTGCCATGATGATGAATGTTTTTTGTACCTAAGTGGATTGTGATGTTTGGAGTTGAATGATTTAGATCAGGGAGAGGTTTTTTCCTCCTCTGACCTCGCTTCTTTGTCCCAGCACAATCCATCCGTTCCTCTCTGGAGACTTGCCGTGTCTGGTGCCCAGGTCCTGAGTGTTTTAATTCTAATCAAGAAATCCCCCACATCAACTCTATTAGTAAGAGTTAATTTTTCATTTCTTGCTCAAAACTCAATTCTGTAGGAAGTCTATTAAATGATGTTTCCTCTGACCATACCATTAGGCAATAGCCCTAAGCACATCTCTGTTCAGTTTGAATCATAGTGCTTTCCAATGCATTGAATGTAGCTTTCAGTGCAAACTGAGCTTTTAACAAATGATTATTAACTAATTGACCTATCACCTTTCCTTATAGGAAAACCAGTAAGTAAGCCTCATGTATGAATAGTCTTTATTTGTTCTGGCTTGTCAGTGTTTTAGAGTAAAAGAACTGCTTTATGAAAACAAAAAGAGCATGATGTTAGATCAGTGACGATGAACCTTTCTTTTGGAGCTTTCCATGATACAAACAGCCTGTGGAGGCACGTGTGCCATAGGTTCACCACCACTGATTTAGATGAATTGGATTTTATACTAGAATTTGGTCATCTGTATACCAGCACTTAGAAGTAGTATGTAATAATAACTCTATAAATGTTTTTTAAATTATGCAAATAAACACTACACATTGCGGCACACTAGGCACTCTGCCAAGGAACCTGGACTGTCTCTTTTAACCCTCACAGCACTTGGAGGTCTCTTTATATTTTTTAAAGTTACTGTGCTTATCTGGCAGCCAGCGACCTTGATGTGCAAGGAAGCTGGATCCTTGCTGAAGTTCACTTGGGCAATAGACCGCAGAGATAGAGAAACCGTTGCACTACAGCCAACCCAGTGTTTATGCTGGGTGTCTTCATTCTACCCTTTTGTACTCCTTCTTAATTTCTCTCCATCCTTTTTTGTGGCCCAAGAAGCTGGCTGTATTGATTAGTGGCCTTGAGTTTGGTCAGTTGGGAAGAAAAAGTCAGGAAGAAGAGAGGAGAGTGAGGTTGGGGTGTTGATTCTCCAGGTTCTTTCTCATTTGCATTTCCTTGATTGTCCTGGATCTCTCAATAAAGACCACACCTTTTGTCAAGCACCCCTCTCTGCCCAGCTCCCTCACTCTGATTCTGGGGACTGCTGCTCTTCCCATTTCTAAGAGTGTTAGTTAGTAGGTGCGTTGCTGTTGCAGGACCTGAGGCACTTGGTCATCTCTTGTGGTTTCCTCACACCCTGCTTTGTGAAAGCTACCTTCGTTAAACCTTCAGTCAGCTAGCTTCAGTGTATCTTCTGTTTCCTGGGGAATCTTATCCCAGACACGAAAAATATAGATTCCTCAAAGCCCCCGCATTCCTTTGGACTTACAACCTCTGGTGGTAACATCTGGGATTGCATTTTTAACTGGCATTATCAGATGTTGCTAATACTCACAGAGACTCAGATGTAATGGAAATTTAAGACCTATATAGGAAGAAGAAATCAAGTTTTGAGTAAAGCCTGACTAATTTCAGGACTGAACCTTTTCCACCTAGAAGGCTTAATGTGTTCAGTTTGACAAAGTGTTTTGAGAGTCTACAATAAAAATACTATATTCATACCATGGATGTAGTAGTGTTTATGTTTTTAAATATTTTTTTCAAAAACTGGCTATCTTCCAGCAAATTGATTTTTTAAATCATCATTGGATTGCTTTTATGCATGGTTACTTTTTATACTTTTCTTGAGGTAATAAATATGGTTTATAGTATCAGTACAAAGTTAATTTGGCCTAATACATAGATTTAATGCCATCGGTATAATACTTCAATTATGTAAACAGATTTTGAAGTAGTTATTGTTGCTAAGTGTTTTATAGAACATTTTTAAAAGGGAATTTTTGGAATTAATTTTAATAAGGATAGGGCAGACATAGTAATCCCCCTCAAAATGTCCAAGTCCTAATCTCTGGAACTTGTGAATATGTTAACCTGTGTGGCAAAAGAACTTACATTTGCAGATGAAACTAAGGTTGCTAATCAGACAACCTTGAGGTTATCTTGAATTAATCCATGGCCCTGACGTAATCACAGGGTCTTCACAGTGGAAGAAGGAAGCAAAGAGGTCAGAGTGGTGTGATGTGAGAAAGACTGGGTCTGTTTTTGACCTTCAAGATAAAAAAGAGCCACAGACAAAGGAATGAACACTGCCTCTAGAAAATGGAAATGCAAGGAAAATGAATTTTTTTATAGAGCCTCCAGAAAGGAACATAGTCCTCCTGTCTCCTTGATTTTAGCCCAGTCAGACCCTTGCTGGATTTCTAACCTACACTACAGAAATGTGAGATAATAGATTTCTGTTGTTTTGAACCCCTAAATTCATGGTAATTCATTATAGCAGCAAGAGAAAAATGATACATAAAGTTAAAATTCATGGATAGACTGGATAAAGAAGATGTGGCTTTTTCTATAAAATGGAGTAATACTCAGCCATAAAGAATGAGAAACTAGAGTCATTTATAACTGAATGGATGCATTGGGGCCATACGCTTAAGTGAAATAAATAGGACACACGTGTGTAAATACCAAATAGTTTCTCTAGTGTGAAAAACTAGAAATATAAATAAAGTTCAAAGTGTATAATTGATAATGTGAAATAGGGAGTAAAGGGCTAAAGGAGTAGGGGAAGTGGAAGGGGTAGGGGAAAGGAAAGAAGGGAAAAGAAAAAAATGTGAGAAAAGGAAAAGCATGGAAACAAAGTCTTTGTAAATAGGGAAGGGTGGAGGGTGTGAAGGGAGGGCAAGGATATGGGGGAAAAATAAAAACCAAGATACATCGTGTAAAGATACAAGATCCTAATGATGAATGTAACTATACTGTATACCTAAGAAGTACCAATAAACTTAATGAAAAAAAAAAAGACAACTCATGGATGGGAGGGTGTGTTAAACATTGTCAGTACTTTAACTGGGGTCATTTACTTTGTAAACCTCAGTATATGCAAAACCTATAATTGTCATGTTTGAATGTTTGAAAATTTAATTCATTCCCTTAGAGCCTGAGTGTGTGACATCATAACTTTTGATATTTTGATTATGAGGTTGGCATGGAGCAAATTATGAGGCAGGCAGCAGCACCACTGAGCTAAATCCCCAGCCCTATGGAGCAAATTATGTACAGAGAATGAGGCATAGGAAACTGTGGCATGTTATTGGGTGCATTTTAAACCAGGAGCTGTTGTCTAGAAGGTAGCTGTCACGCCAGCCCTTTGAGAGACAATATCTTCATGGAAATCCCATTGTTCATTACTCTGGGAGTCTGGCATCTCATCCCTGTGCAGGTAAAGGAGGTAGGTCAAGGAGCAGGAACACCTATGTTTGGTGGTTTGTGCTCCTGAAGTTGGATCCAAGTGGCAGCCTGGGAGGCCATCCATCTCTTGTGTTTACCCTTGGCTTAGGAGTGTATATGGTTTAGTTTTAAGGCTTCCCAACCTTCTCTGAATTGCTTAATGGATGGCACTTATGACTTTGGTTTCTGGAAACAAGGAACAAATATGTCAAGCCACTAAAATGGTTTTGAATCCAATTTTTTGATTCAGACAAAGAAAACATGCCAACAGCACTAGCCCTCTTATCTTCTTCATCTGTTATCCATTTGATTATGGAAGGGGTCTGGTTTCTTCTCATTTAATCTTCCCATGCTCTCTTCTTTGGAATGTAAGGTTTGGGGTAGCATAGGCTGAGGCCAGAGTTGTGTTCTGTGTGAAAGGCTTCGGAGATCTCGAGGCAGAGACAATTGGAGGGATGGATAACTAAAGGGAGTGAGGTGGTGCTGTCCCCGAAGCTTCCATCCTGTGCACCTGAAAAGAGCAGAAAGCAGAATGAAGGTCTCACTTAGAGGCATGTGACTGATATGCCCTCCTAGGTTATATCTCTTTGGAGTATGAGGAAGATAGTGAGGGGCTGAGTAGTGCATAGTTTAGCTAGAACTTTTTCAAGAATCAGGAAATATTTCATGTATGAAAATTCTTAATTTTCTAATAAAATTTTATTTATATTCAGAATATTTTACATTTAAGTAAACGTAAAGTTTGGAAGTTGGACTCATAACATTTATTTTTGGATTTTTTTGTTTAATCAAAATTATGCATATAACATGGCTAAAAACTCAAATGTTTTTAACAATCTTGACAGCAGCAATCTTGAACTGCCTTCTATACTTTCATCTCAATTTCCAAAGGCAATTTCATTATACTCTTAGCTATTTTCCTGAGATTCAGCTCTGTATTCCTAAATAATATATAGCTATGTCTTGAGTTTTCATTTTTTTCACATTATCAAGCTCGAATCATTGAAGATGAAAAGTTACCACCCTTATACAATCCTTCTGGCTACTTGCTCTCCCCCCTAGTATGCTTCTATTTTTCTCTAAATCAATATTTAATATTTCCACTTGAAACTATATGGATTTTTATCACTAGCTGTGGAATGCTGTCTGCTATGACTACATTTTCTTTCTTGAAAATTTTTGAGTTTTTCTAAAATGTTAACACTATGTTTTCCATACGTTGTTTTCTTTACACCTACTGCAAATTAATTCCTAGTCTCTCTAGCAGAAGTCTGACTTTCCCATTAGTCTCTTGCCTCTTTCAGAAACTGTGGTGTTCCATTGGCTCCTTTTCTTTCCCTTGGTGGATACTTTTCTGGACTTGTTATTCTCTAGGGCCAATAGACAGCTGCCATCCTGAAAACTTTTGCTGTGATCATTCAAAGAATGACTTTTGCCTAGCTTGCTTCCTTTTTGGAACTCTTAACTTCTACATTTTCATATTTATGATTTTAATCTCTTTGATGGTAGACTATATCTTCCAGTATTGTCCTGGGAAAAAATAAGAACATACAAACATTATTGGATCCTTTATAAAAGTTTCTTTAGTCTGCCTTTTTACTTGATTGGTAATTTGTGTATAGGATCCCAGACTTGAAATAATTTTCCTTACAATTTTTAAAGCTTGCCACAGTAATTTTTAGCTTTCAGTGTTGTTGTTAAAAAGTTAAGTCATTTGAATCCCCAGTCCTTTATATGAGGCATTTATTTCTTTCAGGATACTTTCAGGATATATTCTTAATCTCTCCTGTTCTGAAATTTATGAAGATGTACCTCAGTATAGGCTCTTTTTTATTCTTTTTGCCAGGTTCTCTGTGGGCCTTTCCAAACCGGGCTGTTATATTCCTTCAATCTTGACAAATATTCTTGATTCACTTTTTTTCTTGATAAATAAAACCAAAAGTTTATTTACACCAAAGAATTTCAACACTGGATCTTTCACATACGAAGGACAAAGCATGAATATATACATATATATATATGTATGTATATATTG
>NW_022900944.1:17891728-17894259 GCF_012274545.1 Fukomys damarensis
ATACATACACACACACAGCAAAAGGTGTCAGGGCTGTAACAAGAGTTGATAGTTTCCCACAATTACAGGTCTACCACTTGTATTTCACTGGAGACAGTGGCTCTGCTCCTGCCTCTCAGATACATTTACAAGACTGAGGAGCAGGTCTCCTCACTGGATGGCATGTAAGGAAAGAGGAAGGTAGGAGGAAAAGAAAGTAGCTTAAAATGAAACCCAGTGTGGCCGCGTCTCCATTAGCTCTTACGTTTGCTAGCATGAAAACTATATAGACAATGTTTATTTTGTAAAAAGCAGTAAGTTATGCCCCATAACTGACTTCAAGATGGCCAAGCCAAAGAAAAGTGAAAAAGATTTTGCCTTCTGTCTTCTACTAGCTATGGAGCACAACATATTGAGACACGAAAGGCAAAAAGACCAAGGTAGGAGCCTCAGAGGGATGTTATCATAATTTTAAACTAGATGGACACCAAAATTATAAATGAGCTGGGTTAGGGTTAGGTCAATAAAACATGATTCATACTGAACAAGTGTTTTCAGAATTTGCCTGCCCTTTGGGTAGATTTTCAACATCTCCATGTAAGTATGACCTGCTTCCTCTAGAGTCACCAGGATAGCTGCACTGAAGCACTTACGGAACAAGTGACTGGCGGTGGAGTATTGCTCCGCTCTTACAGATTGGGTGTTCCCTGTCCTGCCTCCTTCCCTCCGACCTCCCTTGAGATGCTACATTTTTGTAATCTCCGAGAAGAGCACCAGATACACACCCCCACCCCTCCCCAGAGCATAGGATGGTGGGGTAGCAGTGGTAGGAATGGGAAGAAATTTCCACCCAAATGCAGCAGCCAGGATCGAGGCTGGTTTTGCACTTTGTTTTTTAGTGATGAGGAACCGAATTTGGAAGGGGAGAAAAAAAAAATTTGTCCATGAAATTTCCTACCTGGAGGTAATCTTTCAGGGAATCCCCTGAATTATGAAATGTTCGAGTTAAAAAAATCAGCCTATTATAATTTTTTAAATGATTGAACTATTATAAATCCACAAGCAACAGTTCAGACACAGTGCTTTTGAAGTGTTTCACCCTCCCTACCAGGCTCAAGCTGCATCAAGGAGAGGGTGGACTTCCCAACTCTGCTCTGGCATCAGGAGAAAGATGGGGTCATTACTGCTCAGCCCCCGCAGCAGTTGGAACAGACATTTCATGGGCGTTGGCAGAAGCAATCACGGGTGAGCGTGCCAGAGGTCAAGGGGTGAAGGGGTTGGCACTGAAGAAATCCCTGGTATCACGTTGCTGCTGCTGACAGGTGTACTGCCCCCTAGCATGCTAGATGAACCCATTCGAGCCTCGTCCTTCACAACTGTATAGAAATGGCTTCTCTTGCAATGAGCCCTGACTGGTGATCATGTCATAGCAGCTTATACAGGAAATCCAAGGCCTCTGGGCTGACAAGGTGCTAGTTTTCATTGTGGACAAAGCGTTTCCATCCCTTAGGAGAGCGTCTGCCCAAGATACCATTGAAACAGAGATCTAATTCAATGTTGTATTTGTCAGTATAATCTTATAAGTCTTCTGTCCCCAGAACCTTGGCCATCTTCACCAAGTGATCATAATTGTCATGTCCGTGGATAAATGGCTCCTTCTGGAAGATCGTACTTGCCAGCCTGCAACCCAAACTCCACATAGCTATAATAATATAGATATAGATAATATAGATAATAACAGCTCCACAAGCTATAATCATACATCTGATAGTCTACAAATAGCTCAGGGCCTTTGAAGTATCGGGAAGCAACTCGGACATTATATTCTTGACCAGGATGATAAAACTCAGCCAGACCCCAGTCTATTAGGCATAACTTTCTATGCTCATGATCAGTCATGACATTATGGGGCTTCACATCTCTGTGCATAATTCCCATGCTGTGACAATAATCCAGGGCCTTCAGAATTTCATACATGTAAAATCAAGTATCATAGTCTGTTAACGTCTGGTAAAATTGCTTGAAGTCTGGGATGTTTACATGTTCAAAAACCAAGGCGGGGGTTCGTGACACAGGGTCTTTTACAATGTTTGCCAATGTGATGATGTTGGGGCCACCTCTTAAATTCTCCAAAATCTTTATTTCACGCTTAATTTTGTTTTTTACTGGTTTGGGAATTTTAACAACCCTTTCATTGTTTGTGATGTTGATGGCTTCAAATACTTCACTATATTTACCCTGCCTAGTTTTCTAACCAGGTGGTAGTCGTTTTGATTTCCCCATTCCACCACGCGTGACTCGGAATCCCAGTTCTCGCGGGGTCTGCGTGTATTAACCTCTGTGTAAACTCTGGCCCTGCTTGCCGCGGGTCCTGACCAGTTTGACTGGTTGGCGAACAAAGCTGAACTTGATGTCTGAAGAGCTGTCAAACACTGTGTTCAGAGGCATCTGGCGGTAAGACCTTGTTTCATACCAGTTTTCTTCAAATTGTGATGGAAGCGGCAGTGGTGGTAGCCGCTCTCCCCTCTCCTCACAGACAACATGGCGGTGGA
>NW_022900944.1:17894574-17941701 GCF_012274545.1 Fukomys damarensis
GGACGGGGGAGGGGGAGACTACAACGACCCAGGGCTCAGCCGCAGGGACCAGAGCGAGGCTGCAGCCTCCGCTGCCGCTTCTTGATTCACTTTTTATGATAATTTCTTCTCCTCTCAGGCCTTCTGCACTGATTCTCACCTTTTTAAATCTTTTCTATGTTCTATTGCATTTTTTTATCTTATTTATTAATTCTAAATTTCACACCAAGGTTTTTTTTTTCCTGTTTGATGTCATATTTCTACTTCCCAAGAAATGATTTTTGGTTTCTAAATAGTGACAATGATGCCCTCCTTCGTTGAACCACAGGTGGGCTTTGCAAAGCTCTCTTCTTCCCCCAGTCCTTGTCCGGCTGATCTGGGCTTTTGTTACAATGTCACTAAGTGAGTTTGGCGTGCATCCTTTTACCCTTAAAAACCATGCAAGTTCCTCACCCCTACCCTTTGCTTAATTCCTGACAAAATTTCTTTGAGTAACTCCAGAGTTGAGCTTAATCTTCCTCCTAAAGAAAGGGTTTTGAATAATGTCTTTCTTGACTATTTAGCTCCTTTGATGCACTATCTCCCTGACAATATTTCTTTTGCATGGATTATTTTTCTTATTTAATTCAGTGAAATCTCTTCTCTTAACCACCAGAGAATATTAGTGACTTCTATTATTAGGATATTGACTTACCTTTGTAGGTAAAAAGGCTGACTCACCAGGTTAGCACTACTGGAAGGTGGTGGAGACTTTTGGATGTAGGGTCTAGGGGGAAGTGCTAGGTCACTAGTGCCCCCAAAGGGATTGTGGGACCTCAGACCCTTTCTTTGCCTCTTTTTTGCTTCCTGGTCATGAGTTTGCTCATGTGTGGGCTCCTCACCCTGCTCTGGGGCACCCCTGCCAGAGACCCAGTGTTGGGCTAATTAATGGTTGATTTAAGTAGGAACACCCAGCTGAATTGAGTCAGCATGGTTCTGGGCATGAAAGACCCACCTGAAGATTGTTGCTGGCGGAGCATAAGAGGAGAATGGAAGGGAAAATTGCTGCTGATTTTGTAGGAGAAGCTTTGTTGTGGCTGGTTTTCCCAAAAGGACCTCAGCTGTGCTTGTCATTGGAGGAGCTCAGATCCTCGCTGTCTGGGATGGCTGCTGCTGTTCTTTCCTGGGAGCTTTGGTCTTTGCCTTTGTCTTGAGCATCACTTCCCAGCTCCAGTGATGATCCCTCAGCCTTCTGGCATGGAGTCTTTACCCTTTTGGCACACACTGTCTGTCCTCTGTCACCAGTCCTTGGGCTTTCCAGCTCAAACCCTTCAGTCTTATGTTGTGGTTTCTGCAGCCTCTTGATACCGAGTTGCATGAGATTTTGCCCTGGACTCTAGGCCTTTGGCTGAACTTGTTTGAAGCATTGCTATGGGATCCAGGCTCCATCTGGGTTCTTCAGGTCTCTAGAATGAAGACAGATCTCTTGTACCCTTCTGCACTTGACTTTCTGGGTGAATATTATGATAATCCTATAAATTTATGTGTCCTATATTATATCTATTCTCTTGCAAACCCTGACTACAACAGGCCCCTCGCAGTGGGTTTGCCTGATTATGGACTGGAACCTCCAGAACTGTGAGCTAATAAACCTTTTCTGTTATAAATTACTTATCTCTGATATATTATCATAGTGACAGAAAGCTGATAATAGAATGACTTTTAAAAGTTTTGTTCTTTCCACATTGTTTTACCCATTGAGAGGGGTTTTTTTTTCCCCTAGAAAAAATTTTTTTAGTTTTTTTTTTTCTTTTTGGGAAAGGGCCCTGAAATTCTGATTTCTAATTCTATGTGCTATGACCTATCAACTGATGTGATTCAGTGCAGGATGAATGGGCTAAATCTTTTCATTGCTGCTCTTAATAATAACCTGTTCATATCTGTAGCTTTTTTTCTCTGGGCCTCGTTAGTTATTTTCACCAGAGAGAAATTTCCCAAATTCTTGCCCAGTGGGGAGAAAATAAATGTAAGGGTAACTATATGAGTTCTGGAAGCCAGGGTAAGCAAGATTCTTGGGAAGCTTACCTTTTTCAGTGTGTTTTTATGTAATTTTTCTTATTATTAGTCAATATCAGTTATTCTCTGTGTCCCTCGTATCCTCAGCCCGTAAGTCTTTATATTTACCATCTTCAGACAGTGTCCTGGCAACTTGGGGAAAATATGTAGAGGTCTAAGCGCTTCTTATAGTTCCCAGACAATCTTCCTGTTTCCAACTTTGCCCAATTTTATACTCTTTCAGAGCCACATGGTAACTCTAATTGCTGAGCCTTTTCATTATTCTGAGGAAATCATCAACTGGTTTCATTCACTGCTAGTTTAGAATTAACATTTCCTGGGTCAGGTAAGCAAGCTAGGATCAGTTGACTATTCACTTTACACTTTTTATCCTCCAATATTTTGTTTCTGTTTTTCTTAATTTCTTTTTTTGGTGGGGGGAGGAGTGGTCTTTCTCAAAAGTGAAGTAGCAGAAGGTATTCACTATGTTTAACTGGAAGTAAATATATACATTTTAGAAAGTTTTTCCAGAGATTAGCTAATTATCTTCTGATCCTTTCAGTCAATAAGCATTTCAATTCACCTTAACATCCTGGCTACCCTCAGCAAGCTCAGAATTAATAAATGCTGATGGAAATATTGATTTATTATGTAAATAATAAATCCTTGTTAAAGGATGTAAAGCAGTATTATTTTAAATAAATACAATTGAAGGAAAAGAATTCATAACAGAATAAATTACATAGGTAAAAACTACCTCCCCACTATATTGCATTAAAACTGAGGATTAGCTCAGTAATCACCTAGCAAAAGAGGTCCATATTGATTTTAGCTTCTAATTACCTTAGGAATATGCCCTGAGTTAGAATTTTAAATCTATTCCTGCATAGTCTTAAAGTGCTTCCTGAATTCTCTAGGCATTGCAATTTAAACAGAAGAAAATTATAGATTGAGGCAAAATCACATATTGAAGGAGCTTATCCCACATGAACTGATTTGAGAACATTTTCATCATCTTTTATCATAGCAGGGTCTGGGCTTATGCTATGGACTGAGGAGTCATAAACTGGGCTATTTAAAACCAACCCAAGTGGAATAAAGTCTCCAACAAATTCAGAATTAATAAATGATGAGGAAACTATTTGCTCATTAAGATTGGTTGTTTCAAGACCATTTGAGTGAAAAACGAAAAGCCTGGTTAGAACTCAAAGAGATGTAAACAAGGTGAAGATGGATCAGGTGTACACCTGGAGGGACGTGAAGAATTCTTGTCGAGTAAAAGCCAAGATTAATGCCTCAACTATCTCCCTTCCTTTGAAAGGATATAGACATAAACACTGATGGCAGTTTTTTGTAAAACCCAAGAATGATTTTTGGATCACTTGTCATTTTCATCATTAATATAAATTACATTTGGCAGTGGCTGAGATTTTTGCGGTGTTTTAGGTTTGATCAGCTAATAAGCCTGAAGGATCCCGTTTAAAGATTCTGAAGTGTTACAAGAACAATACATTTCCTTAGATGTTTGGGTTGAACAGATAGTTTAACATATCCTGTGAGTAGACAAAGATAAGAATTTCTAGTAATAAGGTTACCTTAGTGGACTCTCTTTTACTTAATTCCAGACTCATAATTTTTTAGAACATTCTGCCAATTTAAAAAATGACCCTTATAGAAATAACTTGATAAAAAGTGATGAGAAGAATCAATTTCTAAGATTCTGGTGATTCTTCTAATATATTTGTTTTGATAAGTAGCATAATTTTTAACAGTATCCTTTCCATAAACCCTTTTTACCAATTAAAATTTATGTTCAAATACCTTTTCAACAAATTCATATAGTTTTCCATACAAAGAAAGTTGTAATATATATGCCTTCATGCTGTTTTTAGTTAAAATAAAATGGACAGAACTTTTAAAACTTTTACAAAATTTGAACTACTCTTGCTGAATAACCAGTTAGACTTTTGTATTGTTACTATTTTATTTTATTTATTTGGTACCGGGGATGAAACTTAGGACCTTGAGCTTGTGAGGCAGGTGGTGGAACCACTGAGCTAAATCCCTGGCCCACTATTTTAGTTTATAAGTATGCATTAATTATCTAAATATTTCCTGGACTAAGGAAAGAACACTTTTTCCCCTTAATTTAATTTTAATTTTTAAATTTTAAAAAATGTTGGTAACAGGGATCAAACTCAGGCCCGTGTGCTTATGAGGCAGGCGGTGGAACAACAGCTAAATCCCCAGCCCATTCCTCTCAATTTTGTAAAAGCATTTACTATGGTGCTTGTCACGTAGTAGATCCCTAGTAAACATTTTCTGGTTTTCTATTGTGAAACATTTAGCTACTCACTATTAAAAAAATCTTAAGAAATAAAGTATTAAGCAAGATTCAAGCTTTTTAGACAAACAATAATGAAATGCTCAAGCAATAATCTTAAAGTAGATAGTTACTTATCTGTAGGCAGCATTGAGATTTAGTTAGTACTGGGTAGGAGCTATAAGCTGTAGCAGTTGGTACACATCACTGTTCTGAGTGTCCTTCACTTCCACAGTACTCACTTCCTACGTTTTCCTGCAAACCAGAAACTAAAAAATTGAAGTCGGGAGGTCTGAAGGTTCCAGGTCCGTTCTGACTCGTCAGTGTCCAGCACGCATTGTTGTTAATTATGTTGATCACCCCTGGGAGGCATCTCCTCTCCTCCCGGTCATCAGAAGATACATGGAAAGGCAAATAAAGTTCAGTGGTAGCTGGATATATATTTTATCAGTGTGCAAATCGGTTCTTTTCGACTGGAGGGGTTAGAAGGCAAGATTTCTCAAGCTCTCCTGGGTGGAAATATTGTTAATTGTTGAAAAATGCTTGATTGAACACAATTATCATTATTTTATTGGCGTGGGACTTTTAAGAGACTTTAATATGCAACTTTACATGTTAAATCTCTAGGAATGGATAGAATATCTGTTTCCCAAACTAACTTGACCACAGGGTCCTTTTTGCCATTGAACACCAGATTCAGTGCGTACTAAAATCTGAAATATTTGGGATAACCATTGCTTCTTTACAAAACATTGGTGTTTACTTTTTTTTTTTTTTTTTTTTTTTTGGAGACAGAATCTTGCTATGTAATTCAAGCTGGTCTTGAATTCACTATGTAACCCAGGGTGGCTCAGACTTGTGGTGAGCCTCCTGCCTGAACCTTCAGGTGCTAGGATTACAGGTGTGTGCCACCATGCCCAGCCAAGAATGGCATTCACTCTTTTTTCAGTTACCAACTTTTTGCCACATTAAGGCTCATAAAGTTGACTACCTTTTTAGTTTGGCTATTGTAGCTATTACTATGGGAGTACACAACCCTTAAATCATGGTGGTTTAACACAATAGTTGCTTGTGCACAATCTTCTGTGAGTAAAGACACTGTCTTTGAAGTAGTATCCACGTTCTTAGGCTGCTTTTTCTTAAGGTTGGGGAACAGATGGGGTGATGTGTGAGCCCTGCTAGCTTGCAAATGTCAGGATTATATTGTTTAATATGTTGATTTTTCTTCAATTTTACTTTGATAAATAAATAGCAAGCTACAAAGTTGCATGTTTTTTACTTCCTTCTGAAAGTTTTTAAAAACAATTTTAAAAGTTAGGCATTGAAAAGTAACAGCAGGCTTTGCTTTAGCCCTTTCTTAGGGAGGATATCATTTTTACCTTTACATGTTCAGATATTTTGTTCAAGTTTTTAAATAGTCTATGCTCTAAATAGATTTTCTCCCAATATTTTTATTTTAACTAACATAATAAGTATACATATTTATGGTCACAGTGTCACATTTTGATACATATATACATTGTACAGTGATATGATCAGGGTAATTGACATATGTACCTCCTTAGACAATTATATATTTGTCTTGGGATCATTCAAAATATATCCTACTAGCAACAACCACAGCCATCCTGCTCTGCTGTACAACACTGGAAGCCGTTCTATCCAACTGCATTTCTGTATTTGTTAATGGTTCCTTCTTCATGCCCTCTGCCACACACACACTTTCCAGGCTCTGATCATTTCTATTCTATTCTCTACTTCTATGAGGTCAACTTTAAGCTTCCACATTTAAACAACAATATGCAGTCTTTGCCTGGCTGTGCCTGACTTCATATAATGTCCTCTGGTTCCATTCATGTTGCTGCAAATGACAGAAATCCACTTTTTATTATTAATATTCCATTATGTGTGTATACACATACATACATTTTCTTTATTTATTCATCTGTTGATAGCTTGGTTGCTTCCATATCTTAGTTATGTGATCATACTCTAGTTAAACATGCAAGGGTAGATGTCTCTTGGACATACTGATTTCACTTCCTTCAGACATTCCCTTGTATACCCAGTAGTGGAACTGCTAGAACATATGTTAGTTCTACATGTAGTTTTTGAAGACTCCTCATACTTCTGTCCACAATGACTGTATTACTTTACATTCTCATGGACAATTTATGAAAGTTTTTCCTCTATATCCTTGCCACCAAATTTATTATTTTTCATCTTTTTGATAATAATGATTCTGATAGGGGTAAGATGATTTCTACCTGTAGTTTTGATTTGGATAGCCCTGATGATGTTGAGGATTGTTTATATTCTATTTGTTTATCCTCTCCTGAGATAGGTTTATTCAGGTCATTCATCTATTTTAAAAATTAGTTTATTTACTTAGGTTTATTTTTGTTTTACTGTTAAGTTCTTAGAGTTCCTTATATATTCTGAAAATTAGTCCCTTTTCAGATGAAGAGTTTGCAAATATTTTCCCCCACCTTGTAGGTTGTCCTTTCACCCTGTTGATTGTTTCCTTTGTGGTACAGAAGCTTTTTAGTGTGATGTAATCCCACTTTTTTTTTTTTTTTTTTTTTTGCTTTTGGGGTCCTATATAAAAAAAAACTTTTCCTGGACCAATATTCTGAAACACTTCTCTTATCTTTTTTCTAGTAGCTTCATAGTTTTTGTACTTAACTCTTTGATCCTTTTTGAGTTAATTTTTGCATGTGGTGAGATATAGGGGTCTAGTTTGTTTCCTTTGCACATTAATATCCAATTATTGAAGAAAATTTCCTTATTCCAATGTATAAGTGTTATGATTTGTATCTAGCTATCCCCCCAAAGTTTCATGCAGTAATAGGTGGGGCTTTTTCAGAGGTTCAATTTATGGTACGATGCTAGGCTCCAGAGCACTAGGATTAAGAATGTGGGTGTTACCTGCCCTAAGTAGCCTAGATAAGATATAAAGGATAGTAAAAGTGGTGGTTGTCCCTTACTTGCTTTGCTACCTTCTGACTGCCATGAACTATTTCTCCTCTGTGATGCCTCTCTGCCCTGCCACCTTGCCTAGGAGCCAGCTGATTATTGACTAAAACCTCTGCAAACTGTGAGCTAAATAATCTTTCCTCCTTTAATTTAGGGTGTCAAATATTTTGTCTCAGCAATGACAATATTCTTTTTTTCCCCATTAAGTTTATTGGTATATTTTAGGTGTACAATACAGTTACATTCATCATTAGGATCCTGTACCTTTGCATGATGTATCTTGGTTCTTTTTTGCCCATTCCTCTGCCCTTCCTTCACCCCCTCCACCCTTCCCTATTTACAAAGATTTTGTTTCCATGTTTTTCCTTTTCTCATATTTTTTTCTTTTCCCTTCTTTCCTTTCCCCTATCCCTCCCACTTCCCCTACTCATTTAGATGTTTTCTTCCTATTTCACAGTATCAGTTATACATGTTGATCCTTATTTAGTCTTTCACACCGGAGAAACTATTCATTATTTACATGTGTGTCCTATTTATTTCACTTAAGATTATGGCCTCAATGTTCATTCACTTAGATATAAATGTCTCTAGTTTCTCATTCTTTATGGCAGAGTGGTACTCCATTTTATTAAAAAAACTACATCTTTATCGTGGTCTCCAGTTGATGGGCAAATAATTGGACTGTTTCAAAATTTTAACTATTACACACTATGCCACTCTAAACATGGGTGCACATGTATCACTGTGGTATGTGTGTTTTAATTCTTTTGGGAAGATACCCAGCAGAGGAATAGCTGGGTCAAACAGGACTTCTAATCCTAGTTGTTTGAGGTATCTCCCTATTGATTTCCACAGTCTGCACTCCCACCAACAATGGAGAAGGGTTTCTTTCTCCCCACAACCCCACCAGCATTTGTTATTTGTTGATTTTATGATAGCAGCCATTCTTCCTGTGGTGAGGTGGAATGTCAGCATTGTTTTCATCTGCATCTCTTGAATGACCAGTGATGTTGAACATTTTTTATATGTTTATTTGCTGCTTTTACTTCTTTGAGCAATGACAATATTCTTGATGATTTTTCCAAAATTAGTTGGCTATAAATCCATGGGTCTATTTTTGGGTTGTATATTCTGTTCCATTGGTCTCCATATATGTTTGCATGCTGATACTATTCTATATATATTGTATAGTGTTGTAGTATCTTTCAAAGTTGGGTACTGTACCTCCAACTTAGTTCTTTTTCTGGCTTTTTTTTTGTAGTTCTGTATAAATTTTAGGAGTGATTTTTTTCTAATTCTGTGAATGAATGTTAGGAATTTTTTTCAATTTCTGTGAAGAATGACATTGGTAGGAATTACACTGAATCTGTAGATCACTTTGGGTAGTGTGGATATTTAAAAAATTCTACCTATCCATGAACTTGGATGTCTTGTCATAATTTTATGTGTTTTCTTTAATTGCTTTTATCACCGTTTTGTAAATTTTATTAAAACCTGTTAAATTATAAATCACAACGTTATTACATAAATTTATTCCTAGGTTTTAAATTTTTGTAACCATTGTGATTGGACTTTTTTTCTTTCTCAGTAAATCGTTATTCATGTTTTAAAAAGCTACTGACTTTTGTATGTTGATTTTGTATCCTACAACCTTACTGAATTTATCAGCTCTAATTTTTTGGTGGTTTTTAGGTTTTTTAATATACACAAGCATATTGTATGCAAAAAGGGATAATTTAACTTTTACTATGTGGATACCCTTTATTTCTTCCTCTTGGCTTATAGCTCTAATACTATATTGAGTAAGAGTGCTGCAAGTGGGTATCCTTGTCTTATTCTTGATCTTAAAGGAAATTATTTCAGCTTTTCTCCATACAGTAGAATTTCGGTTGTAGGTTTGTCATAGATACCCTTCACTGTATAGAGGGACATTCCTTCTATATCTGATTGTTTGAGTGTTTTTATCATGAAGGGATGCTAAATTTTGTCATACTTTTTCTGCATTATTGAGATGTTTGTATGATTGATGTCCTTCATTCTGTTGCTGTGATATATTTATTAATTTTTTTATGTTTAACTTCACATTGTGGCATCACCAAGATAACCCCAACTTAATAAAAATGTATAATTTTGATTTTGTGCTTCTAGGTTCTATTTGCTAGTATTTTGTTCAGATTTTTCTTTTTCATCTATGCTTATTAGACATACTGATTTGCAGTTATCTTTTCTGTTGTGTCCTTGTCTGGATTTGGTATCAAGGCGGGTTCACTGGTGGCTCTGGGCCAGGTGAACCCTATTAGGAGTGGAGATGCCTCTCAGTTTCTGTGGGTCTTGTGCAACTGCGGTCACCCCATGGGGCTCAGGTGGCACCTATCCATGTCTGAGAGCAGATTCTGGAAAATTTATAGATCATTTTTCTGGTTACATAGGTCGCGTGTTTACCCATGTTTTTATTGTCTCCCTTTCCTCTCACTTACTGGGTGTGGTAATTGGCAGCTTCCCATTATTTTATGCTACATGATGTCTGCACTGCTTCTTCACTGTGCTCTGCCCCAAGCACTTTCATGAAATAGCTGCTGCTTTTGCTTTGTTTTGGTCCTTGGTTGTGGAAAGAATTGTGTTGGGCATGTCCAGTCTTCCATCTTGCCCATATTACTCAGATTTCTGTGCTATTTGACATCACCTTAACATGTCAGTATGTTTCATTCCAGTGTTTCTTCTTCTTTGGCTAATTTGTATCTAAATGCTCCAAGGAGAACCCTACATTTTTTTAAATATCAAAAGTACTGATAGAACTGAACATGGTGTTCTCTGATGTCTGATCCAAACCAATGATGATTTTTTCAGTTTGTGAGTGGCACACTTACACATATCTATTCAAATGTTAATAGAACCTCCCAATGACCTCCAGCCTCTCAGATCTCTCAGTCTGAACACTTTATTGGAAGGATACAAGCTGCCTTAGCCTGTGGAGACCAACGCTGAAGATGTCATTGGAAGGAAGGAGTGAGTCCTTTTGACTGATCATTTATAATATTTTTCCAAAGTGATTTGGATTAACCTGGTCCACTAATGTGAGAAAATGTCCAGGAAAGCTCAATGACCACAACTGTATCCATCACTTTCCTTCTTGGATTCTCTTACTCTTTCATTATCTTCCTAAATTATTCTAAGCAGCTGTGGCCTTGTGCAATTTAAGAATTTGAGCAAATACTGAGTTGCAGATATACTAAGCCCTTGTGGATAGTAGTATTTTCCTCAGGCTTGTGAATTTAATGCTATGAAAATTAATTCTGCTACAAAAAATTTTTAGAGAGTAGGGGAAAGAAAATAATTTTCTTTCTATTTTCCATAATTCTTAGTTGGGACAGACCCCTCTAATGAAAAGATTTACAAGAGAAAAACAAACAGAAGTTTAATAACATGTATACCTCTTATACCCATGGGGGGTAGTCCAGAGAAATGAATAATCTTTAGGGTGGTCTTCTAAGCGTTGTCTTAGGTTTTCGGCTTAAATAGCATCATTCTCTGAATGACTGCATTAGCTGCCATTCATCAAGGGAGAAGCTCTTACAAGTGGAGATTTTCTTTATATTGCATTCTTTTCTACAAAAGGGAAACTTTTCAGAGCTACTCCTGCACCTGTAGTTCTTCGAAATCAGCAGCTCAAAAGACTCCTTATGTCAAAAGGTCGCACTTGCGGATGATATCATCTGGCCTTCTACAGTTATATTTTGGGGTGATGTATCTTGAGCTCTATCAAGAGTCATCAGCCTCTTGGACCTTTAAACTAAAGAGTTTAAAATTTGAACCTTTAAACCTTTAAAAATTTGAATCTACACCTTTAGGAATTTGAATTAAATTAAAAAAGCAATGCATGGTCATTGTAAAAATATTATAAATAACATATAAAGAAAAGAAAAAAATCCATTCTTAGCTTCTACCACTTTTCTACACAAAAATAACCACTATCATCCTATCTCTGAAATATGGTCTTTTTTGAACTTTTTACATAGATATAAATAATTTCTCATAGTTGTACACATAGACACAGTTCATGTTCCTTTTCTATTTGCACTTTGTGTACTGTTTCCCTGGTTTTTACACAATCTTCCTATTTACTTTAGTGCTTGTTATCCGTTTATTGAGTTCAAGTAATGACTTGAAAATGAGTTATAGCTAGAAGTAATGGATTCTTTGAGAAAAATTTCTCCTTTGTTCTTTCTGGAACAGGTTCTAGAATATTTATAGGTCATTCTTCTGGCCACCCAGGGCAGTGTTCACTCATTCTTATTGTTTCCCTTTTCCTTTCATTTACTTAACACTTGAAATACGTTTTCATATAGTCATATGAGTAATATTTAAAATTTAGTTAAAAGAAGTAATGTGTGAAAGGAGTATTCTCGGAGGAAGATATTTTTGGATAGCATTAAAGGTAGGGGCTTTCATTTTTATGTGACATTTCATTCCAAAGGAAAACAGAAGGAGTACAGCTTTATTTTGTTACCTATGGAATTGTGTATATATGTATCTAGGGACTTAAACATTTTGAAAGCGATCATCAAGCCATTGGATGGATTCATTACCATGCATGGACTTATTTAAATATATTCTTGGATGCTGTGCATTCAGATGGGCTGATCTCTAATATATGCTGCTCTTTTCCATGGTTTGCTTATCAGAGATGAGGCTTTTTCTGCCCCTTACTGCTGCTGTTGCCTCTACCTGGGATTATGCAGATTCTGTTTTAAACCTCTTTATTCTTTTCTCCAAGTGCACAGCATGATAGGCTTCATTTCTGTGAGCAAATGATAATGGATTTTAGCTTTCACCAGTGACATTTGGAAACTACGTGTTTTAAATGATATGTGTGCTGCACAATAAAAATGGTCACCCAGTTCTAACCATGTGAGAATACAAATAAAAATGAAATGCTGTAAATATATAGAGGCTGAACCTTAGAATGAAGGTGTGGGGGGTCCTACTTATCTTAGTGGACTCAGATTTATGATTTTCTGAGCTGGACATAGAGGGCAATCCTATCTATAGTGGGTACTTGGGATAATCAAGAGAAGGCCATTGGGAAGGGTTTAATTTATTCTGTCAGATATTCAAGGTTGTAAAACATCCCAACAAATCAAAGCCACCGTTTGAAATACAACGAAGATTAAAAACCAGTAGTGGGTACGTCGAATTTGCATCTTTTCTGCCCTGCAAGTGCCAGTTTGGTGTTAAATACAGCATACTTACCACTGATTAGCACTTATTTCCATCTCACTTGGTGTACCGTGTTTTCTGATGCTGTGCTCAGATTCTGTATGAAATCACTGAGCATTTATCTTTTGTTTATAACGATAAGCATATCATGCAAAGGTGGCGGCTGGAGCTGTATAGTTGTCATCCAGAGAGGAAGCAGGTCAGTGATGGGCTGGGGGGCAGAGCATTTGAAGAGAGCAGGGATCTCTCTAAAGAGCAGGGATCTTGAGAGGTGAGATTCCTGAAACTTGAAATCCCAGTGTTGGTTCTTGAAGCAAAGAAGTATTTGCCTTCTTCCTATTCCCTGCTGGCAGGCAATGGAAATCAGTTCCCTGGCTTTACTACACATTTTAATTCCTATGCTCTCTGTTCTGTAAGAGGAAGAGGAGGCTTTCTGCTCCCCATTCCCAATGCCCTAGGAGGACCCTCCCTCATTCCATATTCCTGAATCCCTTGGGCCCTCAAGCTTGGCATATCGACTCCGGGTTGTGACACCTCTGCTTCTGCGTCATCCGTCTTTCAAGTCAGAAGCCTTTCCTGGTCAATACTGAATCAATTGGCTCTGGCGGTCTAATTGAAAGCCTCCCTCAGACAAATGAGTCACAGGGGAAAGGGTAGAACCTTGATATGCAGATCTGAGTTGAAGCCCCAGAGGAAGCTATTTTAAAAATGTGTATTCCTTGTGAGAAGTAGCCTATGTAACAAAGGCAATTGTAGTTATTTGGTTAGCAAAAGGAACATAAATCAGTCTGTTTATATCCGTCTTTTTGTTTGGATAGAAAGATTGTATCATAGCCTGATCCCTGCAGAATGAGAGGGAGAGGGAAGGGAGAGAAGGCTAAAACTTTAAAATGGCCTTGAGGATGAGAACCTTCTTGCATTAAGGGTTTGGGCATGCAGAGATCTTTTTAAAAATGGCACACTCTTTTTGTTTAGCCAAAAACATGGATGGTGTGTAAGTGATTTGACATTCTTCTTCTTTGTAAATGACAGCTTTTTCCTAAGTCCAGCTTGGTTTTTCTCCGTGTTCCCTTGTAAAAAGAAATGAGCAGGGGATGAGGGTGTCTGTGGAGAATCTTGTTCTGCCTCCCACACTGTGTGAAGCCTTTTATCAGAAACATGCAGTGGTAACAGCCCCGGAACCTGGAGTAGACTGCCTAGGTGTTCTCATGTCCCGCTTGGGACAAGATGGCATCCATGCCTGTAAAATGGAAATCGTCATTGGTGTCAGAGACTGAGATGACACACACAAAGGGCTCAGCATCTGCCAGGACATGTCGTAGGGTAGATGTCGGCTGTTATCATTTACAAATCACTACATCCATGGAGGTTTGTGCCGCACAAAAGGTTTCACAGATACTATTTTGCTAGATTTTATACCACTTTATGGCCTTTGCTATTAATACATCTCTTGTTACAGGCTTGTTTTATTTATTTATTTATTCTTTTTTATTGAGTTTATTGGTTCTTTTTAGGTACACAGTACAGTTACATTCATCATTGGGATCTTGTACCTTTACATGACAGGTCTTGCTTCTTATTTTTTCCCATACCCTGCCCTCCCTTCACCCCTTTCACCCTCCCCTATTTACAAAGATTTCGTTTCCATTTTTTCCTTTTCTCATATTTTTCTTGCCCCTTATTTCTTTTCCCCTACCCTTCTCACTTTCCCCCAGATTTGTTTTAAATCAAAGTTATAATGATGAAAGTAATATGGCTTAAAATTTAAAAAAATTCGGAGGGGAATCCACTCTATTTATACCTTAAAAAGGTTACTGAACAAACCTTTGACTACATACATTCCATATTTATTTGTTATGGGTTTCTAGCGAGCAGGACAGATGTTTTCATTTTTCTTTAGGCACTGGCTTGCACATAATTAGCATGCGATGAATTCAGGTCAGTGACAGAATGACTCAATGAGGTGAGCTGGCCAGGGCAGGGCACAGGCTAAGAGAGGCAAGGCTTGCGTTTTCTTGCTCCTTTGGCTGCACTAAAAGTCCCTGGCAGGTCACCTCAATGTGTTAAAATCTTAACTCAGCAAGCACAATAGAAACTTATTAAAAGATGCCTTGATCCATTCAGTGAATTTGACATTAGTCCTGTGAAGGTAACAGAAAACATCTCAAAGTGGCTAAAACAATGTGCTCTTTATCATGTCCTGTAACTGAGAAGTCACAGACGTAGGTCAGGCTCTGGGCCAGGGGATCACTGATGCTGTAATATTATCCCTGATTTTCTGTTTGCATGATGCCTGCTGTTGTCCAAGGCTGACAACTCTGTGGTCACAAGGCAGATGGTAGCAGTTTCCAGGGGCTCAGGCTTCTTGCTTCTGCCCTGCAGGAGCAGAGAGCACAGCTGTCAGTAGCAGTGAGAGCAGAGTGAAGAGCCCTGTGTCCTGGGAACTCCAGCAACAGCTCCTTACCTCTGTTTGGCCTAGGCTGAGCTCAACCTTTGGCTTCTGCCTGAGTCAGTCACAGTGGCCAAAGGAAAGCAGTATGCACTTCTCTGCAGCCATGTAGGGCTCACCTTTGGTGGGCACGTGTGCCAAGGCCTGTGTTCAGTTCTTCCCCAAGGGGGATTTATCAGGTGAAATATAGGATAGGCGAAGTAGTCAAGCTGCTTGGGGTGGGGATTACTGTGAACAGCCAAACCCAGCAAATATGAAAACAGCTCAGTACACTTGAGGGTGCAGAAGAAGAAACAATTCTGAGTAATGCAGTCTGGCTAAGTTGGAGTCTTAGCCTTTTGTAGCTTTTTAAGCAGATTTCTTATTCATTCTGCTTACTCATCATCTTGCTAGTTTATGGAGCATTTCCTAAAGGTCTCAATGCAGAGATTTGCTTTTCAAGTTTTAAGTACTTCATTCATTGCAGGGATTTAGTGAACATTCATGCTAGTGGCTATTCTGAGCATTGAGGGCTCAGAAGTGAACAAAACAGTTCCCAGAGCTGGGATGTAGCTCAGCGGTAGAGCACTTATTTAGCACATGTGAGAGGTCCTGAGTTTTATCCACAGCACCACAAAAACAGAACAGAACAGAACACAGTCCACAAATTTAAGGATTTTACTGCTGAACAGAGCCCCTGAATTGCCACTGTCCTCAGTTAGTTGTCAGATTCTCAGTCTGATTGTGATTGGGTCAAGAAAATCTTTGTGCCTCTATGAGAGCAAAAGGAACTTATTTATCTCAGAGGGAACCGTTTTGGGGGTCAGAGCTGATGCACTTTAGAAAAGACTCGAGTAGTCTGGAGAAAGGGTGAATATTCAGTCACAGAGATCGACATGATTTAAGCTTCTCATATTGTCATAAACACGGGGTGTCTGGGAGATGGGTGAGATTGGGATATAGAATGATCTTGTAGCCAGAAACGCATTCTGAAGGGTCAGGTGTCAACTGCCCTGAAAGAAGGTTGAATCCAGGTGGTTGCACACAGTTGATGACCTCTATTGGAAGGCCCTAGAGAGGAACCTGGGATTGAATCTGTCAATTAAAATCCTATTTACTTTCCTAGAAGTAGGCCCTCTAGGTCATCCTGAGAGCTTCCACTGTTGATGAACTTCACATTTTAACTGTTTTCTGTCTAAATATCTACCTCCCTAGAGTAGAAGGTGTAGATCCCTTGGTGCATATGAAATTTACTTAAGCAATGGAGCAACTTCCTGCAGATCAGTTAGGAAACCTCACAGGGTGAGGGTCTTGGGGGTGGTGGCACAAATACTAGGGATAAACCAAATTGCTTAGACTGTGTTCACTTCTGTTGTCACCATTGGCTCTTAGTTTTGTAAGGTTTGAGTACTAGAATAGAGAAGCCCAGGTATACTGAAGTACATTTAGTGTTATATAAAATTTTAAAGGAAACTAAGGTGGCCTACAGTAATGATATTTTGGGTCATTATTACACATGTGACAATTAGTCATAATGATATTGTTTTCTGATTATTCTAACTAGTATTATCTTGATATGGCCAGTTCAATTTTGAATTTTCCCTTCTTTTTTTTCACTTTTTTCTGTTTACATAAATACCATTAAAACAAGTTGAGAGCCCTGGAGGGAAACCCATAAAATAAACCCTCTGTCCTGCCTGAAGGTAAGAGAATGAGAGTAAAACAGGTGAGAATTCGAAGTGCCAACTTTATTACTCATAAAGGCTCAGTTGGAGGATACATTTGATCCGATTTTGCTACCCAGCCATTGGGTGTGCTGAGCCAAGGCTCACTTTCTGTGGGCTAAGGAGGGATTTAGGGGTGAGAGTGGCAGGGGCCACTCTTGCCCTTGCAGGAGCACAAGTGAACCAGGAGGTAAAAGGGGGGCATTGGGCTGAGCACACTTTATTTATTCCCCATTTATTGAGAAGCAGATTCCAGAGATCTTGGCTGTTAACTAAGCCAAATGTCTCCATGTAGAAAGCTTCATGAGAACAGGGAAGTATTTCCTTTAACCATGTGAAAGGTTTTTCTGTATACTTTATACAGTTAAATTCTCTGTTTATGTACTGACTCAACCACACTGTCTTCCAAAGACACGATCTTGGATTTAAAACAGCCATAGATGTCCTTTCTTCTATGCCATTCCTTCTTCTACTCCTGCTCCTCCTCCTATACTGTCAGTCCTCTTGTTTCAGATGTCCTGAGATCCTCTTCCAAATTTCTTTTAAATCATTTAATTACATTAAATCTTATCATTAATCCTACTGGATTATAGCTTGTCATGTGCCAATCACTTTTTATTATCCCATTTAATCCACAAAAGACTTCTTCTCATTTATAGATGCAGAAATGCTTCTCAGAGAGTATAACTCATCAAGGTTAAAAAGATAGTAAGTAGTGAAGGCAGGATTCAAACCTGTGTCCCTTCATTCCAAAAGCCTGCACTGAGGCTGGGGCCAAGAGAAACTGTTAATCTCCAGTACTAATTTCTCCAGTCTTGGCAATGTTGAAGAATGGGTGTGAAACAGAGAGGCAACAGTACATCTCCCATGTTTGGTAACACAGATAGGAGAGGGACACAAGAAAGGGGACAGTTGGGCATTGAGCTCTCTATGGAAAGGAAAGGTAGGAACAATGGTGTACATTTCTCATGTAGGTACTTCTCTCCCCACTCTACATAGAGCAGACTTAGAAGCTGGCAGGCTGTTGAGCTAGGTTTTTTGATTTTTCTATACACTAGAAGACTTGGGAAAGGCTTACTTTGCCCTTTGGTGGAAGCCCTGGGGCCAAGATATATTCGTGTGTAAACAGTTGAGTTGGGTAGCCTCTTGACCTACTGTTCTCAGACAGCTGTGTACTCTCAACTTCTGGCCCTCAAAAGGATCCTCTGCCTAGGACACCTTTTCTCTCTCCTCCATCCCATCCTCATTGCAACAAGCCAACCTGAGTGGATTGTGTGACTGTCTGTCCCCAAAGTTACAGCTACAAGTTCCACACATGCTTCTCTGCCATGGTGAAGGAGGAAGACAAGAAAGACAAGAAGTTGTCTTTTCTTCTTATGGGAAGTAGGCAGCTATGCCTGTGTATACCTGCTCCTTCCTGACTACCTTTGTCTAGAACAGAATGCTTTCCTTCACTTTCTTCTTGGTGGATAATGCCTTACACCTTTCTTACTTTCTTTATGTCGTCCCACTCTCACTGCCAAACCTACCTGCCAAACCACTGATTGAAACGAGGAGACAATTTGTCATTCTTAACCCATCCACCTGCAGCAAGGCACTAGGAAGAATCATCAGGTTGGCTATACCCTATGTCCAGACATTTGCTCTTTGACTCAAGAGAAACTTGCAATTGTTATTGCTTGGGTATAGTGTGCCAATACATTTATAATGACTAGTTTTCCTTTTCCTTATTATCTGGATAGCTTGTAAGTGTAATAAACATATCATTTAGAACCCTAGTAAAACCTAAGCTTTAGGCCTGTGCAGGACTGAATATTTTCATGACCTAGTGGTGACTTACTGACCTGTGAGGTGGTATGGGCCCAAGCAACATCATAAAAATACTTAATTGGAGAAGGGTGGCAAAAGGAAATTTTAGAATATTCTTAATAATGTTTCTTAAATACTTAGTATTTCCCCATAGCAAGGTATATTGCCTGGCCTTTTGTTCATTAGTAATTTGAATTGGCCTCTTTCATACCTACTAAAAGTAGAAATAGATAAAAATAAGATAGTAAAAGCCATTCTCTTTTATTTTTCTCCACCCAAGAAGACTACATAGTAAGAACTTCAGGAAATTTAACTTGATTTTAAATTCTATCAATAAATGTGAAAAAGAAAAGGATAACTGTGCCTGATTTCTCCTGCTCTGCATTCATTTACTTTACAAACAAAACTGGAAACTCAAGATCCTTTTTCCCTGACTTCTTTCTTTATTGGGGTGATGAGGGAGTCCATCAGTCATTTCTTTAAAATTTTATCTTTGAGATATTTGTGTTGCTCATGGAGCATTTAGGACTGTGGTCCTTGAGCTGTTTCCTAGGCAAGAACTCATTTGCACACTTCAGTAGAAATATGGAGCCCACATAGCCTTGAGTTTGGCAGGACCACTGACAAATTACCTATGTGTTATGTACAATCTATTTTTTATAAAGCACCGTAATGCCATGCTATGCATTGAAATGCATGGGTGATTCTGGGTAAAAACACCAGATTATTAAAGCTTTCTAGTAATGGAGAAACTTGGTTTATGTTTAAGTGTCCTTGTCACTAATAATAGTTTGACTCAGTTCGTGTGTGTGTGTGTGTGTGTGTGTGTGTGTGTGTGTGTATAACTGCAAAGTGTTGCTTAGGGAAAAGTTAGGAGGAATTCCTTAATTTGCCAGAGTGTTCAACCTTCACCTTTTCTATTGCTAGCTCACATTTCTTGAGAGCTAATTATTGTCTAGCCCTTGATCCAGGTAGCAATTTGAGTTGATTTTTTCCTTTTTCCATTTCAGACAGATGTAAGTCTAAAAATTTCCTCAAATGCAGTTTGGTTGTAGATTAAATGGTGATGATATGGCAGGTGAAAAAATTGTTTGGTGTGATTGGTCAATCGTGTAGTTTGTTCTGCCCCTTAGGGGCTCCATCTCCTTTTGTCTTTCCCCCTCAATATTAGTCTTATTCTTTAAATCACTCTCATTCATGTAAGTGTTTGTTTTATAGATTAGAGATCATAGAATTAACTGGCAGCAAACACTGTGTGTTTGAAGGGTGACTTCTGTGAATGAACCTATATCAACTTGGAAATGTTTTGGGGGAGATCTCAGTGTGCTTGGTATTGAGGCGGGGTGTGATGATTAGCTCTCACTCCCTTGCCCCCAAATACACGCCCTCTTGGTGCAAGGTTACAGTGAAGGCAAGTCAGACTAAATCTTTTGACTCATGCAGTACATATTAGCAGTTAGCATCATTTAATTTGTTCTGCAAGTAGATGACTTTCCAGTCCTTTTCAGTTCCCAGAGACATCTTGCAGGAAAAGTTTACCAGAGGTAATGTGGCGCTGTTCCATTATCAGGATTTAGTGAACTATTGGGTAACCAAAAACCTGGTGATACACTGGCTGACCTCAGAATATTTGGATATAAGGCTGCAATGACAGGGCTCACTCTATTTTTATATATTTCATTTATTTTCAGGAGAAAGTCCCAATCCATCTTCTTTTTTTGTTTGTTTGTTTGAGATGGTCTTGCTATATAGTCATGGCTGACCTTGAACTTGCTATGTAGTGAAAGACTGATGTGGAACACTGCCATAATCTTCTGCCTCAGCTTCCTGAGGGCTGGGATTATAGGTATGGGCCACCATGGTTGGCTCCAATAGAGGTTTTGAGTACTTCTAATTTTACCAGTGGTAACCTATTTCTAGCATTTGTCATACCAATTAACAAAGCACCAGTTTCACCCAAGAAAGCCCTTTTCAGTATTTATTCAGTTGTCAAAGTCTGGTTGTTATTCAGAGATAAGAATAGCTGAAGGCTTGTAGTTTCTATCTCTGATTAAATATTCAACTGTCTCTGAAGTATTAGTTGCCACTTATGACAAGTTAGATTGCAGTTTAAACTAATAGTAATAAAATATGTTGTAGCCAAATTGCTGTTGTGTGACAAGTATCTTTTTCCCCAAGATATTTTAGAGTTTAAATGTTCTTTTTAATCACAGGTATCCTCATTTTCCCTCTAAAGCGTGTTTTCTAGTCTACAGAGACAGGAAGACAGCTTTCCTTTCTCTAGGGCACAAGATTATTAAGAATACATCGTATTACTGGAAATGGACACAAGTAGGGTTTGTCTTGTTTAATAGTTACACATCTTAGAGTCATTGTGATGAGTTAAACTTTAGAATTTTCTAAAAGAATGGATGTCCATTTTCTGGCATTTAGACTTTTTTTCCAAAACCAACCGATGACCAAACAAAACCAACCCCCCCCCCAAAAAAAAACTGAACTGAAAGAAATACTAGGAAAAAAATGCAGAAAATAATTCTCCAGATATCTCTATGTGGGTCTTTGTGTTTTCTTTCAATTCCATTGTGGTAAATATCATTCATGACGTGCAGACCAAATATATAGCCACTTAAAACTCTGCCCCCAATTCTCAATTTTTTTCTGGTAATTTTGAGTTTCAGTTCAGACAAGCTGATGACTTGTTCCATTAAAGAGAAAAAGACAAAACAGACTAGACAATTAGCCTTTTTAACCAATCTGTAAATAAATATGCATGGAAACTATGGCTCTTAATAAGCTGAGGGCAATGAAAAAACATCTATGAAAGGCTACTTGAAAATTGGGACTGCAAACACATCTGATTTTTTACATTAAGGTTAGATGGCAAGTTAGTAACCCTAATTAGGATCTCCAATAGTGCAATGATAATTTTTTTTGTCGAGTTCTGTTGGAAGAGCTAGATTTGAGTTAATGATTTTGTTGACACTTGTATCCTAGAGAACAGGTTTTTTCTTTTTTTCTTTTGGTGCTGAGGATAGAACCTAGAGTCTTGTGGATGCTGAACAAATGCTTCACCACTGAGCCATGCCTGTTGCCCCCTGAGCTGAAATTTTGATTTAAAGGCAGAATGGAATAAGTGCATTCCTATCTGTCACAGTGGGTGTTTATGCTGCACTTTCTGGCTGCCACATCTTTGAACCTATTTACCCTAGCCTTCTTTGTCTCTTTTCTCTTTGCTCTTCCTTGACCTCTCTAATTTGAACCATGTCATTTTTAATACGCTGAACCTGGGATTTCTTCACCATTAGGATGGTGTGAAGGCAGGGATGAGACTTGGATTTACACCTGTATCCAGCCTTGGTCATGGTGTGGAGTCAGAAGGAGAGATTCAGTTTTGAGGCCTGGGGTTGGTAGGCGTGGCAAATTAAGCATAGCGACTAGTGAGGAGGGTGATTATAAGACAGTAGTCCATGAAACAGTGATAGGAAAGAGTCAGTGTTTCTGCCAATAGCTGTACACTTTCACATCACTAATTCAATGTCATCCTCTCCTTTAGAATTTGGACATGACCTAGGATACTTGTCAACAATTACGATTCTTTTGATCTAACTGGACAAACCAAAGGGCAGACAGATCCAGGTGATATGAAATCACAGAGTAGGCAAAAATCTGGAACACACTCAAAAAGGCCACAGGTATTGTTGGAGCAGGCTCTTAGCCACTGACTATCCCGGAACACTAGCCTTTTTGAGGACGATAAGCAAAAATAACTCATGAAGATGAAGCACTTAATTGTTAAGATGGTTGTGGGCAGTTACCAAGATGGGGAACAGATCAGAATTTTAGAATGGGCATGACATGGACACTGGAGCTCAAGAAGAAAAAACAGTCATCTTATCAGGACTGGGAGGAAAGCTGAAGCTGGCTTATCTACAAGGATGTCTTGATGTTGTTCCCTGGAGTAATGGGCCTGAAAGGAAAGAGAGGGAAAGCAGTCCTATTGGGTACCTGCTGTGTGCCGAGTGTTGTTATCTTATTTCAGAGACAGCTTCTCTCATCCTTTCTGCCTAAGGGTAGAATTTTTTCCTGGGGCTGCACTGCAGAGGCCAAACACCAGGCCAGAGTCATCACCTGCTGCCTACTGGATTATAAGCTCTTGTCCTTGTACTGTGTTCTTGCATAGTAATAGAGCAACAGTAATAAGAAGCAAAGTTGAGATCCAAATATGTCATAAGTGATTGGACAGAATTTGCCACTCTGATCCTCAGAGGAGCATGAGCCTGGGCTAAAAATTATAAAAGCTGTGAAAGGAAACATGTACAGAATTCTTACAGTCTCTCTAGATGGTGCTCCATGAGTCCCAGGTATATCCACTATGCTGATTGTTAACCTCAATGTGTTTTTATGTTGTCTGAAATTCTTATAGTACTCACCTGCAGCTTTGAATTGAGTCATGAAGCTGTATGTGAAAATATAGTCAACATCTGGGAGGCTAAAATTAAGCCAATCTCAGTTTTTTTCTCTAAGGTCTGTTAGATTAAAATTGGAATTGCAAAGTACTTTGAGAGAAAAATTGTGACCCTGTTAAAATATTAACCCTAAGAAGACTCAGTTATTATTTCTCAGTAGGGGTCACTTCCTTTCAGGTGTTGATGTTGGATGCTGAGATACACAGGTCAAATGATGTGGACTTTGGCGGTAAAGGTACTTTTATTCTGTCATTTATTTGGTTAATGTAGTACGACTCTCTTATTTTCATTTTTTAATCTCTAAATGAGGATAGCAAGTCCCACATACACAATTTTTGCCAGGATTTAAGAGAAAGCTCATAAACTGCATAGCATGTAGTAGATGCCAAAAGAACATGGATGTCATTACTTTTTAATTGGTTTCTAGAAAGTAGGAGATGGGCCTATTCCTACCTGCTTCTGCTTTTTTTTCTGACCTCCTTTACCCAAAAAAACCAACTTACCAAACAACAAAATACAAAGCTCTTACAATGTATTGCTTTTCTGTATCTTTATTCAGTGGATATGGAGGTATTTATCATTTATTATTTTATCACCGAGGAAATATGTGTCATAGCCTGTGTGCAAATGCAAACAGAGGTATGTACTTATAGGAGTTGGGATATTTTCCCATTTGTGGGAATTTTATTGATAGGCAAGGGCAAGATGAATCTTTCACTTATAAATGCACTTGAAAGAAGCAAATCTGTATCTTAGAAGACATAAGAATATCAAAATACAGATATTAAGGATATTTTATCCCTTCCATGTCCTTCAGGGTTACTGTTCTGAGTATTTATTTTAGCTGTCAGTCTTCTTCCACTCTTAAGTGGTGTTCTCATTTGTGAGGTACGTCTTGTGTCTGTTACACAGCCATGAAAAATCAGCGAAATTCTAACCCAGTGGCATCTTGACAAAACTTTTTAACTTTAGGAAAAATATAAATTCATGATGAGAGAGAGCATAGCATACTATGTTGTATACACGTGTGTGTGGCCCCAGTCACTGTAGAACTGTTTAGCATTCTGCAAAAATATTTTTACAAGCTCTGTTCCAGTTACTGTAATCATAACACTAATTTTTCACACCCTGTCACCTATTGAATTAACAACCAAATTCTTTTCTTGAGCCATTATTCAAATGAATTCCATCTGCATTCAAATTAATCTCAAGATCATAGAAATTAACAATGGCAACATTAAATCACCTAGTCTATTTCTTTGCTAGGAGATAATTGATTTTTATATCATAATCTCTAGTGTTTTGTCCAGTGGGTTTTAAATGTCTTCAATAAATGTTACTCTGATTTTGGATGTTCATCTCATCAAATTCCAGGGGATACTCTTTTTCACAGTCTACTGGGACATATATAGACTTTTTTTTTTTGATGCTGTGTAATTTGCCAATGCTCAGAGCCTTCAGGAATCAGGCAGTGCATTTTCTAGAGGAGTGTGTGTGTGTGTGTGTGTGTATCTTTGTGTTTTTGTGTCTTTGTGTGTGCATTGGAGAGTGCTGGGCATAGTTGGAAGGAGGGAAAGACAGAGGGCTACTTGAGAAGGGTAGTGTACTTGATTAATTGGAGACTTTACTGCTTGCTTTTATTTTGAAATACGTAGTGGCTTAGAGAATAGGTAGAAGGAAGTAGGCACAATCATAAAGCCAAGTGAAGGATGCTGAAAAATGTGCATGGTTCTGGGCCAGATTTGAGTCATAATTACATAGTTTGCATGAGATCAGAATCTACAAGCCAGCTGAAAAATTCCTTAGTTTAAGGTTCTTTTTAAATTACTCTTTATATGTGGGTGTGTTGTGTCTGAGATCTAAAGTATAAAGTCAGAGTACAGGCATTTTAATGTTAATTATTTTTCCTTCTTTACAATTTGCTTGCCATCTTCCATGTATAGTTAAAGGAATAGTCAGAATAGGTATCTATATTCACATCAAGCCCAAGAAACAAAATAGTACAGGGGACTTTTCCTTGATTCTTTTTTTTTTGAGACGGGGTCTTACTACGTAGTTGAGACTGACTGACCTGGAACTCACTATGTAGCCCAGGCTGGTCTCGAACTCACAGAGATCCTCCTGCCTCAGCCTCCTGAGTGCTGGGATTACAGGTGTGCGCCACCACACCCAGCCCCTTGATTCTTATTTTACTTAACTTATTTTATCAGTTTTCTTATTTATAAAGTGCAATAAACAGAAGACCTGGGTCAAAAACCACAAATGTTAGTGTAAATCAAAATTAAAACAAATCGTGAGGTCCAAAATGGCTGACAAGAGGAGTTGCCATGGCAGAGATGCTCAGAGAAGATTCACGGAAATCACACCATGAAATGAAGAATTAACCTGAAACATGATACATGTAGATCAAACTAAGATCATCAGAAAGGGAAAAATGGCACTGCCACAGGGGCCAACCTTGCCTGCCCCCACCCAACTCCCTCCGGGGAGCAGCTGACGGGGAGCATCCCAAAAAGTCTGAGGGAATGAGCTAGTCCTGCAGAGACAGTGGGCAGACCCTGTGCTGTGCCCCCTCCCCAACGCCCTCCTGTGGCATTCTCCAGTGTTCTCCATGGGCAAGGAGACCCCCAACCCAGGCAGAAGGAGGCTAAACAAATAAATCAACAAATAAAGCAGGAAATGTCAGGAATAAATCAATACCTTTCAGGGAATATCTCTCAATGTAAGTGGTCTCCACTCCTTAGTTGAAAGACGTAGATTGGCAGGCTCGATCAAAGACTAGAATACAGTAGTCTGTTGCACTCAAGAAACCCACCCAACCAAGGAAGAAATTCACTGATTGAAAATAAAAGGATAGAAAATAATATTTCATGTACCAGGACTCCAAAAGCAAGCAAGTGTTCTCTCAGACAAAGTAAATGTCAAGCTAGAACTGATCGTAAGAGGCAAAGAAGGTTACCGTGTGCCAGTTAATGGAGGTCACTGTATACTAGTTGTAAATATATTTGCACTGACTATTAGAGCTCCTAACTTCATAAAGCAAATAGTATTGGACATAAAAGATCAAATAAACACCAACAGAATCATGTTGGGTGACCTCACTACCCTACTTTCACAGAGATAGATCAACAAAGCCAAAACAACAAATATCAGAGCTGAACCGCACTTTTGAACAAATGCACTTATAGGTATCTACAGGGTGTTCTGTCCTTCTACAACAGAATACATATTTTTCTTAGCAGCACATGGAAATTTCTCCAAAATAGACCACATACTAGTCCACAAAGCCTGCTTAAATACAAAAGAATTGAAATTACTCTGTGTACAAATTATCAACACTAGAAATCAATCACAAAAAAAGCCCACAGAAAAATTTATTAACACGTGGAAACTTAATAACACATTCCTGAACAATGAACAATTAATGGGTCACAGAAGTAATCAAGGAAGAAATTAAATAATTTATGGAATCAAAGAAAAATGTCAGCATAACACACCAAAATCTGTGAGACACAATGTAAGCAGTCCTAAGCAGAGGCCATAGTAATCAATTAGAAAAACAGAGTAAGGTGAATAACCTAATGATGAACCTCAAGACTCTTAAAAAACAGCAAAATTCCAAACCCAAACCTAGTTTCAGAAGGGAAATCACAAAGATCAGAGTGGAAATTAATGAAATTGAGGCTAAAAAAGAGCAAAGAATCAAAGAGCCCATTCTTTGAAAAACAAAACAAAACAAAATAAAAATAGATAAACCTTTAGCCAAAATAATGAGAGAGAGAGAGAGAGAGAGAAAGACTTGCATCAATGTAAATGAGAAAAAGCCAAATCACAATAAGAAGATAGTAATTACTATGAAAAATTGTACTCTAATAAATTGGAAAATCTTGATGAAATAGACTGATTCCTAGACACACAGTACCAAAACAAAACCAAGAATGCTTAAAATTTTTGAACAGTCAAATAATAAGCAACAAAATTGAGGCAGTAATAAAAAAAACCTACCAACCTAGAAAAGCCCAGGACTTGATAGATTCATTGCTGAATACTATGAGACTTTTAAGGAGGTTATAACACCAATGGTCCTCAAACTCTTTAATGAATTGAAAGAGGAGTGCTTCCTAACTTATTTGTGGAAGCCAGCATCATGCTGATCCTCAAACCAGACAATGGCCCAACCAAAAAAATAAACTACAGGCCAATCTCCTTAATGAATATAGGTGCAGAAATCCTCAATAAGATGTTAGCAAATAGAATGCAACAAATAATCAAAAGGATCATACATCATAACCAAGTGGGTTTTAACTAGGGATTCAAGGATGGTTTGACATATGCAAATCAATAAATGGAATGTACCACATAAACAGAAGCAAGGATAAAAACCACATGATCATATCATAGATGTAGAAAATCTTTTGACAAAATCCAACACTTATTCATGATAAAAATCCTGAAGAAAGTAGGTATAGAAGTGCCTTACTTGAATCTGATAAAAGCCTTTTATGACAAACCAATGGCCAAAGGAAAACCTGAAAGCTTTCCCTCTAAAATAAAAAATAAGACAAGGATGTCCAAAATCACCTTGCCAGTTCAACATAGTCCTCTAAACATTAAACAGAGTAATAAGGCAAGAGAAAGAAAGAAAAGGATGCATATAGGAATTTATCATTATTCATAGATGATTTGACTCTCTGCATAAAAGACCCAGGTGATTCCACCAAAGGCTCCTAGACTTAATAACTAAATTCAGCAATATAGCAGGATACAAAATCAGTACACAAAAATCAAAAGCATTCCTGTACTCCCATAATGAGCTCACTGAGAAAGAAATTAGGAAAAAATACCATTCCCAACAGGATCAAGAAAAATTAAATTCTTCAGAATTAACCTACCAAGGAAGTGAAAGACCCCTATGACTAAAACTACAATACTTTGAACAAGGAGATTGAGGCAGACGTCAGAAAATGGAAAGAGATCCTCTGTTTCTACATAGAAACAATATTGGCAACATGACCACACTTTTAAAACTAAGGTATAGATTGAATGCAATCCCATTCAAAATACCTATAACATTCCTCACAGAAATAAAGAAAACAACCCTAAAATTTATATGGAAGCAAAAGAGACCCAGAGTAGCAAAAGCAATCCTGGGGAACAAGAGCAAAGCAGAAGGCAGCACAATACCTGAGTTCAAGTTATGCTACAAAGCTACAGTGATAAAAACAGCTTAGTATTGGCACAGAAACAGATGTGTGAATCAGTGGAACAGAATACAAATTGCAGAAACAACCCCAGACACATTCAGCTGCCTGCTCTTTGACAAAAGGTCGGAAAACATACACTGGAGGAAAAAGCCTCTTAGCAAATGTTACTGGGGAAACTGGGCTATCCACGTGTAGAAGAGTGAAGCTAGACCCATATCTCTCATCATGTACTAACATAAAATAAAAATAGATTAAAGATCTAAATATTAAAGCAGGAACACTTTTCCTTTTGGAAAATAAAATAGGTAAGATTCTTAAAGTCATAGGTGTAGGTAACAGCTGCAATTATACAATAAATAATGGCAAGTGTAAAAAGGGGGATTATATCAAATTAGAAGCTTCTGTACAGCAAAGAAAAGCAACAGAGTGAAGATAAGCTACAGAATAGGAAAAACTATTTGCTAGCTACACCTGGGACAGAGAAATAATATTTAGAATATATGAAGGATTAAATAAATTAGTCTTTCCCCCAAATAAAAAACATAATAAAAAAATGGGCCATTGAAATGAGGTACAAATGACCAATAAATACTTGAAAAACGTTCAGCATCTCTGAGCATTAGAGAAACACATTCATACAACACTGAAATTTCATTTTACTCCAGAAAAAAATGGCTATCATCAAGAAATCAAATAAAGTGGTGCGGCTGAGGTGAAACAGGAACCCTCCCATATTGCTGGTTGGGAATGTAAATTAGTACAATCATTATGGAAATCAGTATGGAGAGTTCTCAAAACACTAAAAATAGAAATTCCATTTGACTCAGCTATTTCCCTTCTAGGCATTTTCCCCCAAAGACATCATATTGTAATGAAACATGCATATCTATGTTTATAGCAGCACAATAGCTAAATCTGGGAAGCAGCCTATATGTGCATCAACAGATGGATGGGTAAAGAAAATATGGAATCTGTATATAATGGAACAATACTTGGCCATAAAAAAGGATACGTTTGAGACATAGGAAAGTGGATGCACCTTGAAAACATGTTAAATGAAATAGACACACAAGCTTAAGTACTGTATGGTTTCTTTGATGTGAGAAATTCAAAGTATAAATAAAGTAAAAAATGGATAAAAGGAAATAGGGACATAGCTCTTTTGTAAATGAGAATAGGACCAAGAAGCACAAGGGGGGGGTGAAAGGGGGAGGGGAAGTGGATTAAAAAATGTAAGGTGTGTTGTGTACCTGTACCAACCACCCACAATGAATGTAATCATGTGTCATAAACATGAACTACAAAAGAATGGAGGGAGGGGATTTAGAGGGGGCGGGAGGGAGGAGTATGGGGAGGGGAAGGAGAATAAAAAATGGACAAATTGCCTGGTTAATAAATATTGCATGATTAATAACATAGTCCTTATTAAAATTAAATGAATTTCATATAAATGAGAGAGGTGGTGGTTGCCCAACCATCATGAAAAGTATGAGTCTTTGTTTCCAAGTTTCACAAATATAAGGTTCATAGCAGACTTCAAGTTCATTCACCCTCAGCTGTGTTGCTTGAATTCCCATTTTAACATTCAGGACAATTGTTTGTTCAAATGCTGCTCGAATAATTTCTGTGATGGAAAAACCACTCCAGGCTTCAGTACCAAGAGTTTGAAGGTTCTGATTTCCATTGAGAGCAAAGTGTCTCCTCAGTGTATTCTCCTGTTGGTCCTTTGTTCATCTGAACGCACTTGTCATTGCTCTTAGCCACCACCCTCCCAGCCTCCACAGCCCATTTCTCAAGCTGACTCAACCCTCTCCAGACTCTTGCGCTCCATCTGCTTGGTCCATGCGCAGCTGATCTCCTAAGTTTATGGCAGCTGCAACAAACCCATTTTCACAGTTTTCATGAAATATATTCTTTCCATGTCTGGACAGAACAGAGGCTTACTATATACTTGCTAACTTCTCTCTCCTTTGCTCAGAGACAGCCTGGCAGATACTCCCCATAATAAAGGCTTGTTGTAGTCCTGGTCTGGTCCTTGTTTTTCGGTTCTTTTACCTAACATATCTGGTGCTGAAAACCCGGGAAGTAGACAGTCGATTAAGTGAAAATCTCCCACAGGCCAGGGTCGATTGGCCTTTCGGCTTCCTCCTCCGGATCACACCTGCTGAGCCAGGGCCTCTTTGGGGCTTTCTATCTTTGCCATTGCTGACGACACACGTCCACAGTGGTCACTGATTTCAGTGTCTGCCAACATATTGTTTATGACAATAACCTTTTGATGCAAGTATACGTCCTTCTCTTCTGCTCCATCTACTCATGATTACAGGTACATTTGTAGGCCCATACACTTTTCTTTAGATGGCATCCTATCAAAAGGGTGAGGATCAATACTAAAAGGTAACTGGGCTAAGAAGACCACCAATATTTTGACCCTGGCCCTCCAAGGTCATCAAAGATCCCAGGTATGAAGGAACCTTTTCCACAACACCTTACATCTGTGCAGGAACCATGAGGGCATTTACCAACCAGATAGTCATGGAACTCATCATGGCGGGGTACCAGCCACTTCAACGGGGAGAAGAAGCCCCCACCTACCACTTCCCTCATCAGATCCAGATTTAGCCGCAACCTTCACCCCTTTGTCAGCTTGAAGCAGCTCCAGAAGAAAAGACCTTTGCCCAACAACCATAAAACAAAAAGCCTGGAATGTTAGATTTCCCTTGCCTTAAGATGGCTGCCATATAGAGTAGCAGCCTCCATGTTAAAATGTAGCTTCTCCCAATCAAGGTCAGGCTGCTTCTTCCCGTCATGCCTCTTCTCCCACCAGTAACCTAATCCTTGCTACCTCCTAACAGCTCGTGATGTGACAGGCTCCTCCAATCTCTTAACACTACCTCACTCAACTCCACCCCAGCTCACGCTGATCCCACCCTGCTTCTATAAATGTGCTCCTTGTGCTGCCATGTTGCTTCTCTCTGCTTTGATCAGAGACAGCCCAGCAGGTCCTCCCCATAATAAAGGCTTGTTGTAGTCAAATATAAATATATTTGCTAAATGGAGGAATACATTCCAGCCGACCCCATAGATTATTTATCTATCATTACAGATCTCAGTGTAGCAAAACAATTTTTTCGTACCTCCCTATCAGTTTGCTCCCCTTCTCAGCCCTTACTAGAAGAAAAAGCGCAAAGACAACCTTTGCTTCCAAATCATTCAGTCTCTCAGGAAGTAATCTATCCTTTTTGATAAGCCAAAAGCACAGCAAGAATTATTTCAAGCCTTCCTTTCCTCCTACTCTTCCCAAAAAAGGAAACCAGCTTGTATTTAACACATGCAGCATCCTCTCTCCCTCTCCCCCTCCCTCTCTCTCTCCTCTGTCTCTCTGTCTCTCTCTCTTTCTCTGTCACTTGCTAGCTACAATGCTACAGTGTATGAAGCTGAACTGAATACAAACTATAGAGCCATCCTATAACCTACAAGAGGACAGAGCATAGATCTCACAGCAGTGACATAATGGTTTTTACTCAGGCTGCTGCTCCCATGTGTGAAGTCCTTATGCAAATTAGGAAAAGGTGTCCCCTCTGGTGGGCTTCCAGAAAAGTTCTCCCTGTCAGCTCAGCAGCCTCTTCCCATCTTCACCAGGCACCTGTGTGGGGTCATACTCCTGGATAAGCAAGCAAGCCACATGACTGATAATAGGCTCTTGAAAATAGTCAAGCTCTCGGGAATGATTGTTCATGAAAGGGTGACGTTATGCAAAGAGACCAAATGTTAGTAAGTTACTTTACAGGGAATGAGTCAAATTTGTTTAAATTTGGTCCTGCCTGCAAACCAAGGCCTTTGCTCAGATATGTACAATTTTACATAAAAATATGCACAAAACCCTGAAGGGTGAAGCAGGTTAATATTTCCTGGCTGTTGTTCCCAATACTGTGGAGCGCACTGGCCATGGGGTTATTAACCTGGCCTTCTCCGTGAAGTGCCGCTGTCCTGACAGAAGGTAGAGAGACCACCCCAGCAGGCTGCCTGCTGCCTGATGGTCTCATCTCTGAAGCCCAGATATTTTATGGGTGATGAAAAGCTGAGCTCATGAAGAAGTAGAGAGCGCTGGAAGAAAGTATTAACACATCCCTCCCAGGGAGGCCAAATGTTAGATCAATCATGTCTTCCAGCCAGTGCAGTGACTGCAGGGAATGATATGCTAATTTATGCACAGTGCCACCAGGAGCCTGGGAATCGAGTTTTATTAGTTGTCTGATTCTCAAGCTGACATAGCTGCTTCTTTGTAACCTCTGGGCCCCTGGCAGAAGCAAACTCCATCTTCACAGTGGCCACCTATGGCATCAGCAGACCAGGCTCTATCTCCCAGCTTCCTTCTTTGTCCCCGCATTCCTGCTATTTTCCTGCTCCACTCTGTGCAAGGTTGAGGTGTCCTGCCAGAAAACTTTGCATCTGCATAGAACAATGGCTGATTGCTTGAAAATGTTTTTCCGTAACCTGCAGGGAAACCATGATGTATGTGAAAGCAAAACACATTTATTTCATCTGGTTTTGAAGAGGCCATTTGGAACCATGGAAAATAGCACCCAGATTTGTAGTACTAGAAAGTTGACCTTGCCACTTGTTTATAATTTTTTTTTTATCCCAGAAAAGACTACAATCTGTCTTTCTGGGAAAGGAGAATAGGGAGGAGGTAATGAAACCGTCAGCAAGAAAACCAGAATTTACCCCCTAGCAATATAAATAATTGGAAGTTCTAAATGGAATTTGGCATGGTTACAGATGACATAACATTTGTTGATGTAAAATGGGATGTCCCCAGAGGCACGGATAGCTTTAATTGTTCTGATCCCAGAGCCTTTATGAGCCTAGTACTGAGGTATATCTTGTGGTGTCCTTGTGGCAAGTATCCTGGATGGCAGCAGAGATACATTTAATAAAATTATCTTTCTACGCAGAGCCAAAAGACTCACAAAACACTGCTTTGCACTGTGTCGTGAGTGCAATATGCCATAGGTAACTTCCATTTGCTTTTTTGTCTTCTGTTACATATAGGCTACCTTGTAGGGTTTAGCCATGTGCTTGACAGTGATGAAACTGATGAAATTAGTTTACTAATTCATTTCCTCGTGTGTGCACTGTTTCTTCCTCGCAGGTTGTGGGAGGAAGACCAACACGACTGGCGTTTAGAGAGGAGGACAGAGGTGCTCTTGATCTGGTTATGGAAGGGTCATAGCGCAGGAGGAAACCCTTTTGGGGGATCTCTTCAATGGATGGCGTATGTCATCCTACAGGAACTTAGAAACCCGTTTTTCTTATGTTCGGAGTCTTGGAGGAGAAGGTTGTGGCATTGTTTCTGAGGCTGTTTGTTTCTTTTTTTTTTGGTTGGTTTTTTGAGACAGGATCTCACTATGTAGTTGAGACTGACCTGAAACTCACTATGCAGCCCAGGCTGGTCGAACTCACAGCGATCCTCCTGCCTCAGCCTCCTGAGTGCTGGGATTACAGGCATGCGCCACCATGCCCGGCTTAAGGCTATTTGTTTTTTGTCGTCAACTTGCCTCAGTTCACCAATTAGTTACATAATCACAGATGGGGTCATCTTGGAAGGCTGTCCAGATTCATATTCGCTAACTTCAAAGACTTTTATGGACCATGTCGAGCATACCCTGGTAATGTCTTCTCTGGAAGGTGCTTTCTGCAGCTCCGCTATGGTGATGATGATGATGATGATGACATCATCCCTGGGTTGGACAAAATGTCATCCACTTCCACAGCTGCTCCCAGGGCACGGCTTCCTCTAGGATGGGTCCACCTCAGTGGCCTGGAGACATGTTTCACTTTCCCTTGCTCTCCTCTCTTTGCTCCATTCAGAATCTCACCGTCCTGGCTCTTGGATCTCCCTGTGGTTGGTGAACTCTAGACCTTCCTCTGGTCTTTCTGAAGCTGTGTCCAGGCAACTGTCAATTTGTCCCTTGATTCAGCACTATAGAGGTATGAGAAATAAGCAACCACGGCGATGATACTCTTCTTGTAGTAGCCAGCAAGGATGAAGTTATTTGCTCCCCAGAGCTGTTAAGGATGGGCCGGAACTCAGATTCGGGTTTCTTGCTCTTCTCTGTGGCCAGCACCAAGTTGCTGTGACTCTGTGACTATGGTTATTAGGAAACTCTGTGGGACATCCATCCACATTACATTCTGGCACATGGCCTTTTAATACTATATAAGCATTGAAGCTCAGCAGTGATTAGTACAATGGATCTTGTGACATGGTGCTAATTTCAGAAGGGAAATTCAATCTGTAGTCAGTAGTAGATTTCTTTTAGGATCGGAGTGGTCCTTTCAGGTCCTGAGGTGTCATCCATGGATTTGAGTGAAGGAGGGAAACACTCGAATAAAGAGAGTGAGAATCTCCTGGAGGTGGGAGAATGGCCTTTGCAGTTCATCAGGAAGTTTCATTTACCTGCACCCAAAGATTTTTTTCTGAGCCGTAGGGTTTTCCACCATGAGGCATCTAGATGACTCAGATCCCTAAAGGTGAATGATTGTGACATATTCCCTGTGCTTCTCTTTGAAAGAATTACTGTGATAGATTGTTCACTAAGAGGTGTCTATAAACATCTGCAGCACCCACTGGCTCTTATTTACTTTCAAATAAAACTATATATATTTTGCAATTAATGGAATATATCCAGAGATACTCTGCTATATATGTATTTGGCTTAAAATGTCCTGTATTTCAAAAAAATGCCCCCATTTGGGTAATTTTTTGTGACATGTGAAGTACTTTTACGTGCATGGCCTCATTTGGATCAAATGACGACTTTGCTGAGTAGAGAGGCAGGTGTTCTCCACGCTTTCATGGTTGGGAATTAAAGCCACAGATGGTGATCAGGGTCACAAACTGAAAACCCACCAGTCAGGAGATAATAGAGAGTGGGAGATGGCTGGAGAAAGACTGCTTAGCCTGAAAGTGTTCAGATCTAAAAACATAAACAAATTAACCAACCAACAAACGGAAAACAAAACCCTGCGCTGGCCTGTGGAAACATGCTGTGGGGTCGGCTTGGCCTCTTTTTTATAATCCTGCCTATGAAGCCGAAAAGCTTGCACGTAGCAGAGTTAGGCCTGGATCTTGCCACAGTCAGTGCACTTTCATCGTATCTCATCACCTCATGTGTTGACCCCAAGTCCATTGGGTTTCTACAGAAAATGACACTAATGTTTTGAGCATTTTGTACAAGAACTTGGAAATCTGTTTTCTTATATTCCTGTTTTGAGCATTTTGTAACCAGCACCCTGTCTGTGTACCTCCTGTGAATTCATACACCAAAGCTGCACTATAACGCCATGGAGTGGGAAGCATATTTCGCCCAAGTGAGGACAGGGAAGCCCCAGGGAGAAAGTGACCTGTCCCCCGAAGTAGCGCATTGCTCTGCAAAGTGGAGCCAGGCTCCTGCACATGGCATGATTATACTAACTCATTCTCTGAAAACTTCAAGACACAAATCTTTGTCAACCTGGGTTACAGTGTCCTCTTCATAAGAGTGTACCAAGTGTGTGTGTGTAAGGTTGAGCCCGGGGCCTTTGCATACAAGGCAAACACTCTATCACTGAGCTATAACCCAGCTCAAAATATTTTGTATTTTTTTAAAATTTGTATATGTTTGTGATTCATAGTAAGTGCATTTGTTTTGGGGAATTAGTACTCACGTGCACACGCTCACGCACATGCGGTACCCATATCATTTTGATCCCCCTTTCCCCATTCCCTCCTCTCCCCTTCTCCCCAGATCCCCTTCCCCAACTCCAAACAGTTTACCTCTCTGATTCCTGCCACCTCTCCATTATTGTACTCCATGTTCTATGTGTTTTGGAGTTCTGATACAACATAAACCATGTTATTTTGACTTGCGTCTGATTTATTTCACTTAACACTACAGTCTGAAGATCCACCTATTTTCCTACAAATGATTAAAATTTGTCTTCATGACTGAGTGGTACTCTATTGTGTTGATGTATGCCATGTTTTCTTCATCCACTCATCTGTTGTGGAAATCTAGGTTGTTTCCATACTTTAGGAATTGTGAATTACCATGCCATAAAAATGGGTATGCGTGTATCACTGCGATATAATGATTTTCACTCTTTCAAGTGGCTCCCCAGGAGAGCTATAGCTGGGTCAATGGAATTTCTTTCTTTAATTTTTTGAGGGATCTCCATACTGATTTCCATAGTGGTTGTACTAGTTTATATTCTCATCAACAATGTAAAAGTGTTTCTATTTTCTTACATCTTTATCAACAATTGTTGGGTTTTGAATTTGTGATTATAGCCTTTCTTACTGGAAGTAAGGTGGAATTGCAATATTTCTTTGAAGTTCATTTCTGTAATGGCCAGAGATGATGACTTTTTCATGTGCTTTTTGGCCATTTGCATTTCTTTTTTTGTTTTTTTCTTTTGAGAAGTGTTTATTCATTTCAATTATCCATTTTTGATTGGCTTTTTTGTTTGTTGGTATCTTTTAAAAAATTTCTTTATATATTCTGGATATTAGTCCTCTATGTGAGGGGTAGCTAGCAAATTTTTTCCCATTTTGTAATTTGTTTCTTCACTCTGTTGATTGTTTCCTTTGCCATGATGAAGCTTTTCAGTTTAATATAGTCCTATTTGTTGATTCTTGGAATTATTTCTCATGCAATTGGAATTCTATTTAGAAAGTCCTTCCTATGCCTATGTCTTCAAGTATTTACCTGTTTTATTTTCTGGAAGATTCAATGTTTCTGTTTTCAAATCCAGGTCTTTGATCCATTTTGATTTGACTTTAGTAGAGGGTCAGAGATATGGGTCTAGATTCAATCTTCTGCACATTTGTTAAAGAGACTCTCTTTCCTCCTGTATTTGTTTTTGGCCCCTTTGTCAAAAATTAGATGGCTAAAAGTGCATGAAGCTGTTTCTGTGTCTTCTATTCTATTCTTCTGGTCTACATGTCTATTTTTATTACAGTACCATGCTGTTTTTATTACTGTAGCTTTGTAGTATTACTTGATATCCAGGATTATACTGCCTCCTGCTTTGCTCTTTTTACTCAGAATTTCTTTGGCTCTTCTGGATTGCATCTTGTTCCCTATAAATTTTACTTTTTCTTTTGCGTAGTTCTGTGAAGGATGCTATGGGTATTTTGATTGAAATTGCACTACATTTATACATTATTTTTGGTAATATGGTCATTTTGACAATATTGATTCTGCCTATCCAGAAACAAGGGATGTTTTTCGCTAGACATGTTGTAATATTTTCTTCCATCTCTTTCTTCAGAGCACTGTCATTTCATTATAAGGGTCTTTCACCTCCTTGGTTAGGTTGATTCCTAGGTTTTTAATTTTTGGGAACTACTGTAACTGGTATTGTTTTCCTAATTTCTATCTCATTGTATTCATTATTATATTGGAACACTGTTGATTTTTGTGTGTTGAGTTATATATCTTGCCACTTTGCTGAATTTGTGTATTAGCTTTAAGAGTTTTCTGTTGGAGTTTTGTTTGGGTCTTCTATCTAAAGATAGCTTGGCTTCTTTCTTTCCTGATTTTTTCTTTTTTCTTTTTTTTTTTCTCTTGCCTGATTGCTCTGGCTAAAGTTTCAAGTACTCTAGTGAGCAGTAGTGATGAGAATGGATTCACTTGTCTTATTCCTGATTTTAGAGGTAATGCTTTTATTTTTTCACTATTTAGTATTTTGTTGGCAGCGAGTTTGTCATAAATGGCTATCAGTTTGGGGTGAGGTCTTCTATTTCTATTTTTGTCAGATATTTTAAAATTAAAAATAGATACCGGGTTTTGTATAGGCTTTTTCTGCATCTATTGAGATGATCATGTGATTTTTATCCTTCTATTTATATAATGTATTACATCTATTGATTTCTGTATATCGTACCATACTTGTGTCCTTGGGTTGAAGTCTACTTGGTCATGATGTGTAATCTATTTAATGATTTGTTACATTTGGTTTTCATGTACCTTGCTGAGGAGTTTGCATCTATGTTCATTAAAGATATTGGCTTGAAGTTTTCTTTTTTTTTGTTGAGTCCTCATCTGGTTTTGGTATCAGGGAAATGCTGGCTTCAATGAATGAATTTGGCACTGTTCCTTTCCTTTCAATTTCATGGAAGAATTTGAGAAATACTGGCATTAGTTTTTCTCTGAAGTTCTGATAGAATTCAATAATGAATTCACTGGGTCCTGGGCTCTTTTAATTCATAGTTTTTTTATTACTGCTTTAATTTCATTGACTGTTGTTGGTCTAGTCACTTTCTTCATCTCCTCTTGGTATGGTTTTGGTAAATTGTATATGCCTAGGAATTTATCCATTTCCTCTAGATTCTCCAACTTATTGGAATATAGGTTTTCAAAATAGTTTCTTATATGTCTCTGTATTTCAGTGGTGTCGTGCTTTTACCTTTTTTGTTTTTAATTGCATTAATATGGGTGTTTCCTTCTTTTGGTAAATTTGGCTAAGGGTTTATTGATATTATTTATTCTTTTAAAGAGCCAGCTCTTCAATTCATTGATTCTTTTATTGATCTTTTAGTCACTTTCTTTAATTCTGATTTTTGCAATTTATTTCCTTCTATAAATTTTGGATTTGGATTCCTCTTGTGTTTCTAGGATTTTGAGATGCATTATTAGGTTATTTATTTGGTAATGATTTATTTTTCTAATGTAGGCACACATAGCTATAAAGTTCCCTTTTTGAACTGATTGCACTGTTTTCCATAGATTTTGGTATTGTTATTGTCACTTGATTCTAATTATTTTAAAATTTTTTCCCTGATTTCTTCGGTGATTCATCAATAATTCAGGAATGTGTTATTTAATCTTCATATGATTATGTAGTTTCTGTGGTTTCTTCTGCTGTTGACTTCTAGTTTCATTTCATTGTGATATGATAGGATGCAAGATATTATTTCAGTTCTCTTGTATTTATTAAATATGTTTTATAGCCTAAGATATGGTCTATTTTAGAGAAAGTTCCATGGGGTGCTGAGAAGAATGTATATTCTGCTGTTGTTCAATAAAATGCTCTGTAGATATCTGTTAGGTCCATTTATTCAGTGGTTTGGTTCAGGTATGTTATTTCTTAGTTGATCTTTTGCTTGGTTGACCTATCTATCTACTGATGAGGGTGAGTATTAATGTCTCCTACTATAATTGTATTGGTATCTCTGTTCTTTTATGTCAAGTAGTTTTTGTTTTATGAAATTGGATATGCCAACATTTGGTGTGTGTGTGTGTCCGTCTCCTCAAGTCCTGATATGCTCCCTTCTGATTGGTCACGTCTATTAGCATAGCTTTCAGTGGTGTTTATTCCTAAGTATTCTACTTGATTCTTTTTCATTGCCCCCCCCCTATATATAATTGTTATCTCTTCCTGTTGATTTTTTTATTCCATTTACTAATATATCGTTACCTTCTTTAACTCTTTGGCTAAGCTTGAAGTCCATTTCGTCTGAAATTAGGTTATCTACTCTTGCTTGCTTTTGGGCTCTTGTCACATAAGGTATTGTTTTCCGTCATTTCATTTTTATGTTCATTTATATGTTTCTTTGTGGATAAGGTGTATTGTGCATGCAGTATCTAGTAAGTGGAATTTTGTTTTTTGATTCAATCTGCTAGTCTTTTGACTAGAGAGTTACGACCATTTAAATTGAGAGTTTTTATTGGTAGGTATTGGTTGATTCCTGTTACTGTATTTCTTCAGTGCTAATGCCTTTCTATTTTTGTTTTCTGTAACTACTCTCCCAGTTAGATATTCTTTCCTTTGGGCTTTTTGGTGATTCTGGCCTTGCTGTTTCTGTTTAGCATTCCCTCACATATGTTGTGCAATCGTGGTCTGGTGGTCATGATTGTTTTAGATTCTCTTTGTCATGGGTATTATAACCTGAGTTGGCAATTATTTTCTCTTAGAAACTTGAAAACCTTCACTCCAGTCTCTTGATTAGAGCCACCTAAGGGCTCTTGAATTGACTTTTTCATGATTTATTGTTCTTGGAGTATTATTGAGTAAGTGATCTACCACATCATTCTTCAAGTCCTGATACTCTCCCTTCTGATTGGTCATATCTATTGGCATAGCTTTCAACTGTGTTTAATTTCTAGGCATTCTACTTGATTCTTTTTCATTGCCTCTAATTCTTTATTAAAATAGTCATTTGTAGCCTACATTGCTGTCTTTAATTTGGTTAGCTGTTTGTGTCTTCTTTAAGCTCACTGAACATCTTATTAATTAAATCCTTTATCTATTTATGCCCTTTTTGAGCTCATTGAACATCTTATCCATTTCTTTGAATTTTTCAAGCCTTTTAACCATTGGTTTTTTTAATTATTTGCCTGAAACTTCCTCTACTTGAGTGCCCATTAGATCAGCTTTTGGGGAGTTATGAATTTTTTGAGGCTACTTATTGCCTTGTCTTCGTGTAATTCCTGTGCTTTTGTGTTGATTGTTGTGGATTAGCTGGCCTAGGAAGCTCTTCCAGTGTAGCAGAGATCTCTAGCACTGAATTGTAAGGAGAGGATAACTACTGGTAATATCTACATGGGAAGAACTGATCATATATCAATACATAGTTTAAAGCTAGATTAGCAAATTTTCTACTTTTTCAATCACCCAGGAGTACAAAGGATTATAATGGTGGCAAAAGAGTAGGGAAATAGGAAAAGATGAAAGAGAAAAGGATTTTAAAATAGAGAAAAAATTGAGGAAAACAGGAGACTAAAGAGAAAGAGAGAAAATAGTTTTTTATGATACTATTTTTATACTCATAAAGTAAGGGGAAGGGAGAAGGAACGATTCAAGAGGATATGTATGAGGATTGGGGGAAGGAGTAAGGGGAAGGATTTATAAATACAAAGCAGGACCATCATGATGGAGATTGTATCCAATTTATAAACATGTTAGCCTGATAACGCCCAGAAACAACCTTGGAAGTGGGTGAATGTGACTTAACTACGTGAAATGCTTTGCAAACAAAAGTAGAACATTTATATACATGGCTGTAACTATACTCACAAATATACAAAGGCCAGCCACTAAAAACATCAAATAAGAAACTGGCAACCGCCAAATCTCCTGCCCTGGCAGGTAGCAACCTTGGTTCTGATGGAGATTTTGCCACAGGCTCTACTGTTTGTTCCCGCTGTAATCTCTCTCAGATTTCTGGCTCTTTGTTTGCAGTTGTTCCAGTGCTGCCCAGGCTTTCTCTGGCCCACAACTTCAGTGGTCCCCTGTGGTCAGGCAGGAGGTGGTAACCATGGCCCTATAGCCATTCTGATGGCTTTTCTCTGTTCTTTTTAGTCCTGAGTCAAAGGCCTACTCCTGCTACCCATTTCAATCTGGGATTTTAGTGGTTTCTGGAGGCTGGCAGGAAATAGCAGCCCAGGTGCTGATCTGGGTTGTTCTCTGCATGCCCAGTGATCACATGTCCCAGTTGTTCAGCTTGACAGCCTCCTTCCAGCCTGCAAAGTCAGGAGTTGGTAGAAGAGGGCCCTCTGTGTGGCATTCAGTAGCATTTGGCAGTATCAAGATGGAGTCCACATGGACATTTGGAGGGCAATGGGGCAGTGCCTGGTCTGGCTTTGCTCCAGGGTGTCTTTTCTACCTCAGGTCCCATGGGTCACAGCTGCTCCAATCCCCGTGATCCTCACTGTCTCAGATCCCTCAATACCTGGTTCGGGCTCCCTGCCCTTTTCACCTCTCTGTCTCTAAGGCTCACCTGTCCTAGTTTAGCTACTGCGCTTTCCTCAGTGCCCTGGTATGGGGAGTTCTCTCCTGTGAACATCTTGCCTGCTGGGCTCTGGCTATCAGGGGAGGAGAGTTAGACCAGGTAGGCACAGGGCAGTGGCTGCTAGGCTGGGAGCCTATCAACAGTAGTCAGTGCTGTACTTGTATTGTTTTCTCAGAGGAATTTGACCATTTCCCAAGACAGTGTGTTTGCTGTATCTGGGCTATAAGAAGTGCTGGGATCAAGAGGCGACCCTCCTTCTTTTCTAACTGGCCCATGTACTGGATTTCATCTCATGGGCTTCTCCTTCAAGTTGACTTCTCCTGGTTGGGTTTTTGTTTTTCCACTTATCTGTGTATCTGAGGACCTTGGTGAATTTTTTCTGTGCGTCTCCTGAGCACTGCTATATCTAGCCTGCTATGATGCTTCTCTTCGATACACTGTGTTAGAGAAATCGCTTTATGATCTAAAAGGCAAAGCCTGACACCCAAAATCCAGGGCCTTTTGTCAGCAGGAGAAACCCTAAGGTGTCCAAGGTGAAGGGAGAAATGATGGTCCCCGGAGGGAAATCTCTCTCTTTGGTAAGAATTGTGATGAGAAGTGAATTGGTTTTAGGTCCTGAAGTTAATTTGCATATTTTTCATATCTTTTCCCTTGCCATCAAATTTTCCACTTTGCTTTATAAACAAAAGTTTTAAAATATTTTCTCCAGTTTTAGTTGTAAGACTTCGTGGATGTGGCCCATCCTCCCTACATGGAATCCTTGAGTGGAGTCTAAATGCAGCCTCTCCCTTATAAATGCTGGCTCAGTGTCAGTGGCCTCATTGCTGTTGTTTAAAAGCCAGTCTCAGGACTGAGATAGTCCATCCTAAGCTGATCACTTGGGTTAGTGATTGATTTTGTTCTGCCTTACAGATATAAACAAAACATTCATTGCGTTTTCACTGAACATCAGGCTTTCTGCTGAGAGTTTACAGCTCCATGCCTGATTTGATCCTTGTGTCAAGCCTGTGAGGTAGCTCTGACAGAAGTTAGTATTATGCCTATTTGATGTATGTAGAAACTGAGATCTGATGGGATGTGTGATTCTTAAAGTCAGTCAGTTTAACACTTGATTTAACACAGGAAAATCAAGACTAAAGTGCAGGTTTGTTTTTTTTTTTTTTAAGCTTAAAACTCAATACTATCTCAGCAGTACCACCCTGTCACTCTCCCTTGATCTGCTCTGTCCTTCTGTGCTATTTTCAGCCTTGCCTGAATTCTGGCTGAACATAATTGTAACCTCAGCTTCTTTGTTTCACCATTCAGCTCTGTATTCCTTTCCTTCACTTTCCTTGCCTTCAAAAAATTCTTAAGAAGTTATTTATTAAGGTTTCTTTTTAACATTTAAAATTTTCTGTCTTGCAGTCCCCCAAATCTACAAATTCAGCACCCTACATTCTCTGTCTCATTAAAGACGAGGATGGCAGCCATATTGAATAATCTTCAGGGTTAACGCTGAATAATTGAAAGTGATTATAATGAGAAGAAGATAAACCCAGATCTGGGGTCTGTTCAATCAGTGAGGAAGCCCCAGGGCACCATCGTGCCTGTATATAGGTTTCAATTAGTGAATGAAAATTTGAAAAGTTGTGCAGTTGGTTGTAACAAAAGAGTCAATGGGGGCAATTTTTCTTTGTAAGAGAAAAATTTGCTGTACTTTGTTTTATAAACTTCATTTCATGTGACCTTTGGCATGGCTTTTTGGTCATTATCTTTTCCCCTCAGGGCACTGCTCTCTCCACTGTAGTGCCCGTTGTCTTCGTCTCTGGAAAGCACACTTCAGTGGACAAAGCAGAGCTCTGAACAGGTCCAGCAATGGCCATGGCTTACAGGTGCTGGGTTGGTGCTGTGTGTTGCAGCCTCACACTGGCTGTAGAAATGCAGCAGGTTGAAGAGGATTCCATGTCAGTTGGGCCAAGAGTGGGGCTGTTTTAACCCCCTGACATCTTGCCATAATAGGCTGATCTCAGAATTATTTAGTGACGTGGACAGTTTCTTAGTGGGGAGGAAATGCTAAGGATGAGACCCATTGATGGGTCATTCATATATATCCATCCATTCATCGAATCAAGGTCTCCTATGAGTTTCTCTCTAGAATGGAAGTTCTCAGCACCCAAAACAGAGACTTTGTGGTAATTTTCTGTTGAGTAGATGAGTGACGGAGTAAGTGGAGGAAGACTGTTGTGCTGTGGGAATATGTATGAGGGAGACTCAATTGCTCAGACATGGCTCCAAAGAAGAGATATGGTAAGAGGAGTCTTGATGGATGAGTAGGTGTTGTTGGAGGATCTGAGTCTAAAAGTGCAGCATTCTCTAGATTCCTCATCACAAGAGTACAAAAGGTGGCTGCATGGGCACTGCCAAGCACAGAGGGAGAGGCAGACATAATAAACACTGGTGATGTGAGAATACAACTGGCCACGGGGAAAGAGGTAGCTAGGTTTATTTTTCATTTTTCATTTCACTACTACTGTGTGCACTTACTGTATAGTGGGTTGATTTATGTGCCTTACAATTCATCTCCCTAACAAGCTATTATTCATCCCACTTCACAGATGGGAAATAGAGATACAAAGAGTTAAATAACTTACCCAAGGTCTCTTGGTCAGTGACAAAGCCAGGATCCAAAAACAGGCAGTCTAGTTGTGGGGCCCATGTTCTTAACCCTTCCTATGCTACATCTTATTGATGAGCAGAAAAGACAGTCAGAGACTTGGGCTTTCATGGCAGAAAATGCACAGATCCAGCTGGACTCTCTTTACTTGAGGTTGTCTTTGTAGAGGGTCACTTCTGCCAAAGCAGAAGGACACTTTGCTTTGTGATAGTGTGCTATCCTTCATTTCTGTTGCATTAAATAAAGGGGAAGAAGTCCTTACTTCTTTGACTGTTGCTACTATATCTGAAAAGGGGCAATAAGGAAGTGGGGAGGGAGATTGGGTGTATAACTTGGGAGATTCTAGTTCAGCCCTTTAGGTGTTCAGCCAGTACTTTCTTCATTCCCACAGGGTAATTGATGCCAAAGCTTGGTCCTTTGTGCCCACAGCTGCCCCTTTACTGAGTCCATTTGGTCCCTTTTGCTCTGGTTGCTTCAGACACAATTAAAATCTCCAGGTAATCCTGAAATAGTGGGCAAGGGGAAAATCTGGTGCGGAGGTAATTTTAGGATTTCTTTCCCAATTACTTGGCTAAATTCTCATGGGCATATTTAAAAAGTTTTAACAGATATACCTATACTTATTACCAGAAATACAAGTTTTTCTCTTTTTAACATTTCTGGAAAACGTATGAAGACAATTTCTATACTTAGACTAAAAGCCTGACCACTGATTTCTTTCACAAATATTTTACTCTGATGGGATCAGGAAGGGTCCATGAAGGGCCAGGGTGGATGAGATTCACCCTGTAAGCCAGTCGATGCTACTTTCACTGGTAATTCAGATTCACTAGGCTGGATGGATGGAATGACTTTTGGTGAAAACAGCATGTAGCTACTATTTTCAATAGATTTTGCCTCTAACCTGTATTTAGTGAGTGGTCTCCATAGCCAATTGTAAATTGGCTTCTGGACCCAGAAGCTCAAGCTCATTTTTCTCTCCCTAAAAGCACTATCATTTCCAGAGGGCAATGTATGTTAGAAACCTGTTCCTGGAGTTGCTTTGTCAGGAGAGGGAGATACAGTAAGAGGCTGTCAGGAACAAACAAAGACATCCTTGACAACGGCGATTTATCTTGCTACCTGCAACATGCCCTTTGGTTTGATAGCTGCATAGGCTGGCTGGGATTATTTATCTTGAGCTCACACTGATATGTGGATGCATGCTCCTGGCAGGCTTCTTTCCTTTCTTTCTTTCCTGCCTGGCCAGTCTCCCTTCACTCTTCCATATCAGAGGGCTGTCAGCCAGCTTTGTCCTGGGGAATTAGAGGGGAGGGCAAGTGCTAGAAATATCTTAGGAGAAATGATCTTCTTTGCAAACAGGACTTTATCTAGTTTCTTTCTTCCTGTCAGTTATGCCCTAGGAAATCAGATGCCTAAGAGTGTGTCTGGCCTGTGTGAGGAATGTGGTACTGTGCTGCTTCCCCTCCTGAAAGCAGATGGTCTCTCATCTTTTGCTTTCTCAAAGCAAAGCTTTCTTTCTACTTCCTTCTGCTACTCGGTTTCCAAGTGATGCTAATACGTGGCATTTGCAGGGGGACCTTGGGCAGTAGCTCTCATACACTTGAAGCTGAGAAAATGTTGTGCATTCTGTTAAGAATCTTGTTTCTTCCTCACCTGGACTTCTCTGGCTCCTGTGGATTATTTACACTATTATGTATTTGACTCAGGGGTGACCTTTTCTCAGTGTACCTTGCCACATTGCCCATCTTTGTGCAGAGAGTGTTTCGGGTAATGGAAAGCTAAAAAAGAAGAATTATTATTCAGGGTGTCCCTGGGCACTGATTCTAATATCTTTCCCCAATTCCAGCCCCCCACCCAAATCCCAAAAGAATGTGGCCTCTTCTTGCAGTTTAACTCACATATCAAACAAATCCAAGGGTTTGTTATTGGAGTCAGGCTGGCAAGAAACAGATGTTGTTCTCAAAAGACTTGTGCACGAAAGAGTTTAATGAAGGAACTACTTCCAGTGGTATGGGTGAGTGAAAGAACTGATGGGGGGTAAAAGACCCAAGGCAGTAGAAATGGGCAAGCCACGGGACAGAGCTACTGATTGATACCGTTGGAGAGATAGATGGAGGGGGAATCCACTATCTGCCATCCTCCTGCTATCATCCCGGCCCATAGCCATAGCCAACAAGAAGCCAGGGCAGGCAGAGGGTAAAGAAACTCTGTGATGACTCCATAGCAGTCACTTTTATGGGGCACAGAGGAAGGCAGGGGAGGGTGGAATGTTCAGGACCTGAGGGTAGGGGTGCAAGGGGTACCGTGGAGAGGGGTAAATGGAAAACAGGCATCATAGGAACATTTCCTTTGTTGATTCCTGAACCCTTTGAGCAGTCTGGAGAGCACCTAGCTCCTTTTTCAAAATAATGTTTCTAAATACAAAGCCTAGCATATAGGATTACCAAGGAAACTGATTATATTAAAATATAGTTTTGAAGATACTAAAAAATGAAATTTTTATGTTTATATATGTGTGTGTGTGTGTGTAT
>NW_022900944.1:17942492-17958818 GCF_012274545.1 Fukomys damarensis
ATATATATATATATATAAAACACTGACCAAACTTTCTATAATGACTAATAAAAGTGATATTTTAAGATACCTGCAACAGCTGGAATGCATAGGAAAAGACCTGCGATGTTTTTATTGGTGATCAGTCTTATGTACTCATATTACTTCTATACTTTGTTGCTCACATGTATAGTTGAAGAAAATACTAAATTTCAGTTAGAGCTTAGTGATGTACATAAAGACATAATTCCTCCCCCACCTAATTTCATGGACCCTTGAATTCTATCTGAATGTTCCATTGGGGTTTCAATAGCCCAGATTAAAAATGCTTGCCTTTAATTTAAGCACAAGGATTATTAAATTTGAGTGCAGTGGAGCTGTGAGCCTGAGTGTGAGCGGGGACAGTGCAGCCCAAATGCAGCAGTAGGATCCTTGTGTGCCTTGTCCTGGGGACCTGGCCAGTCCTGGCTAGGAAATGAGGAGTTTGGCAACTGTCTAGTGGCATTCTGCTTGATGAATACTGTGTTCTTGCTATGCTAGAATGTAAACTGCATGAGGACATGAAATTTTAAAAACTCATTACTGAAGTGATACACAAACAAATGCCTATGTCCTAAGTGCATAGCTTATTGAATTTTCATGAACTGAACACACTCGTGTAAGCAGAACCCATATCATTACCACCCTCCCAGAAGCTCCCTCGGGGCCCCTTCCTGACATCTCAATTCCCTGATGGTAACTACGGACCATCCTGATATCTGTCAACACAAGGAAGGTTTGCCTAATTTTGTTCTTTACAGATACAGAAATAGAATGGTGCAGTATATGTTCTTTTGTGTCTTGCTTATGTCTCTCAACATAGTATTTGTGGAGTTCACCTATACTGTTTATGTGGTTTTGAGTTATTCTCATTAATGTGTAGCATCCTATTGCATGAATATAAAGTAATTTGTCCTTTCTACTATTTATAGGGATTTGAGTTGTTTTGAGTTTTGGACTATTACAGGAAACAATTGTTATAAATATCCAAGTATTTATCTTGGTGGAATTGGTAGGTCATATAGTTTGAACAGATTCATCCTGAGTAATATTGCTAGTTTCCCACAGCAACTGTATTGATACTGTATTTATACTTCTACCAGTCCCAGTTGGTCCAAATTCTCACTGACACACAGAATTTTCTATCTTTTTAACCTTACCCATTCTGATTATTGGATAGCAATAGTTGCTTGTAGTTGTAATTGGCACTTTCCTAATGACAAAGGAAGCAGAACACCTTTTTAACCAGCTATCAGCCATTTGGATGTCCTCTTCTATAAGGTACCCAGGCAAATTGCTGCCCATTTGTCTAATGTCTGTTTTAAGACATCTTAGGGAAGTTGTTTATTTGCTCTCATGCGTCCTCATTTTAAAAATTGGGGCACTAATAAGACCAGTTCATGGGGATGTCCTGAGGATTAAGAGAGATAAACATATAGCATAGAGCCTAGTGCCTGGACCAAGTCAGTGCTCAATAATTGTGGCAATAATTGTTAAGTTGATCTCTAAAAGAAATGAACATCATGAGTACCCCCCCACTGAATTTTACAAATGTCATTGTAACAACATTGTGAGGTTCTGCTAGTCTCTATGAGAAGTAGCTTAAGGAAGGGATGAAGGGTTACTTACTTGTTATTCTTTTACATTTTGTACCTCTTGAATTTTGTATCATGTGAATGCATTTCATCTTCAAACACATAAAGTCAAAGTGAAAAAAAAAGCTGGAGTAGAAATGGAAATATGTTGACTCATGAACTATATTATCAGTGCTACCATGATCCCAAGGATGTATATGGAAAATAGGCATGTTTGGGGCTAGTGAAGAGGAAAGCTTTTTCTAAAAACAGACTTAGAAAGGTGTGGTGTCAATGTGTTCATGTAAAAGTTATGAGCATAGAAGGACAGGTAAATTATTCATGCACGACTGTGTTTGAACATTCCCAGAATTTAATGAGAAGGGATATGAATTTAATGTTGAGAAGCAAAAGATATCCAAGGAGAGAGTAGAATAAGTGGTTTAGTTAGGTTCAGTCAGAGCTTTGGGTTTCCAGGAGTTGTGGAAGGAAATATTTTGGTTCAGGTCTTTGAGAGTAGAGCACATATCTGTGTCTCTTGGAGGTTTGATATATGGCAAAAAAAAAAGACAAATTCTTAGTGAATTTTTGATGCATTTATATAAGGGAACCTTGAGTCATTTTGAAGGAGAAACATAGAGCTTTAGTTGTGTGTTTTAAAATTATTATTATTAATAATATTGGTCACTTCTTAATTTGTGTGTTTTATGACATCAAATACTATTAAATTTATACTTTTATTTGTCCTCCTTGACTCCTGAGAAGGACAGGTATTATCTCTGTTTTATAGGACAAAAAAACTGAGGTTCTGAGAAATAAAGGATCTAGTACTAAAAACCAGTTTTATATGGGAAAAAATCCAAAGCATGGTCTGCCTGTTTTGTCTGTGGTAAGCATCAGAGTTGAGAGGAGTCGGAGCACTGATGAGATGTGTGAATAGGGAGCAATGCATGAGGTCCTGGAAATGGTGAGTGCAGTGGGGTCTTGTCATGTGCTGTGCCTCTAGGTTGTGTCAGTTTGGTGCTCTTATGAGGCCCCAAAACTGGGACATGGCATTAGCATTCGATTAAATGACTTTTTAAGTAGTTATATATAGTGTGTGTATGATATTTGGATGTGATTATTCTTAAAGTATATCACTTAATCACCACACTACCTAGACTCTTTCTTTTTAGATTCCTTCAATTTTAACTTCTCTCATTGAAAGAGAATCACATTTTATCCTACTTGATTTCCCAGGCCATTTGCTTGGATTTCATGAGCAGATTTAAGGTCACCAACACAACTTCCTCATAATTTTATGAATGGCAGAACTAAGAACCACAGAGGCAAAGTGACTTGTCCAACATCACAGAGACAGTTAATGCTAAGGATGAGATGAAGTAAGCCAGGAGAGCAAAAAGTCAGAGTTGACTAAGCAATGATTTTTATCCACAGACATTGACTCTTGAAACAGCTTTATTCTGGTGTAACCAATATGTTAAAACTGCATACGTTTCATGTACATAATTTGATGACTTTATATATACACATGATCTATGATGAAGTTGAGTTGTAAAAGATACAACAATAATTTGTAGTTCTATAGAAAGAGATGAAAGATTGCTTTCTGGACCAACACGAATTCCGCCTATCTAGGTCACACTTTCCTGGAATGTCCCCAAGTCCAGGAAAATAAATTCAGGCAAGAATTTATGAAACCAGGGGTACCTGGTTTCATCCTGGATTGTGGTCATCTATGAACTGTGCAAGCCACACAGGGCAGCATTTTTCAAGAAGTAGCTTAGACCTTGTGGGAATTCTTTTGCAGAGAAGCAGTTATCCTGGGAGACAAAACAAGGTTTGTTAGAAGCTTTAGTGAAGATAATATTCCTGGCAGCCTCTCAGAGATTTAAAGTAGATCTTCCTGTAGTGGATGTGGAATTTTTTTATTTTAAGCAAAGTCTTAGATTGCTTGAAGAAACAAGTCTTCATGCTCTGTGAGAGAGCACCTATGTGTTTTTCTGTTGTGTTATTGTGTTTTTTTGACCACCTCTTAATTCTTTCCTGGTTAGGTGGATGATGGAAGAAGAAACACTAGACACTGTGCATTTTTATTTGGAGAGCAGTGAGGCATTGAGAGGGGCTACACTGGCCTTACTCTCGACAGTGGCTTCATGGGGCGGGGCTCTCGAGGTCAGCTCTATTTGTGGCAAACTTTGGAGCACAGCTGTCTCAGTAGTATTGTGCCTTGCAGTTGTGAGAGGAAATAGGGTTGGTAAGTCAAGCTCAGGAAGAGCCAGTGGTGGCTTTTGTTTGTAACATTTTTAGTCTGTAGGGTTGGAAATGTAATTCTTTATTTCAATTCTCAATCATAGTCAGATACTTGTATGAAGAGGCCGTTGCAGAGTATGTAGAGTTGGATCTTTCTGATTAATTGAGATTTTTGCAAATATTCATCCCAAATTGAAATGGATGTTGAAGCTGACTTTGCCGGTAGCATAGAATGATGCTGTGAGGATTCATGTCTAGGATGTGGGGTGTTGTAGGTCATGGCTGTAAGTGTCAAGGGGCTGAGGATAAAGTGAGCACAGTACCTCTGAGAGAACATCTCGTATCAGTGCAAGAGCTTTAGAAATTCAGAAATAAGCCAGGCACCATGGCACGTGCCTGTAATCATAGCACTTTGGGAGGTTGAGGCAGGAGGATTGCAAAGTTCAAGCCCAGCCTGGACACTGTAGCCACCTAGCAAGATCTTGTCTCAAAATAAAATATTGGAATAGAGATGTAGCTCAGTGTGAGGGTCCTGGGTTCAATTCCCAGTACTGCAAAATTAAAAAGTCAGAAATAAATCTGTAACTGAGAATTTTTGTAAGTGATTCACTTCACTCAGGAAAGCAAAAGCAACACTGCGATAGAGGTCAACTATTTATTGTATTATCAACAATTTCACAACCTCTGTCAGTTTATAAAACTATTATGAGCCTTGGTGACCTCAGTTTTAAAGAGTGTGTGTCTTCCAGAGTTCTTCAACTATAAGCAGCAGAAACTGGCTGTCAACACTGAAGCAGAAAGATTTGGGTAGGAAGGTGCTGCTGCTCACAGAATTGCGGGAGACTTGAAACCCAGGCTTAGGAATGAGCAGGAAGCAGAGCAGATGGGGAGGGGAGTGCAGTAGAGGATGGCTGGGTGCCAGAGACACCGGCTGCTGTGGCCAGCTCGCCCACCTCTTTGAGCCTCTTAGGTGGCAGCATACGTCTTTCTTGTGTACGTATGAACAGTCCATGGCTGGTGTGGGATCCTTGTGCTCACTAGAATTCTCTTGGCTGAGCCCCTGAATTTTGTTTTCTCAGTGCAGAGCTTTGGATGTGTTATCAACCCTTAGTTTAAAAGAAAAAAGATGGACATTTCCAGTCTCTCTGTTCAGAGTTTCTCTTCTGAAAAGATATAGATTTATTCAGCAGAATTTTGATTTGCTTGAAGGTAGTACATTTACTATCCACCTGCAGTTTGAAAGGCTTAATGCAGTCTTAATTTTATCATTTAGTAATATAAATAAGGTGGGGAAGACTCTAGAGCTTGATGTATTTGACATTTAAATCTAACTTTGCAAATCCATTTACTAGGCTAGAAAAGTATTTGCTATGCGTTCTCAGCTCTATCTGGATGTGATTTTTACAGGAATGTAATGAGAATCCCTTGAGGGGGCAAAATGTGTATTTGAAGTTGTATTTTTATTTTCTGTTTTGTTGAAATACATTTTCTAGGTCAGTTCTTTCTTTGTGCTGGCCATACATTTAGCAACGGTTTCCATAAGAATTATATTTTTGGGAAATATTTATGTTGAAATACACTGTCATTGAATACATTAGAATTTTTTCTGCTTTTATGAAAGTCAATTGGAGTCAATTTAGAGAATCACTCATTCTAAGGAGCTGAAATTTATGCAATTCTTTCATCTTTAGTACATTTTAATTGCTTACTTGGGAGTTTTACCATCTCATGACTTTTTCTTCATGTAGAAATGACTGGGAATACTTAAGGGTTCTGTCAAATATTTTGTAATCAGCAAGAATTAGGTAAACACAAAATACTGATTTTTGTCTGGTTTTTTAAAATATGAATGGACGCGGGGATTGCAAGAAGGTGTCTCAATCTTAATTTTGCAGACAGATTTGCAAGATGACAATTTGTTTATCCATGTATCTAGCACTGTCAAGCAACGCTGCCCCTGTGATCATCCGTGACAAGGAAGAGCAGTAGAAGTGATGTCCCATTGTTTTCCCATCAGATTCCCCATAGGCACAGAGTATCATGTCGGCTGAGTGATGGGCGCCCACACAATCTCTATGGGGAGACTATGACAGTGGTGGCCATATGTAGCACAAGATTTATGTTCCCCTTTTTGCAGTACACAGTCATCCCTGATGAGCAGCCACTCAGCAGGGCCTAACTTTTCCCAGCTAAGCATGGCCCTGTAACTATTTGTCACTGATGGAAATGGAAATTCTGTGTGTTGTTTCCTGAGTAGTGTTTGAGAAGCAGGGGTGATGATTCCCTGGTCTTTCTTTCCTTTTCTGCTGGCTGCATGTAGATGGTTGTACCTGGCCATAGTGGAGCCACAAGTTGGAACTGTTATAAAGCAGAATGACTCCTGCCAACTAGAAAGATCTACTTTATATTCTTACCTGGGCAAGAAAGACATTTACTGTGTTTGAACTTTTACACATCTATAGGCCTGTTTGTTATATTAGCTAGCATTACTGTGTTATAAGAAATAGACTCCTTTGGGTAGACCTCCAACTTGCCACTGCGTTATCCTTGTATCTTTGAAATTCTTTGTCAATCCAAACTTACAGTGGAAAAAGAAGACTACTCTAATTTCTTCTGCTTCTAATATCTGTAGGAGGACACAGATAAACGAGAAGCTGCCACACCTTAGGGTTATAAATCTTCCTAAATTCTTGTCTCAAATGTTTAGCCTGTTGACTGGTAATATGGCATACTGATCAAGTATGCAAACTCTGGAACCAAAATGCCTGGGTGCAAATCTTGTCTCTGTTGTTTACTGTCTTATGAACGTGAGCAAGTTGCATGCTTGTGGTGTCTCTCTCTTCTTATCTGCAAAATATAGATGATAACATGACCTCGTTCAGAAGAATCTTAATGAATTAGTACAAATAGGATGCATAGGGTATTTTCCAAGTTATAGCAAAAATACAGTAAATGTATTTGTTGTACATAATTGTTCAGGGACTTTGTTGTGGTTTATCTTATGACTGATAAGGACCTTTGCATTTGTGTTTAGTTTCTTCACAAATGTGTGAGGAGAATCTGAGAAGCATTAAGCAAGATGTCATTGGTTGATGGTAGCAAATATACAAAGTAAAATAATTTACAACATCAGTTATCTTGTGGATTAAAAGATAAAGAAGATGTGGGGTTTTTTTAAATATAAAATGAAGTACTACTCAGCCATAAAGAACATGAAACTAGAGACATTTATAGCTAAGTGGATGCACATTGAGGCTGGAATCTTAAGTGAAATTAATAAGTCACACATGTGTAAATACTGAATTGTTTCTCTGAGTGAAAAACTAAAAATGTACATAAGGATCAAAATGTATAATTGATATTGTGTAATAGGAAGAAAAGGTCTAAAGGAGTAGAGGAAGTGGGAGGGGTAGGGGAAAGGTAAAAAAGGGAAAAGAAAAAATATGTGAAAAGAAAAAACATGGAAACAATATCTTTGTAAACAGGGAAGAGTGGAGGGGCTGAAGGGAGGGCTGGGGGAAACGGGGAAAAATAAGAATCAAGATGTATCATGTAAAGGTATAAGATCCCAAGGATGAATGTAACTGTATTGTGTACCCAATAAACTTAATAAAGATAAAGAGATGTAAAATCATGATGATAATAATAGTAGTTTATAGCACGTTACCGTTAATCGTGATGGGTCAGCATCATTGGATGAAGAAACACTTGGCAGAATAGTAAAGCATGTTCATTGCTGGTCATGCCTGGGTGGCTCACAGCTGAGTGACCTTGGGGAGGTACCTGGCTCTTCGCCTGTGCTCTCTGGTGTTGTCTCTCTGCTCTGCTTCTGCCCATGAACTGAGAGCCTTTACTGCTGCACATCCTTCCCCTATGGTATTTCAGCCTTGGAGCTGCCCGGTCATCGACTGAAAACACGAGCTAAGTGGAACCTCCGATCCTTTAAGGTGTGGGTATCAGATATTGTGTCACTGATGGGAAAGCTAACTAGTACATAAAGCTTACTTTGTGTATTGTTTTAATTTCATATTTATTAGCTCACTTAATCATCTTCAAATCAGGCAGTGTGGCTGCAGAGGCCCTGCATGGGAAACTCCTATTCATTTTTTTTTTGCTACTTTCTTATCTTTATTTTTTATTAGTACATGTTTGCCACACGTAATGATCACATTCATCATGGGGAATTTGTACCTGTGCATAATATATTTTGATTCTTTTATTCCCATTCCCCTCCCCTCTCTTCAGCCCTTCTTTCCCTCCCCATTTACAAAAGCTCTGTTGCTACTTTTCCCTTTCCATTATCTATTTTTATATCCTTTAATCCTTTCTTCCCTTCTCCTTCACCCCTCCTCTGCTCCCCATTTGAACTTAAGTGAAATAAATCAGACAGACAAGTTTAAATATCACTGTGTTTCTCTCCTGTGAGAAATCTGATTCATTTTTAACACCTAGCCAAGGGGCCTCTCTCCTGTGAAGCCTCCCTGATCTGCTGTGTTCACGAGGGCTGTCCCTTGTTGTGTATGTAGACACCACTTTATCTTGTAGTGGCTTAAGTGCAGCAAATGCCATGCTGCACTGTAGTCATTTATTTATGCTCCGGAGAGGTCTTTGTGTGCGCAGACTAATGAGTCTGATGCTTCCATCTGACTGTGAATCACCATGGGATCTTGATGAATTCAGATCCCACATCAATATGCATGATGATTAAAGTTATGTCACCACTTGATTAGGCCCACAGAGTGCCCAGGTAGTTGGCTAGTCATCCTGGGTGTTTGGTAAGGGTGTTTTGGGTGAGATTGACGTTTGACTTGGTAGGCTGAGTGAAGCAGACTGCCTTCCCTACTGCAGGTGGGTCCCCCCAAATCATTTGAATCCTTAAGAGGGAATTCTTCTTGCCTGACTGCCTTTGAATTGGGATTGGCTTCTTCTGCCTTTGGATTCAAACTGCAGTAGCAGGTTCTTGGGCATGATGACCCTCTGATTAGAACACACCACCAGTTCTCTTAGATCTTTAACTCCATAACTCACCCTGTAGATCCTGGGACTTGTCATCTGGATAAATTATACAAGCCAATTTCTTATACTGTGTCTCCACTGACTGCAACAATTATATATGTAAATAGCTCTCCCTGTGTCTCTCTCATTGTTACTGTTTCTTGAGTGGACCATGGCGTACACAGTTGAGCTGAGTGGGGCCTAAGATTCTATATTTCTAACACACCTTGAGGTGATGCCATTGTCCTAGGTGGTTGGCACATGTTGAGGATGAGGATAAGACTGCTCATTCTCCTTTGTACCCTTGGCTGAATTTCTGTTGAATGTTTTGAATGAAATTCTCTTACCAGGTAGAAGATTCTTTTTTTTTTTTTTTTTTAAGAGAGGGGATAGTGATAAGAAATAATTCTAAAAACTATATCTGTGATTTTAATGTAATCAATTTGACTTAATTGAAGGGGAGGAAAGAGAAAGTCAAATCAGAATAATGATAGATCCTAATAAAGTGGCACTCAGAGGGCAGGCAGACTAAGAGAGCGGCACTCAGAGAATTGAAGGGTAAGGCAGGTATATTCACTAGCTAGTGGGCCTAGGGGAAGTCACCTTCCAGAGTCTGAGCCCCTTTTCTTTGTTTGTTCTCATATTTATCTGTTTTTTAGCCAGGTTGGGAGAGCAAGCAGAATTTTACAGAAGCAGAACTTAGCATAGGGTAGGGAGGTGGAGGTAAATGCTTTTACAGTTCATCTTTAAGACATAGGGAGGTAGGCAGCTGGGTTTCAGCACTTCATCTTCCGGCACAGTGACCTTCATGGGTTTAGCAGGAGAGGGGGTGAGCCTTAGACTGTCAGCCCTGAGACCATCACTGTCAGTCTGTGCCAAGCTTTGACACTGTCAATCTCTGCGCCTTTGTTTTTTCCCATTTCACTAAGAGCTACACATCTAGGAAATGGAAAGAAAGATAAATAAGACTGAGTGGGACTATACATTGAAATCTACTGGCTGTTAAGGATAAAGATGAAATTAATTTAAACCCTTGGAGTTTTAATAGCATGGATGTGAAATTAGGCACTGCCTGTATATCTTAATATTACATAAAATTAGGTCTATACATTCACTCATTGAAAAACATTTTAATTATTATTTTTTATTGAGCATTTTTAATTTAATTTAATTTAATCTTTTTCCTCATTGAGTTTATTGGTACATTTTAGGTATACAGTACAGTTTCATTCATCATTGGGATCTTGTACCTTTATATGACAGGGCTTGGTTCTCATTTTTTCCTCTTGTCCCTGCCCTCCCTTCACCCCCTCCTCCCGTCCCCCTTTACAAACACTTCATTTCCATTTTTCATGTTCTCATATATTTTTCTTTTCCCTTATTAGCTTTCCCCTCCCCTTCCCACTTTTCCTACACCTTTAGCCCCTTTCTTCCTATTTCACATTGTCTGTTATATCATTGGATAATTATTTGTAAGTATGATAGTGTATCCATGAAATTTGAGCCTGATAACCTTCAGTTAGTTTAGGACCATTACTTTCTGCGGTGGGGACAGTGTGGCTCAATGGCTGTGTCTGCTCCTGAAACTTTGTACCCCAGGTTTGGTCACACTGTAAGCAGCTCAACAAATTCAAGGTTTGATCTCTGTGGGTGATGATTCATCACTGACTTTAGTTGTTTACTTTTAATAATTTGAGTTTATTTACTAGATTTATACACCCGTGACTCTGAGAATAAAACTTTGCCAGCAAGCACATCAAATATGTTAAATCAAAATAATGTTAGAAAAATGATATCAAAAGAAGCCAACAGGAGTAAGGAACATAAATAGACACACACGTACAATCTAAGATGCCACTGATTGTAAGATGTGCCATGTTGCCAACATATGTGTAATGGTTTATACTGCTGCTGAAGTTGAAAAAGGCTACAATATAATAATTATATTGTTACATTATAATAATATCACATTACTAGGTTATAAAATGCATAGCAATTTCAGAGGTGTTATGTGAAAAATTTTATGTTAAAATTGCTGAAATGCATTGTATATGTATGGGCTGATCAAAAAATATTATGATTGTTTAAATAAAAAAATTATTCCCATAAAAGAGAGACTGCCATTATCCCCCCTCAAAAAACTCCAAATATTATCACTTGGCTTGCTTTAAACATGCTGATCACATCACATGCATCTTTTATGGTAATAAATTTTTAAAAATTTAAATATTCACTGTATTTTTCTTTCTTGCCTTGTACATGTATATATGTATATATATATATGTATATAGGTATATAAGTAAAATTAATGTATGTATTTATACATACCTACTCAGATTCTGTTTTAGGCATCAAAAATAATACTTATTTTGACTTATGAAGTTGAGGATCTTCAGTTAAGTGAGAGAATTGTAATTCAGTTAAGAGGTATTGATAATTTTGTGAGATATGTGCTCTGTGATATATTCTTGTGTTATCTTGATTTTTTTATGAGAACACTTTAGTACAGATCTGCCACATTTTAAAATCTGATTTGATCTGGGGCCTCTCTCAAATTGACCTAATTAATCAAACCAAATTGCCAAGCCTTTCACTTGCATGACCTTGGTTAAAATTGCAGGGCAAGTTCGGAATTGCTTTATACATACAGAGCTCCCAGAAGTTCAATAATGATTTTTAGTGTATGTGGACTTTGTGACAAGTAGCAGTGGACTTTATGTGAGAAACAATTAAAATAGCATCAATATTCAGTAATGTCTTGCACCGAGGGATTGGAATGGTGAGAAAGTTATGGACCCCATGAGCATGATGGATATTGTAGGCAAACCACAGTTGTCATGGAAAAGCTAATGATCATTATTTTTCATGGATGGAACTTGCACATTGCCAATAAAGCCTTTCTAATGGGTGGATGTGTGTCCCTCAGGAAACATGTTTAGCATTGTTAAAATCTGTTTTCTTCTTCCCTCTCCCCAGTGTCCTCTTAAGAGATTGATTATTTAATGTCAAGCTTTGTTTTATTTCATGTTGCTTTCTGTTGATATCTTGTATTTGAACTAAGAAGGCTAGTTTATTGACTGCTAAAGCAAGAGCTAAAAGATGAGTGTTTAAGGGGTTACCAAGGTAGCAAGAGAATAAGATTACAGGAGTCATTTTTTTTTTTTTTTTAGAACAGAAAAACTATGGGCATCCTGCAAAATAGTAAAGGAAATTGTATTTTGGCCTTGAAAAAAGAATCTGTACTGTTTGAAATAGACAGGAGATGTAATATATGTGGAACTAACAGTAATTGGGTGCTTCCTGTTTGCCAGGCATTCACAACAACCCTGTAAGTCAGTATTCTTACTAGATGGGTGCACACAGGCCAGAAAAGTTAGCTTGCCTAAGTGGATCAGTCAAGATCCTGGCAAGAAACACATTCAAGTTGAGTGCTCAGAGGATAGTTGATTAAGGAGATTATGTACAAGGGTATTGGCAGGATTTAAAGACCAAAGAGTTAGCAAAATCAGTAGTCATCCCTAGGGTAGAAGAGGCAGGGGGAAGGCACAGTTCCTAGGTCTAAACTGCATGGATAGGACTGCTGGTCAGGATCTGTGGTGGCGGCAGAGCTATGTTGTCAGGCCTGGAGATCTGCAGGAATGGAGCGGGGGGTCCTCACCCCGTCTCCTTCACCATTCAGTGGTCTGCTCTTGCCATCCACAGATTGAATCCCACTAGAAGCCGTCGTTGCAGTCACTAGGGACCAGCTTTGGGGCAGAGCAGGGTGGAGGCCCCCAGGAACACAGCCTCTTCCCAGCTCTCCAGGCTTTGAGAGTAATTGGCAGGGCTTAGAGACAAAGCAGCTGGCAGTACCAGTCCTCCCAACACTCTAAATATAATTTCATGCCTGGGGCCTTCAGTTTTCCTTCAGAGTGAATCTAAGATGCACAGAAATCCAATTGAAGTGCCTTAGCCGCCCCTGGCATCGTTAGTCCAGTCCTTGTTCAATGAACATTTCATCACACTCCATTTCTACTGTTATGTAGCTCTGAAGGAACACTTTGTCTTTCTTTCCCTGCATTTCATCAAGTGCAGGTTTGCCGTTGGCTCTTGATGACTATTTGCTTTGCTGCTTCACCATCCCTGGGTGGAGTGTTCTATTTTTGGAAATGCTTTTCTAATAATTATCGTTCAGAAGAAATAAGTTTTTATCTTAAAGCGATCTTTAATCCAGGTAGATTTGGGAGTATTTTGCAGTGTCAAGAAAGTATCTGTTTCCAGAAAAGACAAGAAAATTGCCTTTTAATCTGTATGTCAAGGTGCCACGATGCCAGGAGAAAAATGATCCTTTTTGTGAACAGGCAGATAAATGAATAAGTGATGGTCTATTTTATATTGAAATGCAGTCAATTCATAGATACTTGACTCATAAGGATTAATTATACAGTGGTATTTTCCAACATCTGTTTGAGTTGTATATAGATAGCATCGATATAATAAACTCCTCACTTTTTTCAAATACTTCAAAATTTTCTTTTGAAACTTCTTTTCAGTTGAGGATTGATTTAGTAGATTTGGCTCTCTTTTATAGTCACTTGCTATAAGATAAATTTTGGAAATACATGACAGTTACAAATAGTTACAATTAATTTGTTTTTTAATTTTGAAAAAAAGTGTGCCGAAGATCCTGTATGTCAAAATGGGCTGTTAGGTTGTTGGTGTTTCCACCAGGGCAAGCTACCCTTTGTAGGACATAGGGAGTCTGAGGTTACCAAGGAGTCTCTACTGGTCATGGGTGTGTGGTAGTCACAGAGCTTAGCATGGGAAATAGGAGATGGCCTCAGTGGGCAGCCAGTTTGCTGAATAGTCTGCTTGATAGTAGCAGTAACAACTTTAAAACTTACAAAATACTGTTATGCCATACATTGATTTATCTAATCCTTAACAGTGTGAAGTTTGTTTTTTTTTAATCATGAAAATACAAACTCAGTGTTCAAAACTTGGTGTTCAGTTTGTCAGCTAGTGGGTGGTAAGGCCAGAATACAAACAAGTTTTTCTGACTCTGAAGTTTGGATCATTTTCTTGTGGTCTAATGCTGACTCACAAACTATCGCCAACCCACCTACTTGACAAGAAAGCACGAGTTTATGGCTCACTGTTGCATTGAGGGTGAATACCACCTCCACAGAGCCCTGGCAACTCTTGGAGGGGGAAGTCAGATTTTATTGAGGAGAGGAAGTTTGATTTAAGGTGGGTCTTTAAGTGTAGGAACTTGATTAGGATTGAGTATGGATGGTAACACAACAGTTTAAGCCTGGTGCAGACAGCAAGGGAAAGGGTTCCAAGGGTACTGATACTTCTTAATGAAGGAGCTGGTAGTGTTTTGGGAACCGTAACTAATGATCAAGTTACCTGCCTCTGCACTAGAATACTGAGTATATACTAATGAAGACAGGGAATGGCAAATGTAGTTCATATAGACAGTTAATGCCCCCTCTCTCTCTCTCCCTCTCTCTCTGTCTCTGTCTCTGTTGTAGCATGTGTGTACAGATGTGTGTGTATCACAGAAAGTGGGTAGTTCCAAGGTACTGTCTGGGTGTCCACTGTGCTGTCAAAGAGGTACACAGGTTTCCAATGCTTGTATGACCATTCTTGGGCTTGAACTAAAAGGAAGACGTTTTACATCTGGGTATCAGATCAACCCAGATCTTCACCGGTGTTTGAAGGGTCACAATTACATATACGTATCTGGGGGTGATTATTGCTACCTTTTATAGTTTCAGGTTTTCCTGATCTTTTTGTTTGAAGATTTTTTGTTAGATCATTCAATGAGAGAGACTGTGTGGTAACATTAGAACTCTAGATGTCACATATCTGAACACTACGATGAGTACTAAGGTGGATTATGAGCAGGATCTGAAATTTGCTCCCTAGTCACCAGTTAAGAGTGCAAATAAAAACCATGAGATTAGATCCCACACCAAACAAGGAGAATCCACAGAACCAGATATGAAGCCATTAACCACTTGGCCCAATTTTCTTTACTTGCTTTCTGTACCATCTTTACCATCATGTGGTTAAAGAGAGGTTGGCAGGATGTAAGTATAGTATTCTTCCTCTAAAAAAAAAAGTACCTGTTCTCCCTCAAGCGGCCCCTATTATACCTCAGCCATCTCTGTTCTGATCCGCTGTCTATCCCGGTCATTGGAAACTCTCAGTGCTGTGGTCTACCTTGACACAGCATCTTGGATTCCTCCCACTTAGCCCTTTGTAAAGCATGAAATGAAGAGGTTGAAAAGAAGAAATCAATCAAGAATTTCACTGAGCAGTTATGATGTTCTTTCTTATAGTGTGGCCTCATTTTTCTTCTTTGGAATTAAATTATCCAGTTTTCTCTTTTCCAAGGGAATAGACTGATGGGTCAGAATGAGCCTTAGGTGATATCAGGGATGATTTTGAGAGCAGGCATTAGTTTACCAAAGTGAGAACCTCTTGTTTAGTTGTGGGTGGAGTCAGTAAGCCTTTTGCCCCTACAAAATGATACCAGCTGTTAAGGATTATACAATGATCTAATTTTGGTCAGAATACTTGTATATGATTGTCAAATTGCATTGTAGTGTTTTGTTACCACTCATTGAGTGTTTATATCATGCAGTGAAATTTGTATGGAGATAATCAGGTAGATCTGCAGCAAAATAAATAAGTAAATAAATAGTGTAACATCTGTAAAAGGGAGACAGTTTCCAAATACACATCATCTTAATAAACCACAACTCCCTGTCAAAGTAGTGAAACTTTCTGAGAAAATGAAATAACTTTTCCCTTGAGAATTCTCTGTGCTTCCAATTAACCTGGCACTTTTTGAAATGTGTCAGGTCCTGCATACACTGCAAAAAGAATTGTTGAAGAACTTTTTCTTTTTTATCCTACTGAGCTAGTGAAGTCTGCATCTGATGCAAGGCTTTCTGTGGTCACCTCTGTTGCTTCTGTGGCCCTGGTGTGTGCTCCTCCCCCAGATCCCTCGGCAGGATAGCAGTCCAAGTACCACAGCACCCTGAAGAAAACTTGTGTGGGTTCATGTCCTGTGAAGCAGTAATTTTCATATACAGAGCATGCCAAAAAGAGTATACATACATCAGGGACAGAAAAATAGTATGATGCTTTTTCAACAGATGGTCTTACCCTTGTATGGGGGATCCTAGAGGATGTCATGTATTGCAGAAAACCCACTACACTGCTGGCCCTTAGAGGAGAAATTAAAAATGCATGTGCAGCAATCTCAATGACTAAGGTTGCCCAAGCAGCAATCTGCCCTACTAATAAATGCTTGGAAAGTAACTGAGCACTTCTTGTGATTGCAGAGGCCAGAGATAGCTTGTAGTAATCTCATAATGTCTCAATAAATTTACTATTAAAATATTTTTACAAGTTTTTCTTTTCTTGAGTGTGTATATGTTTTTGACACTAAATATGGTGTATATATTTTTGATGTACTATATGTATATTA